>NC_083346.1:10892265-11250500 GCF_019175385.1 Lycium barbarum
TTGTGCAGTTGGAACTGTGAGTTTCTAATTCCCAAGGTATACGTTTTTTTTAATGTATTTTCAATATAAAAACCTCTACTCGATTGGTGTTTGTTTTAGGAATATGGTGGCTGCAACTATTTTAGGTTTATTGATCCACACCCTGACACAACAGCAAAAAAATCTCAAATGAGCAAAGGACCTAGAAGGAGCCTAGGTAGATATGAAACACCAATATCAAAAGGCTTAATCAAATTTGAACTGCAAAATAGGCTCAGAGAATCTTCAGAGAACGGGGAATTACTTCAGTCACTGTTAAGAGAATCTGAAGAAAAGAATGATCACTTAAAAGACATGCTGAGAGAGACCAAAATTGAGAGGGATGAACTAAAACAGAGGTTGATGGTGGCTGAAGAGAAAGTGAATGGACTAAATATGTTTTTGTATGATGTATTAGCGCTGTTTGCTATATGAAAATGTGTAATAGGGCTGTAGTGAGATTGGGTCTTTCATTTTGGGCGTATGACCAATTATGAACAATATGAAGCGGATTTTGTTTATGAAAAAATATATGTGTTTGTCCTCAACCGTTGTAACATCTTTATAGAGTTTGTGTATAAACTTTATTCATAGTCGATAATAGTAAATATTAACTCACAGTCGATGATCAACAATCATTGTAGTTGATAATTCTATTAAGAAGTGACTACTACTCGTAAAAACAATTATATTTGAAGACATCCAAAATATTTAAGCACGTCCAAATTCACAAGGTAACTACACACTTAGATACATAACATTTAATTAATTGTTTGTTAAAACAGACATATTTGAAGACATCCAAAATATTTAAGCACGTCCAAATTCACGAGGCAACAATACATAATAGTCAAATTAATTGTTTGTTAAAACAGTCATATTTGAAAATATCCAAAATATTTAAGCACATCCAAATTCTCAAGGCAACAACACATATAGATACACAATACTCATATTAAGCATTAGTAGTGATCAAAACACCAAAACAGTCATATTAAGCAGTAGTAGTCAATGTTTATCATCCTCCACCACACATCCAACAAAAAATACTCATTTTTTTACAACCCAAATGCCAATTCACTTGTCCAAAGAACAATTAATCTGGGCGAGGACGCCTGACACAACTTTTTCAGAGTCAAACTCAACATCAGCTTGACTTGTCTCACTAGCATCCTTCTCATTAACATGAGCAGGGAGATCTTTTGCCTTTTCAACTTCAACAGTTGGCACAGGAACATCTGCTGCCATATCAGCTTGAGCAACAGGCATAGAGAGCTTAACCTTCTCAAGTTTCTTAACTTCAGAAGCTGGTCTAGTGACCTCAACCTTCTCAATAACAGTAATTGGTCTAGGGATATCAACCTGCTTAACCTCGGCAGCTGGACTAGGGATCTTAGCAGTTCGCTCAGCACGTACATTCACTTTGTTGATAGCAGATCGTTCCACAAGTGCTGGCACTGAATTTTTTTGGACATAATTAAAAAGAATGCAAATTGCATCATACTTACAAAAAAAATCAACATGTTCACCTTTCTCTTTGAGATTCTCTTGCTTATTCTTCGCCTTCATGCTCCTTCTAAATTTTTCCGCCTCCACATAAGCGAGAAGAACATTCAGAGACTCCTCCATTTTATCCACATGCTGCTGCAATTCGACCAGCTCTATCTGCACTGATGGGCCCCCACTTTGTGCGGCACGACCCCTAGACGTCCCAAGAAACATTACCACCTAAATCTTCTGAATGCATATCTTACCCATCAAATGAGAGCTCCTTGGTCTCTCTTCCACATCTACTACAAGGCTTCGAGGCATGCTGAGTATCCTCCTTATCAGAATTCTCCTTGGGCTCCTTTTACAACCTACTAGGAGCCTTCGAGCCATTATTTGGTGTAACCAATACAGTCATACCTTCCAATTCATGCTTCAATTTATCTATGATTGGATCCTTATCATCAAATGCCAAGAAGTCTTTCATGTAGTCCTGCTCCAGCTCACACATTGTAGGGATGATGTAAGCACGCACAACCTACAAATAAGCAAAACATTAACATTAAGTTTATATTTTCGCAACAACATTAATAATAGACTCCAAATTTATACTTGTGAAACTCCAGCTCGAATCCTAAACGGATCACCTTCAGTAAATCGCTCCATTTTTGTGGTGTGTCACACTATAAAAAAATGGGTAATTTGTGGAGGTTGAAAGTTGCAATTCACGGAGGTTTTAGCCTCTTATAGCAACTAGTGGAGGTTTTAACCTCCGCGAATTGCAACTTTCAACCTCCGCAAATTACCCATTTTTTTGTAGTGCCACCTAAGCATCTGTCACGCCTCGAACCATGGCCTGGGGGTAACACGACACTCGGTGCCTTGCTGCATGTGACCGAACGAACAACATGGCTTGCTGAATCAACATGGGTCATGTACTGATGCGAAATATACTATAACATGCATGGTGGAGATGAAGCATATGTTAATAAATCATAAGTCTGAAATTAAATGATAAATGTTGAGCCAATACTGGCTATACGATTCTGAATATTTGACATGACATAACTGAACTAGTCTAGTCTATGAAACCTCTGACATGAGTCTGACTGCTAAACTGTTTTCCGGGACAAGGCCCCCAGCATACCTTTACTGCATAACTGACAATAAATAAATAAAGATAAACCCCAAATGAGACGGGGCTCACCAATAGTTGGTACGTGCATAGTCCGAACGAGTTGAATCGTCATCCTGTAAATTTGCATCGTGAAGTGCATGCCCCTAGGAAAATAAATGGGACGTTAGTACATTCGAATTGTACTAGTATATAAAACAACTGAATGAAATAAGCATGGTACATGAAATAACGGAACTGAAATTGAAACTGTATCTGTAAACTGAACATGGACATGAATATGTATAATATGAATAAAATATTTTAAGTCTGTAAATATATCTGTGGGAGAGCATTAGTATAACCGACATGTAACCACCACTTAAGCACGTGGCGTCTGATCTCTGCCAGATCAGCTAAGCCATCCTATACCTTGTCGGGGTACAAGAGATGAACATGACATGAATGGATCCAATAAATAGCAATGAGTAAGCCTGAAGGAATCGTCCTAATTGAGCGGAGCGATCCTTATCCTACGCTGGCATACGTAGTTTCAGGCTATCTGAGCTTTATCGGTAATTTGTGCCACTCCTAAAACATCAACATGGATATAATTGGCTTGGTAGCCCATGAACTATATAAACATGATTGTAAACATGATTCGTGATTATATTGTAACATGAAGATAGATATGTAGTATAGCTTGTATGAAAACATGGAAGCATGTAGAAGTTTATGAAAATAAACACAAAAGTTCATATCTTGCATTTTAGAACCCATGGAATGCAAAGTATGAGTTTTCATGGATTACAGACAGACCTCAATAACCAAAAGGGAATATTAAGAACACAATAACGAACTATTAAAGCAAACATGGTATATCATGGTACATGTACTTAGGGTTATCATGAACATGTCTAGAATCCTAGTTTTGGTGAACTTTCGTATAATCATGGAAGAACGCGGCGTGGGGAAGAACAATAATGTTCCCACATGTAGATAGAAACCTTACATACCTGTAAACACTCCAAAACTTGTAATAGAATTTCAAAAGCATGAACCTTGAGCCTTGAGATAGGTTTTCTTGAAACCTCTAGGTTAGGAACAATGGATTCTTGTTTAGAAATCATGGATACATGTTAGAATTCACTTGAAAGGCTTGGAATAACCTTACCTTAGTGTATCTTGATGGTAGGAGGAGAAGAACTTCGTGCTAGGGATTGGGAATATGAAAAGTGGGATTAAAAAATGAACTCACGTATTTATACTATTTGCTGAAGCAGGGAAAGTACACTCCAAATGTACGGCCCATACATTGTACGTCCCTTACATTATGGACGTACCTCGTATGTCAATTTCTAGAAGCTGTGATTTTTAGTCTGTGAGGTACGTGATGAAAATTACAGCCCGTGCTTTAAAGTATGTCTCGTACAA
Source organism: Lycium barbarum (assembly GCF_019175385.1). Lineage (NCBI taxonomy): Eukaryota > Viridiplantae > Streptophyta > Magnoliopsida > Solanales > Solanaceae > Lycium > Lycium barbarum. The sequence continues at coordinate 10,896,320 of NC_083346.1, forward strand.
ATTGTACGGCCAAGATGTACGACCCGTACAATAATGTATGTCCCGTACATTCAGGCCGTACCTGGAATTGTCAAATTCTAGTGACTTCTGATTTTCCCCTGTAAGGTACGTTCAATAAGCATGTCTTGAACAAAAATGTACGGCCTGTACATTTTGACGTGGATGTACTTTTACCATTCTGAGGCGATTTCAATATCAACACACTCCGTGTTGGTTTCTAAGTCTCGAATCATAAACTTAGTTAAGAGGTACGAGGTGTTACAACATCCTAGAAATAGGCAAAGGAACCTCATCTGATTTGCCAGCATGCAGTCCAAGTGTGGAGAAAGCTTCATAAACCCAGACCTATATAATGACAAAAATAATAGCTGGTTGTAAAAATAAATCACACATTCTATACTCTACTACACCTGTAGTTTGAAATATTTACCATGAATGCCGAGGGGAAGCCGTAGAGAGCATATGATGGCATCTTCTTATCAACGTGGGTTTGGTAGTGCCTGAGAACGTCTACCTTGTTCTTCAAGTATTCCAAGGTGAGTTCAAAGGATTCCTTTCCTCAAGGATAGCTCTGAAAGAATTCCAAATTGTCAGCCATTTTAATCATATGATGGTCCACACCCCTGGACACATATTTGGCCATCAAAATTGTATGCAAAAACCACACAAGACAACATTTTAGCTTTTCTTCTTTATTTAGCCTAGGCCCTCTTATCATTGACAATAGCTTTTCTGATGAAATCATCTTGTTTCGAGTAACCTTTGAGTAGAATGCCGCCTCTTTCTTAATTGTCATGTCCTCTCTAAATTGGCTGGGGTAGGATCCACAATTTAAATTGGTGATCAACGCAAACTCCTTCAAACCAATACACGCAGGCTTGTCGTTCACGAGGAACCACATTTCACGCTTCTTATTCTCTACGACATGGCGAAGAAGCAGATAGTAGATCATCCATCCATTGAAATTGATGAAGAATTTTGATAGTTTTCTAAACTGACCAAAACTGGAATGCTTCCGCATTTTCCTTAGTTTTTGATCTCTCAACACTTTGTTAAAGTCAGCTAACAAGTTCAGCCTGCTCCTAACAGTAACTTTTGCTGGAAAAGAATTATAACCATCCAACCAATTAATCAAACCATACTTTTCAACATTAATTGTCTTTGCACAATATGGCAAGAACAAAGGATCAACATCTTCAGCAGCACTAGAATGCTTTGAACTATCCGCAGAAACCATCACTCTCAACTCTATCTCCTTCATCAACATCCACACTACACTCATCCATGGGGTCTGAGTAGGACTGACTCGCAGCTTCTGCACTTCTTTTTCTTTTTTCCATCTCGGCTAACTTCTTCACCACTTTTTTTTTCCTTCTGATTCGAATTAGAACAGGTTTGGACCATATCACAAGAATGGGGGAGTATTATTCCTCCTCTTCCTCTACACATAGGCATTTATGCGATCTATATACAAACAATAGAGACGTTGATCAACCATGATATAAAAATAGGAATAATCAACCAAAAGTCTAGTAATAGACCATGATGTAATTTCAAAAAGCAAAAACAGAAAAAGAAAGATCGAAACAAGAAAAATAAGTATAAATAACACACGTTTCGACGACAAAACAGGCAAAACTTCAAAGGTTTTGAAAAAAGCAGATCTTTATGAACACTAGGTTTTTGTCAAGATTGAAAAAAAAAATAAAGAATTTCAGGGTAATATGGAGCTCAAAATGCTCCGACGGAGTTGCATAATTAAAGAAAATACCTTGGTACGACAACTAAAGATTATTGGAGCTTGGGGGAGAGGAAGATTCGGCTGGAAGTTTGAGAGTTCCAAGCTAAGAAGAGAAATGAATATTTTAAGAGAATTGAAAGGGACTTAAGAGTATAAGTTTAAACATCCAAACTTTTAAAAATTATGAAATGTGCCCCATGCCCCATTTTCTAAACCTTAATCCGAAAAAATAAATGAAAAAGAAAATGAGTGGCCTTGTTGTAAATTAAAACTTGATAATGGCCTCTTTGCCGAATCTTCTCAACCAAATATGCTGTACGTAATGAGTGAAAAGCTATCTGTGGCTACCAACACAACTCTTTTTATGTCATCTTCTGAGTTCTCCCAGAATTGCCGCTTTAATTAACCTCTATTTTCTCACAATAGTTTGATACGTAATGGCATACGAGGGTTCGATGGTATCGGTTCGAAAATAACTTCGATTTAATTAGTGTAAATTTTGGTTGAACTTTTGAACCGTAATGCAATTACATTAAATGAATAACACTAGTAGATAAATCAAAAATAGTGATAGATACTTTAGAGATAAGTCAAAGGAGTCCAATATTGCTTAACAAGTCCAATATTGCTTAACATGTATGTTAATATTAGTTAGGTATTTTGAGATCTTTTTATTTGAATTTATATAAAGAATTTTAGGAGACTTAAGTAAAAAATCGATATCCAAATATGAGATGGTTTTTATGCTATAGAGTAGAGTCTTTTCTCTCATTTTTTTTTACTAAACTCCATTTTCGTGCTTGATAAATATTTTCACATAAATAAAAAGAAATAAAAAGAATAAATAATAGTAAATCCTTCACAAGAGTTGTAGAAGAACTTGGTCAGGTGGGATATAGTGAATTTGCTTTGTCGCACGCAATACCTTTAGTTAGCGGAGGCGGAATACCTATCAATGGTAATGACAGTTTGTGAATTGAAATGGTTAAAGGGAATTTTGCATAGTTTGGGCGTTGAACATAAATCTCCGATGAAAATGTAATGTGATAGTCAAGCGCCATTATATATTGCACAGAATTCGGTGTTTCATGAATGAACTAAACACATTGAAGTCGATTGTCACTATATCCGGAACGCACTTCAATCCGGTATAATACTTACCAGTCATGTGTCAACCAGTGAGCAATTGGCCGATGTATCAATTAATATTTGATTGGCAAGTTGGGCATTCGAGATCCTCAGTTCCAACTTGAAGGGAAGGGGGGGGGGGGTTGTGGAACCCTATGCTAGTCTAATTGTAATAGTTATTATCGTGTAATTGTAATTATGGTAATATAGGATATGTAGTCTTATTAGATTAGGTTTACCTTATTAGGCCTGTGCACAAATTGGTTCAACCCGAATTTCCGAACTGACTTGAAACAATTCGGATAATTCCATCTGGATAATACAATTCAATTTCGATTTACAAATGCAATTTTAAAATATTACGGTTTAACGGTTCAGATATAGTTGACTTCAATTATCAACCAAACCGACCTGAACAAACTGAATTCATATGCCACTCATGACTAATACTCTAATAGTCTAACTATATATACGCTTAATACTTAATAGTGAAGTAATATTTATTTAACTTCAGAAGTGGTGCAAATGAATGTCTGCATGCACATCTTGCACTGGATATTCATGGCCTTCTTGTTGGCCTCAAGCTGACTTCCCTTTTGGTCTTTCATCTTTTCAGCGTTCTTATCACGAGCCATCTTTGCCTCCACCCATGGCTTTGTTTGTTCTTTGATCTTAGCCTGTACGAATTAGAGTTTTCTTTTATAGTTTTTTTGAAGATGCAAACTGAGTTATTATGCTTGTCTGCTTGCAGTTGCAAGATGCTGGATTATTAATTTGGTATATGTAATGTGGTGTTGGTGGATTTGTATGCTTGCACAAGTTGTCAAGCTCTTATTTTGCTATTTATATGCTATTATGCTTGCAAGTTTATGGTTTTTTCTTGGTTATTGCCTTGGTTATAAGGCTGCAAATTTAGAATCTCATTATTTTTTGTTATGTTTACTCTAAAACTAAAATGAAAATAGTTGTTTGTATAAATTTCAAACAAACCGAACAAATCGATTTGTGTAACCGAACCGAAATAATAAAAAACCAATCGAATTGAACCTAGAATGGATCGAGTTTAGTTGAGATTTTTAGAAAGTCGAAATTTGAAATTTCAGCTATATACAAATGAAAAAGGAATAAGAAAATTAAAAAATTACAAATATAATACCATTTATGCCTGAGATTACTTAGTATTTAAATTATTGATAGGTAACTAAACCAACTATTCCGTAATGAGTGAAAAGCTATCGGTGCTTCCAGAGCTACCAACACAACACTTTTTGTTTATGTCATCTTCAGAGTTCTCCTAGCGTTGCGGCTTTAATTAACCTTTCTTTCTTCACAACAGTTTGATACGTAATGACATACGTCTACTAGCTAGGGTTCAATGAATCGGTTCGGAATTTAGTTAGTGCAATTTTAGTTGAACTTTTCAACCGTAATGCCTACAGTAAATGAATACAGTAGTAGATAAATCAAGAATATTGATAGATACTTTAGAGAAAATTCAAAGTAGTACAATATTGCTTAATATGTATGTTAGTATTAGTTAGGCATTTTTAGATTTTTTAATATTAAATTGTATAAATAATTTTAGGATATTTATGTAAAACATAGATATCCAAATATGGGCTGGTTTTTCTTGCTATCGAGTGTTTTCTCTTAGTTTTTATTTTTATTTTTATTAAAAGGCCCGTTTCTATGCTTGATAAAGACCGTAACATAAATAAAAAGAAATAAAAAGAATAAATAATAGTAAAACCTTTACGAGAGATGTAGAAGAACTTGGCTAGGTGGCATATAGGTAAACTTGTTTTGTCGTACACGCTATCCATTTTTATACCAAATCAATATATAGATATATGACAGTGATTTGCATATAAATATTATTTACTTAATTATAATTAGTTAATATATATTATTTCACCATTAAATTACTTAATCATAATAAAAATAGTTTGTATATCGAGTACAGACAATTTTTTTATCGTCATATATGCGGAGCTCTCTTTTTGACTTTAGTGCCTGCTTGCACAATTATTTCATGCTAGGATCAAACAAAAAAATGCACATATATATGTATACAGCATCCATTATTGCATTATTGCATTGGGGCCTCCTCTCTTTTTTCCCCATGATTTGGTCTGCTATTTTGAGCTATTTGTACGTCGTGAACTAATGGAAAAAGGTCAAAGTTTGAAAATGTAATACTACTACAATTACTACTACAACAAAGCAGAAACCTTAAAGTAGATGTGTTTTTTTTTTTTTTCGCCGGATGTCCTTCAAAGGCACTGGTCTTTAATTTTTGGCCCTCAAATTGTTGGTTGTTAATATTTATCCTTCGTCTAAAAATTTATGGGTTTCGGGTTCGAATTTCCGTTCAGTCAAAAATAATAATAATAAAAAAGTAATCGCAAGGCAGAGTTTTGGAGGTAGAGTTTGCACCTTATAAGATAGAGTATGGGCAAAAGTTTGCCTTAAGGCAAACCCCTGCCATGAGGCCTAACTTTTGCCTGAATATGCTTAATTTTGGGCAAAAGTTAGGCCTTCAGACAGAGGTTTGCCTTAAGGCATAATTTTGGTTTAAAGTTTTCCTTAATGCAAACTTCTGCCTTGCGATTTTTTTTTTTTTTACTGAGCCGGGGTTCGAATCCATAACCTCGGGGTATTAGGCGAAGGGCAAAAATTAAAGACCAACAATTTGAGGGACAAAAATTAAAGACCTGTGCCTTTGAAGGGAAATCGTGCAAATGACCCATGACAAAAAAAAGTTCTTTTATTTTAAAAGTTAAATCCGAAAGGACACATTTATTTTGAATGGACTATAGTCAGATTGGGCAATCTTCTAAGAAGCCAAAAGTACTTGTTATAAAAAGTTAAGGTGCTTGACCAAGGTTTTAGAGGAAAAATAAGTGTTTTTGAGTAGTATAGCAGACGTACTAGCCTGTTGACCAAAGATTTTGGAAGGTCAAAAGTGCTTATTTTAAAAAAGTGATGTGACTAAGATTATTAACTAATAATAACCACTCTTTTCACTACTAGAAACAGAAGTTTTTCCCACCGACATTCAGTGAGAAATTTGTGATACAAATGATTTTCCTACTTCATTCCCACCGACATGCATGGCAGGAAACAGATTCCCATTGAAACGCTGGGAAATTTTCTAATTTTTTCATGTGAAAACACTACTTTTTTGTTTTTTTCCATCGACATTTAGTGGGAAATAGCCACAGATTATTTTTCAGTAGGAAAATAGAGATCTTCAAATTGTGTTTGCACGAGTGATAACATATATATCACGCTTCAAACCTTCTTATAGTTCTCTATTTTTCTCTTCTTCCTAGTTCAAATCAACTGTCTACATTTTCGACCATTAAATCTTTGTTGTAAATTAATGTTGTCAATCTCTATTAGTAACTTGGAGTAGGACCAAGACAGAGTACTTGGAGTGCAAGTTCAGTGAAACATCTCAAGAGGCTGGCGTGGAAGTGAGGCTTGGTACCCAGGTCATCCAGAAGACAAGTAGTTTCAAGTATCTTGGGTCTATTATACAAGGCAGTGGGGAGATTGACGATGATGTCACACATCGTATTAGGGCAGGGTGGATGAAATGGAGGCTCGCTTCCGGAGTGCTGTGTGATAAGAAGGTGCCACCACAACTTAAGGGCAAGTTCTACAAAGTGGTGGTTAGACCGACTATGCTATATGGGGCGGAGTGTTGACCAGTTAAGATCTCTCACGTTCAAAAGATGAAAGTTGCCGAGATGAGAATGTTGAGATGGATGTGTGGGCACACCAGGAGTGACAGGATTAGGAATGAGGCTATCCGGGACAAGGTGGGAGTGGCCTCGGTGGAAGACAAGATGCGGGAAGCGAGACTGAGATGATTTGGACATGTGAAGAGGAGAGACACAGATGCCCCAGTGCGGAGGTGTGAGAGGTTGGCCATGGATGGTTTCAGAAGAGGTAGGGGTAGGCCAAAGAAGTATTGGGAGAGGTGATTAGACAGGATATAGCACAATTACAGCTTACTGAGGACATGCCCTTAGATAGGAGGGTATGGAGGATTCAGATTAGGGTAGAAGGCTAGTAGATAGTAACGTTTATCCTTTCATATTAGTAATCACATTATCGCGATATAAGTTCTTGTGCTTTGATTTCTCCTACTATTTGTTATTCTGTACTTTGATTATCTTATTTTATCTGTGATAGCTACTGCTCCTTTACAAACTGCTTCATCATGGCTTAGTCGATTTAGTTATTTTCATTTCCATATCGCTTTGAATCTCTTGGCCTTATCTGACCTCTTTTTATGATTTTATGCTTTCTATTGAGCCGAGGGTCTTTCGGAAACAGTCGTCCTACCTTCCGTCCTACCTTGGTAGGAGTCAGGTCTGCGTACACTCTACCCTCCCCAGACCTCACGTTGTGAGATTTCACCGGGTTGTTGTTGTTATTGTTGTAATCTCTATTAGTAAATCTTTTTTTCATTTGAAATTTTAATGACTAGTTGTAAGGTGGTTGGATTGATACCGACTCCTCTGTCTAAATCATACCCTTTTCCTTCTCGTCTTTTTCGCCACTCTGTACTTCTAGACAAATTTGGGACTTTGACTAAATTATGTAGCTTTATTTAAGTTCATCTCAAAAGAAAATAATTAAAATATTCCATGTACTAAAATTTCAGTACTGTATGTACCGACATATAATTCTGATCTTCGGTTAAGGTTGAAGTTAGAATACAGAAGGAATTCATCTCTCTAGAAAATCACAATAGATATACTAGGAAAATCACAATAGATATACTAGGATAATTTTTTTCTATATTTATATATATAGTACTCCCTCCGTTCAATTTATGTGACTCTATTCGCTTATCGAAAGTCAGTTTACTAATTTTCGAAGTTAATTTTGGATTAAATCGACTCAATGTTTTCAACTGAAATGTGGATATTCAAAAACTATACGAAAAGTACTATAAGTTGCAACTCTTCTCATGTCAATATAATGAGAAAAATTATTTTAAAATATTAGTCAATGTTCACATAATTTGATTTTTGAGAAACAAAATATATCACATTATAGACATAAAAAGTGTACGTTAAACTGCCTTGGCGAAAGTTTTATCCTTAAGTTATGTGTTTGGTGTACTTCTTCTGTACTGGGGATTAATTCACGAATAACCTTTCCTTTATATTAACCTTTATTTGCATTAGTGCATGCAGACTGTTTACATATACCTTTAGATAGAAAACATAGACCTAAATAAATGTACCTAGAAGTTAAATACGATTTTAAACTTTTTGTATTTTGAAGAGGATGACTAATGAATTCAAATGCTATTGTAATTGCGGTTTGAATTTAATTTTTATATATATTTAATTTTTATACATATTTACTGAACCTCTATCCTAAAGGCTACCTTCGCCCCTGAAAATAAAACTAATTTTAGGTCGCGTGTCATGTTTAATGTACTTCATCATCTGTAATATAGGTATAGTGATGACATACTATACTTTTTATTTTTATAACAAGTTTACCTTTCCTTTACCTTGCTTTATATTAATGCATGCATGAGTTTTACATATACGTTAGCTAGCAAGTTGCTTTTTATCCCCCAAACTAAATTGTTCATTAATTTCTTTACTTCAGCAGCATTTATTATTCCCACCTATAATTTCCAGCCTTTCCTTTATTGTATAATACTCCTAAAGTCTCCCCAGTTTTTCCACTCAATTCATTTTACTTGCAATGGAGTACTTCATTTTCACAGCTTTCGCCTTTCTCCTCACATTTTTCATCATCCTGTTAACCCAAAAAACCAAATCCAAGAACCGGAATCTTCCTCCAGGTCCACCGGGTTGGCCGGTTGTTGGCAACCTTTTTCAAGTCGCCGGTTCCGGTAAGCAATTCTTCGAATACATTAGAGATCTCAAACCTAAATATGGTTCAATTTTCACACTCAAAATGGGTGCACGTACTATGATTGTTATCACTAGTGCTGATTTAGCTTACGAAGCTTTAATCACAAAGGGTCAAATTTTCGCTACCCGTCCGAAAGAAAACCCGACCAAAACAATCTTCAGTTGCAACAAATTCACCGTCAATGCAGCGAGTTACGGTCCGGTGTGGCGGTCCCTTAGAAAAAATATGGTACAAAACATGCTTAGTTCGAGTAGATTGAAAGAATTTCGCAATTGTAGAGAACTGGCTATGAATAAAATGATCGAAAGAATTCGTATGGATGCTCAGGCCAATAACAACGTTGTTTGGGTGCTGAAGAACGCGCGTTTCGCAGTGTTTTGGATTCTTGTGGCTATGTGTTTTGGTGTTGAAATGGAAGAGAAAATGGTTGAAACTGTTGATCAAATGATGAAGGAGGTTTTGGTTGTGCTTAATCCCAGGGTGGATGATTATCTTCCGATGTTGAGCTTATTTGTTGGTTACAAACAACGTAAAAGAGTTAAAGAAGTTCGTAAACGACAAATCAAAACCCTCGTCCCTTTGATCGAGAAACGTCGTAAAGCCGTACAAAATCCTGGGTCCGACAAGACTGCAGCCTCGTTTTCGTATCTAGACACTTTGTTCGACGTTAAAGTCGAAGGTAATACTGAACTGACAATCAGGTTATCTAAAAGTTTGAACAGTTAGGGAAAGTACAACTTACCAATATTCAGAAAGTATAACTTACCAATATGTACAGTTGAGCCAAGCTTATTTACTAATATGGTCGAATATACAAAATCTATAAACTGATTATGTATAGTATATGTATAGGTATGTATTATATGTATATTATATGTATAAATATACAAACCTATATATTTGGTCATATTTTGTAAACTAGATCACTCAAAGACATTAGACTGTAATTTTCTCATTCTTATTTACTTATTTTTTCTTCTCGATAGGTAGAAAGTCAGGACCGACAAATCCAGAGCTCGTAACACTATGTTCGGAGTTTTTGAACGGTGGGACCGACACGACGGCTACGGCATTAGAGTGGGCCATAGGGAGATTGATCGAAAACCCTAGCATACAAGATAAAATGTACGAAGAGATCAAAAAAGTAGTGGGTGATAAAAAGGTTGACGAGAATGATATGGAAAAGATGCCCTACTTAAACGCTGTTGTAAAGGAGCTTTTACGTAAACACCCACCAACATACTTTACACTAACCCATACAGTAACTGATCCAGTTAAATTGGGTGGGTATGACATACCTATGGATGCTAACGTGGAGTTTTTCACACACGGGATTTCTCATGACCCGAACGTTTGGTCCGACCCGGATAAGTTTGATCCGGATAGGTTTTTATCCGGGCGGGAGGACGCGGACATAACGGGCGTCACAGGGGTGAAGATGATGCCATTCGGAGTAGGGCGAAGGATTTGTCCGGGATTGGGAATGGCAACGGTGCATGTGAACTTGATGTTGGCCCGAATGGTTCAAGAATTTGAATGGTTCGCTTACCCGGAAGATAGTAAAGTGGATTTTAGTGAGAAGTTGGAGTTTACTGTGGTGATGAAAAATCCATTACGAGCTAAGGTCAAGCCAAGAGTGTAAGTGGTACTCATTAAGATTATAAGTCCAAAATATGTTTAAAATACTTTTCACGTTTATTTTTGTTATATAAATTTCGTGTTGGATTGGTTTGTGGGAAATTGAAGGAAGGTGGTGACATTCTCAATATAGTAACAATATTCCATTACCTTTTCATCTTTATAAAATAATTATGAAGCTTATTTCTATTTGTTGGCATCTCTTTTAGAATTGATTTGTCAAGAATGGAATGTAAAGAAAAGAATAAGATAAATGCTTTGAGCTCATAACACTTGTTTGTTTTCTTTTCATTTGACTCTGTATTCCTTTGGAACTTATGTTTTTTTGTTAAGGACACAATTTCAGGAACATATGTACTATTTCGTCATTAAATCATAAGAAGATTATATCAATGCTGTTTCTTTCTTCTTCTCCTGCATATTTCTTCTTCAATGGCCTGAAGTTGGAACCACAACAATTGAACTTCGGGACACATGCCCGAACTTTTAACTATATAGTTCGAACTTTCAGCACTCTACACAGTTCAAACTTCTGGATACAGAGTGAAGTTGGAACTCAAAAAACATCTCCGCCGCTCAAATTAGTTGTGACTATATTTTAAATACTGGATATCTTTTAATTACATAGCGGCCCTAAAAGTGGCTACTAATGCAATTTTCCTGTTTAAGTTATGTAGGTGTTTGCCCTTGCTAACCACTCAAAAGAACCTACTATTTCAAGAGAAATTATAGGTCTGGAGGGGCCATTGTCATTTTAATGTTCCATTTTGCGGTTGTGCATTTAATATAAATCGAATTATGGCCCTAGAAGCATTTGATCAATTGACCAATCATGCATGTGTCCAGTATCTAGCCTCACGTTAAGGGAAGCAACTTTTAAAAACCAATAAAGATGGTATGCCCCAGAACAAGCAAACAATGCCTAGCCACCTTTAGCCTATTTAAGTTGGCTCCCCAGAAAGGCTGTCCCGAAAACAATTTTCCAGTAAATAGGAAAAGACGATAAATAATGGTATTTTGTTATAGAGTATACCTTTACAAATCATTGAAAAAATTAAGACACGTTCAAATATAATTAGGTGTTGAGTTAAACACCCATAATGATAGGAAAAAGGACACTACCTAGCCATTAGGAATTTGTTGGGCCCACGTTTGAGCTTAATACCGCGAGTTGGCCTTTCAGCTCAAACTATTCCCAGGCGCTAGCCCATCAGCTCACTTACTACAAAAAATCAGACTTTTTTGTAGCGACTAAAGTCGCCACTAAAAGTTCATTACAAAAGATATCAGGATTTTTTGTTGCCACTTTAAGATCAAGAAGTCGCAACTAAAAGTACACTACAAAAAGAGCAGACTTTTTTGTGGCGACTAAAGTCGACGAATTTTTTTTCATATTGAATCGTCAAAAACTATCCCAAATATGTATAATATGTGTATAATTAGTAAGTATACGTTGATTGAGCCTTCAAAATATCCCAAAACATGTATAATATGTATATAATTAGTAAGTATACATCGATTATACGTTTATTAAACAGAAATTATACAACAATGATACATTTTTTAAACACATATTGTAGGGATACATATTCTATGTAGCAATGCTACAGTTTCTATACATATGATAGATTGTTTCTATACAACAATGATACAATTTCTACACATATGCTGAAATTAGTTGAAAAATGGCTAAAAATGAAATTATTTTTAAAAGGCTAAAAATTTGTCTTTTAAGCTTCTTGGGTCATCCGGTTGTCAATAGTTTGGGCCGAATGGCCATTTGTGTCCTTTTCCCATAATGATAATCTATAACACCTCGTGCCTTCGGGCTAAGGTTTGACTCGTAAGATGATGATATAATGGAAACAAGATGGGAGGTGTTTAAAGTGTTTTGAAACCTAATGAAGTCATAAGAAGAGTCTTAGGACAAAACAAAGTCAGAAGCTACCCTACAGAGCATGTTTTTAAGCGAGTTTGCATAGGGTCTCACTTCAAGCGAGTATTTGGGAAATCTTCCTTAATGAAAGTTGTATCTCTTTGAAGTACCTTTTCAACGGTATATAATGGATGTCAAACGGACATCTGTACAAAAGGTTATGTACGTTTTACTAAATAGTATTCTACCGACTCCAGCAGAATTTACTGGTCGTAAAAAAGATCCAGTACACTGTTACGGATTTACGGTCCGTAAATTTGATTTTCGGGCCGTAAAATTGGCCTAAAGTGAGCATAAACAGATCCGACAACAACTTTAAAACTTCATTTTTTTGGCTTTTATCACTTCATTCTTCACATCCTCAAGCCCTAGAACGACTGTTCTCTCTTCTCCTCATACTCATACATCAAGGTAAGTCCCTCCTATGTATTCCTAATTGAATTTTAATGATTATACATGAATTCTAAGTGAAATCCTATGTACCAATCTAGGATTTTCAAGAAAACCCTTCTCAAAGGTTCAAGTGAAGGTTTTTGGGATTCTTCTTCAAAGTTTGATTCTTCTTCAAGTGTTTTGGAGCGATTAAGGTATGTAGGATTTCTATCCACGTGTGGGAACATCATTGTTCTTCCCCATGCCACGTTCATCCATGAAAACATGAAGTTTCGTAAACCTAGGATTTCTATTTCAATTTATGATAACCCTAAGTTACATGTACTATGATATACCATGTTTGTATTACTAGTTCGTTATTGCATTCTTGATATTCCATATTTGGTTATTGGGAATCCGTCCGTAATCCATGAACACCCATGCTTTGTATTCCATGGGTTCTTAAATGTATGATATGAATTATTATGCTTATTTTCATAAAAATCTACAAGCTTTTCATGTTTATACAAGCTATACTATAGTTATATTCATGCTATATTATACTCACAAATCATTTTTACAAGCCATGTTTAGGAATCATGTCTACAAGTCATACTTACAAGTTATGTTATACAAACCATGGGCTCAGATGCCACCTATATCTATGTTCATGTTTTTGGGAGTAGCATAGGTTTATCGAGAAGGCTCAGATAGCCTGAAACTACGTATGCTAACGTAGGGTAAGGGTCGATCCACCCAGATTAGGATGACACCTTTAGACAATTGAATCGCATCCTTTCATGTCATGCTTATGTCTCATACCCTGGTAAGGTGTGGGGTTGCTCTGCTGTTCGGGCCAGGTACCAGACTCCACATACCCACATGGTGATTCCATGTTGGTTATACTACGATTCTCCCACAAGATATAGATAGATATATGTACTTAAAATGTTTTTACTCGTGTTATAAATTTATTCATATCAGATGATGCTCATGTTCATGTTCAGCTTACAGTTTCAGTTTTAGTCCTATTATTTCATGTGCCATGTTTATTCATTCAGTTGCTTTACATATCAGTACAATTTAAATGTACCAACATCCCCTTTTATTGCCCGAGGGCCTGCATTTCACGATGCAGGTAGTGATTTCCAGGATAGGGGATCTGCTCGTTAGGACATTGCTCGTATCAACTTTTGGTGAGCCCCATGTCATTTGGGGTTTTGTCATTATTTATATTTCATGTTCATGTTAGTTATACAGTCAAGGTATGCCGAGGGCCTTATCCCGGTAAATAGTTTAGCTGTCAGACTCACATTTAGAGGTTTCATAGACTAGTCAGTTATGTCATGTCAGATGTTCGATTGAGTTAGCCTCGTTGGCTACATTACTATAGTTCTGCATTCATCGTTGGCTACATTATTACATTTCTGCATTCATGATATAATAGTATTTTCAGAACTTATGATTAGTTAATCACATGTTTTACTCATACTATGCATCTTTATATTATATTCCGCATCAGTTCATGCTCCATGCTGATTCAGCAAGCCATGTGGTTCGCTCGGTCCACATGCAGCAAGACACCGAGTGTCGTGTTACGCCCATGCCATGGTTTGGGGCGTGACATAATCACTTGTAATACCCCAGTCCATTAATGACATATATATGTTTGCTTTGGGCCTAGGTGTTAGGTTGACTTTTAAACTCTCGTCACTAGCATTTAAGATCCTTTATATATATCTAGCATCTTTCTCGTGTTTAGCCGATGTGAGATTTGTCCAGGGTGTTATATATATCCCTGTTAGGAACTCAACGTCCTTGCTAAGGTTTAACCTATCATCATCTCGAAGATGTGGAATTCATCTAAACCCAGTTGAGTTTTACACCAACGCCTATATCTTAATGATGTTGGATTTATTTGCACTTAATTGAACCCTGAGATTTGCCCCACCATATATAGCACCCAACGTTGGGCGCAAAGTACCATATGCAAGTGTGGAGTCCACTGGTGATATTGCCCGCTTTGGGTCTAGCCATGCATGATTTTAAAATGGGTCACTAAAGTCTAAAGTTCGCTTCCTTAAATCCAAACTTTCTGATGGTAAATAAAAAAAATAAAAAACTAACGTTTCTCGTACATATCTTGTCGACGTGGGATTTACCTAAGGTCTTAATTACATCGCTTGTCTTGTCTTATCCTACAAATGAGACGTAGATATATCACTACTACTTGGTATAATTAATCTTCTATTATCTGCCTTTAAGTAGCCTTTTGCTATAATCTTGGTGTTGTTCATAACATTACTACATAGCTTGTCTTGTTTTATCCTACAAATGAGACGTAGATATATCACTACTAGTTGGTATAATTAATCTTCTATTATCTTCCTTTAAGTAGCCTATAATCTTGGTGTTGTTCATAACATTACGATGGAATCCTATCGCATTAATGTTATTTGCTCACTTAAAATCTTATATAATATCTTATCAACTCATTGAATGATAATTAAAGAACGTGTTAATCCATGAGTATATACACCAACCAAAAGTATACAAAATACAGCAACAGAGTGTAAAAACGAGTTCACATAACTAGTACTAGAATATATCACCAGCATTAATATTTGGAAGGATAAAAAAGAGTGCCCAATATGATTTAGGGCAAGGATTCGTGATTTACTTTCGTACAACAAAATTTGTAATGAACCATGTGAAAATAAAGGAAGGAAGTCATATATGGATCTTAAAACAACATTTATGATCACATACATAATTTTCAATTGAGCATCCAAAAGAAGTAGTTAGCTGTCACGTAACATGGCATCCAAAATTACTAGCATTAGTTAATGTATGAAAATGATGTTTAACTACATCACATTAATTATAGGGGCACTATCTCTGTGGTTTTAATTTTTTGCATTAAAGATTTTAAGGTGGCTACATTACTGCCACAAATTAGAAGTATTGTCCTTTTTCTTCAAGCTTCATTTTTAGATTGCTTCTATAGTTGTATGTAACTTTAATTCAAGTCAGACTTGTTAAAATTCTAAGGATTTAGCTTTGTATCTATTGACCATACTGCATGCAATAAAAGGATTTTCAATATATGTGAAATTTAACTTGTGATAAAAGTTTGCTTGCCTTACTTTTTGGTCAATAATTCCATTTATTATAACATGATCTCTCAAATGGACTTGCATCTGGTAGGAATTTGACCATGTAGCCGCGTGTTGCAACCCTATTTAAAAGGGGAAATTTCATAAATATACAATTTGGTCACTTACATTGCAAAAAAATAACTCAAAACTTACATTGCAAAGTTTTAACCCATATATACCCATATACACTCATATACAATATTATACAATATTATAACTTATACACCCATATACAATATTATAACCCATATACCCATATACACCCATACACAATATTATACAATATTATAACCCATACACCCATATACAATATTATACAAAATTATAACCCATACACCCATATACAATATTATAGACAATTACACCTTCACTACCCCTGCCCCTCCCGGTTTCTCCATCGCCAACCTCAACCACCTCCGACGAACCCCACCGTCATCACCTGCGCTCCACCACCACCTCGATGAGTTTTTTGATAGATCTAGATAATTTCTAATCAGACTTGAGCAATCGCAGGGAGAAGGCGGCCAGATCTGAGCCACCGAAAAATTATTGTTGTCGGAGAAAGAGAGAGGAAGAGCGGTAGAGAGAGAGAGAGAGAGAGAAAGAGAAGGCGTGGTAGAGATAGAGAAGGAGGAGGAGGGCAGGAGAGAGAGCGAGAGAGAGGAGGAGAAGGAGGGAGTGGGTGCAGAGAGAGAAGGGCAGTGAACTCTCTCTTTCTCTCTCTGTCTTTTCCAATGGTGCCGACCGCCGGCGTCGGTGCCGTCATTGGGATGGCAGCAAAGCGAGGAAGAGAGAGAAGGGGAGAGGGAAGAGGAGGGAGTGGGTAATTTTTTGAAAGATTTAGCAAAATAGGTCAATTTTGGTAGCATTGCTACCCTAATTGACATAGGGTGTAATTTTCTCTATTTAGAATATATCTAATTTTAAAAATTATTTAAAGTTTAATCCGTTTTAAAAAACTTTAGATTGAACCTCCCGTTGATGCTGCTTCGCCTCGGGTCTGAAGTTTGAAAACCCAAAATTTAAATTCATATCCGTATGTCTGAAATTTGAAATTTTAGACTCGCGATTTAAACTTCATCACGTGAGTCCGAATTTGATTTTTAGGCAGTTAAGATTTTAAAACTTTGTAAACTTTGGTTATTCATTAAATAGGGGTTCTAAAAACAGCTATTTGCGCACTTTGACCTTGCAAATGAGGTGAAGAAACATACACAACTTTTAGAGTAATGCACAAGAGAGAAAACTATTTATGTAAGAAGGTAATAATCTGCTTGCCTTAATCTTTGTCAACTTGTGTATATATACAAAGATCCTAGGCTATAATGAAGGTAACTAAATATACACCTAACCATAATGGTAACTAAATATTCTGCTAATATATTTACATCAATAAAGATGGTAACTAAATATTTACATATTCTAACACACCCCCGCAGTCGAAGCGGGAGGTTTGCGAACGCTTAGGCTGTCACGAAAATCTTCAAATAGAACCAAGGGAGGACCTTTAGTAAATATATCCACGATCTGATAGCGCGATGGGACATGTAGGACACGTACATGACCACGAGCAACTTGTTCACGGACGAAGTGAATATCCATCTCGATATGCTTAGTGCGTTGATGTTGAAAAAGATTGCCAGATAGATATATGGCACTATCATTATCACAGTACACCAATGTAGCCTTTCATATTGGACAATGAAGTTCTAGAAGCAGATTGCGTAGCCAACAAGACTCACCAACAACATTGGCTACCCCTCGATATTCGGCCTCCGCACTAGATCGAGACATGGTGGCCTGCCGCTTGGCGGACCAAGAAATGAGATTATCACCAAGAAAGACACAATAACCAGAAGTCGAACGCCTGGTATCCGGACAACCACCCCAATCTGCATCCGTATACGAAATGAGAGTGGTGGGTTTAGATGGATAAAGATGCAAGCCATGATCAAGGGTGCCCTTAATATAGCGCACAATACGTTTGAGAGAATTCATGTAGACCTCCATCGGGTTATGCATGAATAGACAAATTTGTTGCACGGCATACGAAATATCTGGTCTCGTGAACGTGAGATATTGCAGTGCACCTGCCAGGCTGCGATAAAGTGAAGGATCCTTAAACGGTGAGGTAGAGGTGGCACTTAACTTCGGTTTGGTGTCAACTGGAGTGGCACTTGGCCTACAAGACGACATGCTAGCTCGTTCTATGATCTCTTCAGCGTGCTTCTTTTGAGATAAAAATAAACCACCAGCATGACGAGTAACTGCTATTCCCAAGAAATAATTGAGTGGTCCCAAATCCTTCATAGCAAATTCAGAGTTAAGAAGTGTCATGATTGACTTGCGAAGATCATCAGAGAGGGTAGTTAAGATGATATCATCCACATACAAAAGAAGATACGCCATATCAATACCTTTTCGGTAGATGAACAGAGAATGATCAGACTTGCTGTGGGTGAAACCAATACTAGAAACATAGTCAGCAAATCATTTGTACCAGGCTTGGGGAGCTTGCTTGAGGCCATATAAGGACTTCTTTAGTGAGCAAACATAGTCAAGATGTGTGGGGTCTCGAAAACCCACGGGTTGATGCATGTGGACAGTTTCCTTGAGTTCACCATGTAAGAAAGCATTTTTCACATCAAGTTGGTGAATAGGCCAAGCATTAGAGAGCGCTAGACTGAGAACAGTGCGGATGGTCGCCGGTTTCACCACTGGCTAAAAGTATCACCACAATCCACGCAAACCTGTTGAGTTTTGCCATCACCTACATGTCGGGCTTTATGCCTCTCAAAGGAACCGTCAGAGTGTTCTTTATGTCTAAAAATCCACATAGACCGAATAACATGCACATTAGGTGGGCGAGGCACTAATTTGGGTCACGTAAGACAGACACGGGGTTACGAGGAAGGGGGATTTAGACGCATGAGTGATGAAGCTGTATTTTGGGTTAGGCTTGACAATACCATGTTGACTCCTAGTGATCGGTTTTTGGACTGGGAGAGGACAGTGGACTGTGGCGGACGGGGGCTGGACAGTGGGGCTGGCGTTAACAGCTGAGGGTGAGGCAGATGTGGCCGTGGGTGGGGGGCTACTAGGACCAGTGGGCAGCGGAGTGTGGTCGCTGGAAGGTGGGCTGTTTTGCGAGGCTAAATGGTGGATTTCATAAGGAAAGGGTCCATCATCCCGAAAATTATAATGGTGACGATCTAAGGGAGTATGTAGCTTAGCAAAAGGAAATTGGGTTTCATCGAACACGACATAACGACTTATGGTGATTTTCTTGGTTGATAAATCATAACATTTGTAACCACGATGATGGGATGGATAGCCTAAGAACACACATGGGGTGGAACGGGCTTGAAGCTTGTTAATGGTATTAGATGGGAATAGGGGGTAACATAGACAACCGAACACCCGAAGATGAGAATAAGATGGGTCTTTGTGATAGAGTACTTTGAGAGGAGATTGATAGGCTAATCCTTTATGAGGAAGAATGTTGAGGAGGTAGGTGGCCATTTGTAATGCATGATACCAAAACAAAGGAGGTAAAAACGCATAAGTGAGTAAAGTACGAACAATGTTATTTATTGTTCGAATTTTTCTTTCGGCCTTTCCATTTTGTGATGAGGTATGAGGACAGGAGAGGCAAAAAGACAAGCCATTAGATTTACAAAACTCCCAGAATGGACCGTTATCAAATTCCCTACCATTATCACATTGAATGTTCTTTATTTCCCGTTCAAATTGAGTGCGAATGAAATTTCGAAAGACTAAGAAAGTGGGTAACGTTTAAGACTTAGTTGATAAGGGAAATGTCCACAAAAAATTAGAGTAATCATCCAAGAATAAAACATAATATTTGTGGCCCGAAGAGCTCAAAACGAGAGATGTCCAAAGATCACTATGGATAATATCAAATGGCATACATGTTTGTGAATGAGATGCAACAAATGGCAATTTAATTTGTTTTCCAAAAGTGCAGGAATGAAAAATATGAGACTTAATCGGTCCATTACATTTAATAAATTTATTTAGCCTAAGGGATTCGAAAACAGGTGCTCCCGGATGACCCAAACGATCATGCCACATAGATGAAGTTAAAGCTGCAAAAGACGATAGTGGTGTGGTGTGGATGGGATAAAGCTCGCCCCGACTATCACATCTCACTAGACGCATCCCCGTCCAGTAATCCTTCACAGAAAAACCAAAAGGATCAAATTCAACAGAAACTAAGTTATCTATGGTGAATTTTCGAACTGAGACTAGGTTCTTGATAAAATGAGGAGCATGAAGAACATTTTTTAAAGCTAAAGGTGGGTTGGGGGGAGCTAAGTTGGTATGACCATAACCACGAATTGGAATTGAATGACCATTTTCGACAATTATACCACGGTTATTGCTTAAATTAAAATAAGACGAGAGGTTACCTTGCGCGGATGTCATATGAGAGGTGGTTGCGGTATCCATGTACCAATTTGCATCCGGAGGAGTGAGCCCAAGTGTGTACATCGCTGCCTCGATGTCGGTTGGAGTGGGCTGAACGTCGGTAGAGTAAGCTTGTGGTGGACGTGGCCCAAGTATGCCAGCCTGCCTCTGTCGAGTTTTGGTCCGTAGCCGTGGAGTGGTTGGATACGGACAAGGAGGCACAGGCCACGGCATGTAGGGCCACTGCCATTGCTGTGCATTCCCCATCCAAGGCTGCTTCCACTGTTGCTGCTGGTCGTGGTGCTGCTGTCAGCTACTGCGTCTACCATCGAAACCACCACTGTTTCGGTTGCTGCTGCCCCTATTGCCACTGCCTCTGCCACAGTTATTTCCACCATTGTTGCTGCGGTTTTGATGCCTTTTACCACTGTTATTCTAACGGTTTGGGTGGTTATTTCCAGAAGTGGGATTATCGTCGTAATCCCAAGCAATCATGGCATTAGCGGATCCCGTGGCAAGCTATTTGGTGAAGCCTGTTTCTTCGAGAATGAGCATGGAACAGGCTTGATAAAAGAGAGGAAGAGGATTGCTTTGACGGATGAGTGTACCCACCCCCTTATAGGCGTCAGTGAGTCCAGCTACCATTTGAAGGACGAGGCGGTTGTTGGAGACTGGAGCACCGACGTTCTTAAGCTGATCGGATAGAACTTGAGTCGTTGACAATATGTGGAAACATTAGGGAAGTCCTCCATATTAGTGTGAGAAAATTCATGCTCAAGAGTGACGGCTCGAGAATTTTTGTTGTCTTAGAATATGTCACGCAGCCTATTCCAAGCTTCCATGGCCGTGGAGTCGGGTTCAAGGATAGTATGCAATAGGTCAGTAGAGATGGTAGCATAAATCCATTGAAGAACCGTGGCATCAAGAGTCGACCATAACTCATCTTCAACATCGGTTTTGGGCACCTTTTCTTTCCCGGACTCCGGTGGAATGATATGGTGGAGGACTCTGTGGGATTTGGCGTGGATTTTCATATTGGTCGTTTTCCATCTCAAGAGTAATGCAGATGTGATTTTTGATGTTAGAGACAGCCAAAGCTGGGTGGAAGAAGGACTTGGTGGAGTCAGATGAGGAGGAATCAATCATGGTGGCTGATTGTAGGAGAAAGATGATGATGTTGACGCAGAGATGGAGGAAGAGAGAGGAGCAGAATCGTGCCCTAGTCTGATACCATGTAAGAAGGTAATAATCTGCTTGCCTTAATCTTTGTCAACTTGTGTATATATACAAAGATCGGCTAAAATGAAAGTAACTAAATATACACCTAACTATAATGGTAACGAAATATTCTGCTAATATATTTACATCAATAAAGATGGTAACTAAATATTTACATATTCTAACAATTTACACAATCAGTCACTTAAAACAAATTGTATGTTAATATCTATACTAAACATGGATCAGTAACTTGAAAAGTGCACCATGACCATAGTGGACATGTAAGGCCACCACCCTTGAACTGCCTTAGCATTTTGTTAAAATGCTTACCCACACTTAAACTACCTTAGCACTTTGGAAAAATGCTTACCCACACTGCGTATTTACACCAAACTAATAAATACATGACACGTGTTTTCATAAACATGGTTATTACTAAACCATAGTTAACTAATATACATTTTCACCTTATCACTTAATCATGGTAAATTAGAATGGTTTGATGTAAACACCCAGTGATCTCTGGCAAAAACATAATAAAAATTAAGAATCTATATAGGTACAAGCGGAATAACACTGAATATGTAGATACAATCTGGTTTACTACACTCATATGTAAGTGTCATTGTGCAGCAAGGAAGCTGAACTAATCATTTCTACAAAACTACCACCACTTTCAAGCTGAAAACTGAAGTATAGCAAAGTGTGAGGTACTCAAAAGAAGGAAGAAGATAAGAGGAAAAAAGAAAGAAACGTTGCCTTGCTATATTTACAAAAGGCTATGAGCAGTAAATTATCTACCATCAAAATCCGAGCAACGGAATAAACACGATACCCACAAAAGGCTTATGCATTTGATGGGCTCTCAACTTGCTTGTTTTTTGAGTTTTTCGTGTTATGACAATCCTCGTTTAAAATGACTTCATTTCCTCTTACTACCATCATACCACCTTCGGGTGGACATGGAGCGCCCGTGGTGGGGTATGTTCTCAGTCTGTCATGTAACCTTCACTACACCAAAAGAGGTTTTTAGTGGCAATATATTTTCCTTTTAGCAGCAATAGTTATTGCCACAAAAACATTTACCAACAATTGGTTAATGCCACTAGATCTAAGGTCGTTAAAGTCTTTAGCGGCATTTATTGTTAGGGCTAAAGTTTGGTATTGCCGGTAATAATTAATTCTAGAATATAATTAGCGGCAATTAAATTATTGTCGCAAATTAATTGCCGCTAAAAGCATATTTTGTTGTAGTGCTTGGAGAGTGCCTCCATTCAGCTGATAGACAACGGTTTGAACTAATAACATCCAGGGAGTCCATCGCATAATGGGATCGGATAGCTGAACTAAACAACGGTTGCATAAATCGCTTTTTTTCAGGAGTCTCGCGTAGATAAATTCGACAAACTGGGCACGTGGAATGCTGCTGAAACCATATGTCAATACATGTTGCATGGAAAGAATGTCCACATATTGGCAAAATACGCAAGGCATCGTGCTCCTGATACTCGACAATGCAAACAATGCACCTGTAACAATAAAGTTGGAGAGGAAGTTATAAGGTAATTGAGTATGTTAAAGATTAAAACACATGCAACACGGACACCTAAAACACTAAGGAGAATATCTATGTATCATGGACAGTTGCAATACTCCACAAGCTAAAAAAATTTCCAAAACTACAATATACAAGATAGGCACACCATAAAAGCACCCGAGGGTTGTGAGTTGTGACCTATTGGTCCATAAAGTGGGTTGAGAACCATGAGGTCTCAGGTTCAAATCACAGCAAACAAAACACACTAGGTGATTTCTGAAAGAGATTAATTCCGTGATCATTCTCATTGATTGAGTTGGTAAATATACCATAGTTACAATGTCCTATTAGGATACAAACTATACTAACCTAAAATAGAAGATTTACAAAATATTCTTTTACTACATATTTACACTATTTATCACACCCCCGCAGTCGAAACGGGAGGTTTACGAACGCTGAGACTGTCCCGAAAATCTTCAAATAAGACCTGTGGCAGTCCTTTAGTGAAAATATCGGCGAGCTGATATCGGGACGGAACATGAAGGACACGGACGTGGCCGCGCGCCACCTTTTCACGAACAAAATGTATATCCATCTCAATGTGCTTGGTGCGCTGATGTTGGACTGGATTTCCTGACAGGTAAATGGCACTGACATTATCACAATAAACTAAAGTAGCCTTAGGGATCGGTCAATGTAGTTCCAAGAGGAGGTTACGTATCCAACACGATTCAGAGACAACATTATCAACCCCCTTATATTTTGCTTCCGCACTAGAGCGGGAAAGAGTAGGTTGGCGCTTAGATGACCAGGATATCAAATTATCTCCCAAAAACACGCAATAACCCGACGTCGAGCGACTGGTTTCTGGACATCCCCCCCAATCAGCATCAGTGTATGAAACCAAATCAGTAACTGAAGATGAGTAGAGATGCAAACCATGATCAAGAGTACCCTGAATATACCGAATAATCCGCTTAAGAGCAAGCATATGTGTATCTCGTGGAGCATGCATATGAAGACAAATCTGCTGTACGGCATAAGAAATATCCGGTCTGGTGAAGGTAAGATACTGAAGAGCACCTGCAAGGCTCCGGAAACGAGTGGGATCGTCACACAGATCGCCAGAAGAGGCACTGACCTTCGGTTTACTGTCAACCGGAGTGGAAGAAGGCTTACACGAGGACATTCCTGCACGTTCAATAATGTCTGTAGCATAACTTCATTGTGATAGAAACATACCACCCTTGTGACGGGTCACCACAATGCCAAGAAAATAGTTCAAAGGACCTAAGTCCTTCATAGCAAATTCTGAGCCAAGAAGGCCCATAATAGAACAGCGGAGAGAATCTGAAGAAGCAGTAAGAATAATATCATCCACATTTAGTAAAATGTAAGCCAAGTGGTGCCCTTTGCGATAGATGAACAAGGAGTGGTCAGACCTGCTATTAGCAAAACCAATGGAAGAAACAAAGTCAACAAATCTTTTATACCAAGCTCTCGGTGCCTGTCTAAGCCCATATAAGGACTTGCGCAACAATCACACATAATCGGGACGAGATGGGTCTCTAAAACCCAAAGGCTGATGCATATAAACCGTCTCCTTGAGCTCGCCATGAAGAAATGCATTTTTGACATCCAACTGATGAATGGGCCAATGTTTAGATAGAGCTAGACTTAAGACAGTGCGGATCGTTGTTGGCTTCACGACCGGACTGAAAGTCTCACCACAATCAATGCCAACCTGCTGTGTTTTGCCATCACCTACAAGACGGGCTTTATGCCTCTCAAAATCACCATTAGACTTTTCTTTATGAGTAAAAATCCACATAGACCGAATAACATTCACATTAGGTGGACGGGGTACCAAATCCCACATCTTATTTTTAATAAGAGCATCATATTCATCATCCATGGCCAATTTCCAATTCGGGTCACATAGCGCATCCAACGGTTTACGAGGTATGGGGGACTTGGTAACCGCCGCATATAGATTAAATGGGTGCTTGGGTTTGAAAATCCCGCACTGACTACGAGTGACCATGCGTGTGTGGGTATTGGGCTGGACAGGTGGAGAAATGGTCGAGTTTTGCGGGGTGGTGGGAAGCTGGTGGGGGAGAGGGGCGGACTGGTCCTGCGTAGAGGACGATGGAGGCTGCTGCTCAGGTGGGGAGGGGTCGGCGTGGTCCTGAGTCACGGGCAGCGACGGAGGGGGGCAGGGCAGTGGTGGAGGGCTGGCGGCTATATGATGGATCAAGTAAGGAGAGAGGCCATCATCAAGGAAGTCATAAGAGGTGGGAGTCGGAGTATGGATTTTGGAAAACGGAAATTGAGTCTCATCAAATAAAACGTGACGACAAATAATGATTTTATTTGAGGATAAATCAAAACATTTGTAGCTACGATGGTTTGGTGGATATCCCAAAAAGACACATGGAGTTGACCGAGGGTGCAACTTGTGAATAGTAGTAGACGGAAAAAGGGGATAACATAAACACCCAAAGACTCGGAGATGAGAATAAGATGGTTTCCGTTGGTAAAGGACCTCTAAAGGTGATTTGTGACCCAATAGCTTACTTGGTAAAATATTAATGAGATACGTCGCCATTTGCAATGCATGATGCCAAAAAGACGGAGGAATGGAGGCATGAGCAAGAAGAGTCCGGATGACATTATTTAGTGAACGAATTTTTCTTTCTGCTTTCCCATTTTGAGAGGATGTATGAGGACACGAAAGACGGAAAGACATCCCATTGGATGCACAAAATTTTCCGAATTGACTATTAGTATATTCCCTCCCATTATCACATTGGACATTCTTGATAGGACGTTCAAATTGAGTAAGAATATGGGTCCTAAAATCCATGAATTTTGAGTAAACATCAGATTTTCTAGCCAAAGGGAAAGTCCACAAATAGTTGGTAAAATCATCCAAAAAAAGAACATAATAACGATGGCCCATAGAACTCAAAATTGGAGAAGTCCACAAATCACTATGAATAATGTCAAATGGAAACAAAGTTTCGGAAATAGAACTAGCAAATGGCAACTTAACATGTTTACCAAGAATGCAAGAATGACAAATACTAGATGAACTAGAACTATTACATTCAATGCTTTTATTACGCCTAAGAAAATCCAAAATAGAAGCTCCCGGGTGGCCCAAACGATCATGCCAACGGGTAGAAGACAAGGCAGCAAAAGTCGACGGTGAATTGGTGGAAAATTTGAAGGTGGACAGTGGATAGAGAGCACCCCTACTATTACATCTCATGAGAGCCATCCCCGTCCGGAAATTCTTCACAGAAAACCCATAAGGATCAAATTCAACACTCACATAGTTATCAGTAGTAAATTTACGAACCGATATCAAATTCTTTATGAGTTTTGGCGCATGAAGGACATTGTTTAACAATAAAGGAGGGCTCGGGGGAGGCAATTTAGCATGACCACAACCTCGAATTGGAATTGAATTACCATTACCAACAACAATGCCAGTATTATGATTGCTCAAATTAAAATAAGACGAGAGAGTACCTTTTGTGGATGTCATATGGGACGTGGCGCCGGTATCCATATACCAATTCGAATCGGGTTGGTTCAACGTCATCGTGTGCATAGCCGATTCAATATCCGTCGGAGTCCATTACGTCGGGGGGCCCGCGGCTGCATATGCCTGCTGCTGTGGTCGCGAGCCCAAAATGCCAGGCTGGGCCAGCGACCTCGGGCCAGATGAAGAAGATGGCGGCTGCCACTGTTGCTGTGGCCGAGCCCACTGCGTGGTAGGATACGGGCAAGGGGGAGCCCACTGAGGCATCCAACCCCACTGCCACAGTGAGGAGGGTTGTTGCCACTGTTGCTGGTCACCTGAGGGGCGTCCTCCACGGCATCGGCTGCCACTGCCGCCGCCCGAACCACGGCCACCGCCGTTATTATTCCCGCCGCTAGAGCCGCGGTTTTTGTTGTTATTTTTTCCCCAATGATGGTGAGAACGACCAGAATTTTCCAGATGAGAAGAGTCATCAAAATCACGTTTGGAATTAGTCACCATAGCCGCGGGCGAGTCATCGTGCATTTCAGCCAACGCCTTTTCCTCAAGGCACAAACTTGACCGAACTTCGGAGAATGGTGGAAGAGGCTTACTTTGGCGGATGTAGGTACCCAAATTCTTGTATGCCTCTAGGAGTCCAGCCACCAGTTGGAGAACGAGGCGGTTGTCGGTCACCGGAGCCCCCACACTCTTAAGTTGATCGGCCAAGGTCTTGAGACGTTGGCAATACGCCGAAGCATTTGGAAAATCCCGCATCTTGACATGAGAGAAATCATGTTCCAAAGCAACGGCACGGGAGTTTTTGTTGTCTTGAAAAGATTACGGAGGCGATCCCAGGCCTCCTTTGCCGATAGGTCTTCTTCGATGATTGTATGCAATAAGTCCGTGGAGATGGTTGCATATACCCATTGAAGTACCGTGGCATCCAAAGTGGACCACAACTCCTTTTCGTCATCGGTGGTAGGAGCCTTCTCCTTTCCGGTTGGCAGAATGTGGGAAAGGACACGGTGAGACCGGGCATGAAGTTTGAATAATTCGGCCCAAGCCGAATAATGATCTGTTTCCATATCAAGAATGATTGGGATGTGATTCTTGATGTTGGATACAGCTAAAGCATGATGGAACTTGGTGTCTGCCATTGATAGAAGGCAAGAACAATGGACGGAAATCGAAGAAGAAGAAGACGTCGGAAAAGTGGGTAGAGGACGTCGGAGAATTAGGGCAGCGGAAGAGAAGGAAAAGAAACCCTAGTATCTGATACCATGAAAGAGATTAATTCCGTGATCATTCTCATTGATTGAGTTGGTAAATATACCATAGTTACAATGTCCTATTAGGATACAAACTATACTAACCTAAAATAGAAGATTTACAAAATATTCTTTTACTACATATTTACACTATTTATCAATTTCTTCTCATCTGTCCAAACTTTGGTGAACAAAGTTAACCGATACCTATGCTGATGAGGGGTAGCAGCAGGTACTCTGTGAATTTACTCGAGGTATGCGCAAGCTAGGGCCTAACACCATAGTTATTGAAAAAATCAAAGATAGGCACACCATAAAAGTTGGTAATGAGATAAGCAAAAGACCTCAACTTCTTCTTTGTTTTTTTTGTTTTTTTTTTGGGTGATATCCCCTTTAGGTTCTACTCCAACATCAGATGTACATAATATGCTTAGCTACATTTGTTCAACGTTCTAACAATGATAAAAATTCAACTATGATCAAATGCATGTCAAACATATATCCCATCTATCAACACCGGGACTCTTATACTACGGTACATGCACAATTGGTGATATATTGTCCAACAATTATCACCAGAAAAAGGCCATTTCTCCTGTATGACGCACGATGAATTGATGATGATTATACTGTAAGTCACGTTCTATTCTAGACGTGTAAAATGGTCCTCTATTTCAGGGACTAGTTGAAACTCCTTTCCTTATCTGAAATTGCTGCCCAAATTATTAACTGTTGCCCGTTTAAAATCCGGTCTATTGATGGTAGAATAATATAAAAGGGAAGCACCAATTTGGGTTCCTAAGCACAGAAATATTACCTTCTTAATTACTACACCATTTAGTGAGGATTTTGAGTGTCGACGACGGTTTCAAAACAATGACTAGAGGTACGTCGATCTCTTTTTCCGCTGCGCTATTGCTCTGTAATGTCTTACATTTGGTATCAGACCAACTCCATTTTCATCATTTCAGACACCAAAAGTATATTTAAAATCACGGAAGATTTAGAAAAATAATTTCCGTGTGATATTTACCATTAATCGATTTAGAAAGTTAAAAAATTTATAGATCTAGAAAATCAAGATGCCATTTTTGAACTTTTTTGAGAACTTGGGCTTTCTACACATGCCCAAAATCGGACTCATTCTAGCCCTATTATATACATATAATATATATGTAAATTGCTAGAAAATTGAGTCATCTTCAACCTTTTGCTGTTTCATTCGAACCAGCTTCAAACATTTACAGACCAACTCCATTTTCATCATTTCAGACACCAAAAGTATATTTAAAATCACAGAAGATTTAGGAAAACAATTTCAGTGTGATATTTGCCATTAGTCGGTTCAGAAAATTTAAAAATTTATAGATCTAGAGAAACAAGATGCCATTTTTGAACCTTTTTGAGAACTCCGAAAATAACAAGTCAGAGGCATCTTGTTATACCGTTGGAAAACATGCAATATTTAGTAACCAAAGGACAACTTTCACATGCACTACAACAAAATATGCTTTTAGCGGCAATTAATTTGTAGCAATAACTTAATTGTCGCTAATTATATTCTAGAATCAATTATTACCGGCAATACCAAAATTTAGCCCTAACAATAAATGTCGCTAAAGGCTTTAGCGACCTTGGATCTAATGACATTAACTAATTGCTGGTAAATGTTTTTGTGACAATAACTATTGCCGCTAAAAGAAAAATATATTGCCACTAAAAGCCTCTTTTGGTGTAGTGATGTGAATACATTAATAATCAGTGGGACCCATGTTATACTTTTCCCATTTGTTGGAACTTGGAAAACGTAAAAATGATAGTAGGGTCTCCTTGTTGGGTGTTCGAACTTCGAAGTTGCATTGTAAATTTGAATCAAATTTACTTATTCACTGATTTGAATGTTAGATGCAGTTTTGTTTGCTACTGCTTCGTTCGCACAAAACTTAATTTTATTGCATAATGTTTTAGCAATAAACATTGTATGAATTTTCAGTATTAATGTCTAGTGATCCATATAATTTTATTTAATTAAGATTTAGCCACAGCAACCTTGATTAAATGAAATTATTTTTACATTTAGGATCACATAAGAAAATTACAGACATTACTTAAGTACTAATGTCTAAGTGGTCTATAGTTTTATTTTATTGAAGATTAGCCACAACATCTAAAGTTAAGGATCACATAAAGAACTTTTAGACAATAGAATTGTAATTAATTATGCATGATATAATAACTCAAGGACCTTTATTATTGGGTTGCATAATTAATTATGATAAAATATTAAATACTTTTCATAATTACCCACAGGAATTATGAATGAGAATTTAATAGTTTTATCGTAAAGATGGAATATCATGCTAGTAAATTGATAATTCTATCATAAAGAATGGATCTAATTGAATTAAAAATTTAGCCCATAGGGAATTTTTATGTCAGTGGATTCAATTTTATATTATTTGCCTCAAATTTATTAAGCGTGTATATTTTTTGCAGTTATGCAACCTAAAAATTTCTCTGATATTTGTGATATTCCCGAACTAAATGGTGAGAACTATAAGATCTGGAAGGAGAGAATTCTCCTCACTTAGGGTGCATGGACATTGATTATGCTATAAGGAAAGACGAACCACCTATTAATGAAATCAGCACACAAGTTGAGATTGTTCTTCATGAACAATGGGAGCACTCGAACCGTTTGAGTGTAATGTTCATTAAGACCAAAATCTCTGCTGGTATTCATGGTTCTGTCGAACAGTAAACAATGTCAGGGCATTACTGAAGGCTATTGATGAACAGTTTGAGACTTCAGATAAAGCACTTTCCAGCACCTTAATTATGAAATTCTCTGTAATGACCCGTTTGGTCGTTATAGTATTTTTGATCCATTTACCCTTGTTGATCCTTCCTGGGTCCCTTTAGTATGATTTATGACATAGTGAAGTCATTGGTTTGGTTCCCGAAAGGTTTGAGTGTGATTTGAGTCATTGATAGAGGAATTAGTTAAGTTAACGAGTTAGAGTTGACCACGGTCAATATCGGGTTAAGGTGTTTGTGTCAATATTTTGAAAGTTCCAACAAGTTTGTATGATGATTTAGGACCTGTCCACAAGTTTTGATGAGTTTCCAAAGAGTTTCAGATAGATTTGGGTTGTGTTGCGCTTGTATTCGATGTTTTCACCGTAGTTCCTTGGGGATAAAGGGATCCAGCTTGATCAAACAAGTTTTTTGTGTGTTTCGATTAAACCATTAGATCTGTATCGTAATTACGAAGCTATAGTAAAAAGAATCGTCGCATTTTGCCTCCGTATGAGGAAGTTATGGTCATTTTGTGGGCTATACTAGCATATCCGCTGCAGCGAAGCTTGGGACCGCTACAGCGAAACTCTTGACCGCTGCAGCGAAGCCCGAGACTGCTGTAGCGAAGCTCGGGGGGGGGGGGGTGCAGAAACCTATTTTTATATTGAAATTTCGAAGTCATTACCCACAAAATCCCAAACACAGTTTTCAAGAGAGAAAGAGGCGAATTTTATTCCATTCATTGGTGAAAGCATCTTGGAGGGTAAGTCCCCACCTTTATTTGTTCCTTTACCTTTCTTCTTCAAGTTCTATGATTAGTTTAAGGTCCATCAATGGTGGGAGAAAATCCTAGAACCCTAAAATTAGTTAACCTTTAAATAATTAATGGATTGTTGATTTTGTTGTTGCTTAAACATCTAGGAGTGCAGGTTATCATTTTCTAGGATGGGAATTTCATTATTAATTATGAGAATTGTATATTGAGACTTAGGGTTCTAATAAAAACGGGAACTTTGGCCTAAAATCTGTTTGAAAAGGGTTAAATTGAATAGAAAACCCATGAATTGAAATAGTATTATTGTAGAGATAGAAGTTATAATAAATTCACCATTAAAAGATGGATTCATCCAATCAAAAAGGGTAAAAGTAATTGGGTCTTCTTCCCCAATTGTTGTTCTTGTTTGATTAGAAGGTTTATCGCTTACTTAGCATTGTATTGCTAGACTTTGACCGTTCTAAGGTGTTTCGGAAACAGAAGGCTCATGTGGAGTAGTTCGTGGCTCTTGTTCTGCATTCAAGGTAGGTTACGGCTTACTTTAGTTAAACTTTGATTAGCGAAACGTATATGTTGTGTAGAATTGACGGGAGAAAGCATGCAGACATGTTGTGTAAAATAACTAAGTCTTGATATGACTTATGGCATTATGACTTCTTGTACTTCATTGTTATTTTATTGCATTGATTTACCATATTTACACTCATTTCTGCATTCATACATTATGGAAATGGTTTGGAATTATTGAAAGGAAGGTGTTCATATATACCCTTCACTGATTGATTGAGATAGTTGTATAATTAGGCTATGGTTGAGTAGAGTAATTGGTGAGTCTTGTTATGACTTGTGTTACTATGACTGTACTTCATTATTTTTGGCCTTGATATGTGCTCTTGAGTCATTTCTTGTGATTCGATCATGAGACATTGTTGATGAGATTTTGAGATGGAATATATACATCTATTAAGGCACATTTGACAGGGGATATGTAGCCTAGTTGTGAGCTCGTGGTCCGAGGTTTGTTCAGGAACGAGTGGTACATGGACACCATGGGTCCCCTGCAGGTCATGACTATCTGGGGAAAACATTACCATTTAACATGTGTGTACAGGTTTGGAGTATTTGGCCAGTGCATTGCATTGCACATCATTATATTTTGCATTGCACTTCATTACATTTTATTCTGCATTATTATATGGCTTGTTTAGTTCTTATTTTGGTATGGTTTGTTGACACGGCTGTTGTGGTATAGATATGATCATTGACGGAGTGAAATTATGGATTAGTGACTCTACCTAGGGTCGGAACTTGGACTTAGCGGCTCAACTAAAGACTCTTGAGATTAAAATGTCTAAAACTTTCCTTATGCACTCTATTTTGAACTCCCTTCCTCCACAATATGACCCCTATCTCCTATATCACACATAAGGATAAATGGTCTATTAATGAATTTTATGGCCATGTGTGTTCAAGAGAAGGGTCGATTGTTGATGGAAATAGGATAAAGTGCATTCATGACTTCAATGTTTCTTGTATGTTATGAAGCTAATATGGCTGATGTTAATCATAACACAATGTGGATTGATTCTGCTTCTACAATCCACATTACGAATTCCTCTATTTTGTGGCATCGGTCATTAGGACATATCTCCATAGAGAGAATTAAGAGATTAGTAAATGATGGAGTACTTACTACTTTAGATTTTACTTATTTCGATACTTGTGTGGACTACATTAAAGGCAAACAAACCAATAAGTCAAAGAAAGGTGCCAAGAGGAGTTTAACCGTATTAGAAATCATACATTCAGATATATGTTGTCTAGACATAGACGCATATGGTCATAAATACTTTATCACCTTTACAGATGATTACTCACGATACATGTATCTCTACATGCTTCATAATAAAAGCGAAGCATTAAAAGCCTTTAAAGTTTTCAAGGCTAAAGTAGAGAAACAATGAGAAAAGCAAATAAAAATTGTGAGAACTGATAGAGGTGGTGAGTACTATGGTAGATACACTGAGGATGGACAAGCACAAGGTCCATTTGCGAAGTTTCTTCAAGAAAATGGGATTGTTGCCCAATACACTATGCCTGTTTCTCCAGATCAAAATAGTGTAGCAGGAAGAAGAAATCGAACATTATTGGACATGGTTCGTAGTATGCTAAGTAGCTCTAAGCTACCTAAGTCCTTGTGGATTGAAGCTCTTAAGATGACAGTGTATATATTAAATCGAGTTCCAACTAAGGCAGTCCCAAAGACACCTTTTGAGTTGCTCAAATGTTGGAAACTGAGTTTAACACATATACGCGTAAGGGGATACCTGTCTGAAGTTAAAATCTACAACCCACAAGAAATGAAACTGGATCCTAGGACCATTAGTGGGTATTTAATTGGATATGTCGAAAAGTCTGGAGGATACAGATTCTATTGTCCATTTAATAGCACTAGGATTGTGGAATTAAGAAATGCAAAATTTCTTGAGAATGACATAATAAGTGGTAGTGATCAATTTCAGAATACAGCTTTTGTTAGAGATCAACCTCCTACTTCAAGAGAAAGATTGGTTATCGTTCATAACATCCCTCAAGTACTACCGGGTGTTGAGCAAACAATCAATGACATTCCACAAGCTGCTGAAAATATTTCAGTAGATGAAATTGTTCAAGAAATTCCATAAATTATTGAACAACAAGTTGAACAACATGATCCTCGGGAAAATGTTGACACAACATTAAGGCGCTCTACTAGAGAAAGAAAATCAGTAATTCCTAGTAACTATGTTGTGTATCTGCAAGAATCTGACATTGGAGTCGAAAATGATCCTGAGTCTTTTTCACAAGCCTGAGTTGTAAAGAGTCAGAATTACGGTACAATGCCATGAAAGAAGAGATGAATTCCATGAAAAGTAACGAAGTTTGGGATCTTGTCGAGTTGCCTAATGGTGTAAAATCCATTGGATGTAAATGGGTTTTTAAAACTAAAAGGGACCCATCATGCAACATAGAAAGATATAAAGCGAGACTCGTTGCTAAAGGTTTCACTCAAAGGGAAGGAATTGACTACACAGAGACTTTTTATCTTATGTCTACAAAGGATTCCTTGCGCATCATATTGGCATTAGTAGCTCATTTTGACTTAGAATTACAACAGATGGATGTGAAAACCGCATTTCTCAATGGTGATTTAGAGGAAGAGGTTTATATGAAACAACTTGAAGGATTCTCCTCTAGTAATGGTGAGCACTTGGTATGCAAACTAAAGAAATCCATAGATGGACTAAAACAAGTCTCCCGTCAATGGTATTTAAAATTTCATGATGTTATCTGTTCATTTGACTCTATTGAGAACATTATGGATCAATGCATATACCTGAAGGTCAGTGGGAGTAAAATTTGTTTCGTAGTTGTATATGTGGATGGTGTCTTACTTGCAGCCAATTATAAGGGAGTGCTACATGAAATAAAACAATTTCTCTCTAAAATTTTTGATATGAAAGACATGAGTGATACGTCTTATGTCATTGGCATTAAGATTCATCGAGATAGACATCAAGGTACCTTAGGTCTATCTTAGGAAGCCTATATCAACAAAATTTTGGAGTGATTTCGTGTCACGACCCAACCAGAGGGCCATGACGGGCACCCGGAGCTAACACACCGAGCACCTCTAAACATACATCTTATAAACCTTTCTGGGTGGACCATAAAGATAGCTCCTGGATATCATGATCTGTAAGGACATATATCATAATATAACGGCATATCTCTCTATAATCTTCAACAATTATGTCCATCATCACCAGCCGACAAGGCTACTAAAATGTTATACAATGATATGAACCGGTAAGGTTATTAAATGTCTAACTATACACACATGTTTACGAGCCTTTACATAGAATACAAGTGATCATAAGGACAATACCATATAGACTGCAACTTCGAAGTAAGTAGAGTGCTCCTGAGAATCGGCTGATAGAACACCTACGGGTCTGCTCCGCCTCCCTGCCTACCTGCGGGCATGAGCGCAGCGTCCACAAGAAGGGACGTCACTACGAATAATGTACTGAGTATGTAAGGCATGAATAATGACATAATATAGATATGAAAGGTAACATGGAATAAGAGAGATAACCTGTACATCATAAAAATCATATGTAAGTCAGCACACACACACACACACACACACACACACACACACACACATATTATAGGTGTTAGTGTTGCGGAACGTGCAACCCAATCCATAAATGTTAGTGATGTGGAACGTACAGCCCGATCCATAAATATCGTGTTGCGGAACGTGCAGCCCGATCCATAAATATAATATGTTAGTGTCGAGGAACATATGGCCCGATCCATAAATATAATATGTTAGTGCCGAGGAACGTACAGCCCGATCCATAAATATAATATGTACATATACATAATGTAAATAGTATGCATGAAAGTTCATATGAAAGCTACAAATTTATCGGAGTGACATAAGGTCGGTAACCTCCGATTTATATTATGGAACAATCATTATCGCTATATCTCACCTTGAAGGAACAAGTAACATAAGGTGAGATCAACAACAATGAGTAGAATCAAGGAAATCATGAAATAAACTCAATAATCTCATAATAGCATTAAAATCATAAGCTTTGGAATTTCTAGAATTAGAATCATCATCATCATGTTCATCATAGAAAACATCTCATCTTTAGTATCATAAGAAGCTTTTAAGAATCATGAACTTCTAAATTTTGGATATAAAAATGTTATGGCAAAATTTCCGGAATCATAACATAGGAATCATGCCTTCGAAAGAAAAGGACTAGCCTTAACATGCCTGGAAGATAATTTCTCGACTTCCAACTTACTTCCTGTCTTGCAATTCACTTAAGATCATTCGTAGCCTCATAATATACATATACAACCATTAATACTATTGTTAGGCTCATTTTCATACGCTCGTCTTAAACCCTTAATTTAAATCCATTTAGAATCTGCCGAAATTCGGGCAGCATCTCCCCTGTTTATATGCCTAGCCCGAAATCATAATATCAACAACCAATCAACAACAACAATACCAACATCATCAACACCATTATACATACCAATATATTTCCTAAATATCCCACACGATGTTTTTCAAATTTCTCAACTAACCAACTTGTGATACGATTATTTAATAACTTTATTTCCGTAAAGAACACGAAATTAATACCTATAAGGAGAGATTCATACCTTTTCCTTGTTAGAACAATAATATCTCCAATATCCACCTTGAATCCAAGCCGAAATCCACCGCAAAATGATACTATATTCACACTACACGTTGTCCGGACTTCGATTAATACTCCGTAACTTGAAATTACTCAACATTCTCACTTTTATATGATATATAGGCTCTCATATGTTTGATGAGCTTTATAGAGCATTTGGGAAATTTTTTATGAAGAAAAAATGGGGTTTTGCCCCTTATATAGTGTGCTAAAGTTGGTGGCACTGTAGCAGCGCGCCCTGCTCTGCCCGCCTAACTTATAACGTCCATAATTCTCTACTCCGACGTCGTATCGATGCGCGGTTTGTTGCGTTGGAAACTAGACTCGACGAAATTTATTTTAGGCTTTTGCTTTACCTCAAAACTCCTCATATACTAAAATATATTCTTCCTCCAAGTTGGGCCAATATTGCCCCTCATATTTTCTTCAAAATTCCAACAAATTTAATTTCCTTCATTCACTTGCCCTTCAATCCTTCCATAGCTTATTATATGAACTTATACCCTCATAAACATAAGATAAGTGCCTCTAATCTCATGTATCCATGTAGGTAACTCCAATGTCCATACTTAAAACAGCCAACAACTACGAATTTCCACGTACAAAACTATGGGGTGTAACATTCCCCCCCCCCCCCCCCCCTTCAAAAACATTCGTCCTCGAATGTTGAAGTAGAGTTTGCTCTGAGGTGGATGTCAATATTCTTACCTGCATTTTTCGGTATTTACTTTACTTAACTTGCAGTCTTACTTGCCCATTTAAAACTGAACTTATCTGAATTACACAGTTTATCCTTCTTCTTTTGTGGCCAAAATTTACACTCGTACTCAAGGTCGTCCCTTTTCTTATTATCTGTCTGTCTACTAACTCTTCACGCTTTATCATTCTCGTTGTCTTTTCAACCTTCGGTGTTAACATTCTTGTATGCTCTTTTATCCAATACTTACCACACTCTTTTATCCAATTTTGATCCCATCTTCTTTTTATTCAAAAATTCTTGTCCTCTTCGATCTCCACGTAGCCCAAGATTTGAAATTTCCCATAAAAGTTCAAGTTTTTCTCTTCTCATTCCAACATAAAGCAAATAACAACTACAATTACTACGGCTCAGTCCCAAACAAGTAGGAGTCCACTACATGAATCTGAACTATACCCAAATTCTACACCATACCCAACTCACTCATATAATCACAAGACGACATAAAACCAATCCCTAGTAACATCATTAGCATCCTCCTTCCTAGCTACTCTTTCACTTCCAGAAACTATATAAAGAAACCCCTTATAGTACTCTATTCATTTTTCTCTCAAAAATCTTATCTTTGTAACACTTTGAGTAATCTAATTGAAGAAATGCAACCAAGAACCTAATATTCATTTACAATTTCTTCGTACCTCATAAAAATCCAATCTTTTTAACACTAAAGTAATTTACTTTAGGAAATGCAGCCAAGAACCTAGTGTTCACCTTCAATTTCTAGGAACAACAACAGCGTATCCAG
Organism: Lycium barbarum; assembly: GCF_019175385.1. NCBI lineage: Eukaryota > Viridiplantae > Streptophyta > Magnoliopsida > Solanales > Solanaceae > Lycium > Lycium barbarum. The sequence continues at coordinate 10,934,550 of NC_083346.1, forward strand.
TGTAATCCCACAAGTGGGGTCTGGGGAGGGTGAGATGTACGCAGACCTTACCTCTACCTTTGCGGGGAAGAGAGGTACCTTTCAAATCTAATCTTTTTAACACTTGAGTAATTCACTTAAAGAAACCACGAACCTAATCTTCACTTTTGATTTCCAAGAACCCTTTTCGGGATTTTCTTTATAACTCATAAAAATACCATCATTACCTCTATACTATATTTCTGCATGTATATTGTAATGGTTATTTGAATCTAGAAGACTTAGCATTTTAATCAAGAAAGAAAAGGGTCTGTATGTTTTCTTAATATGGTCATGTGGAGAGAGAAAATTAAGATAGAGACAGAGAGAGAGTGTGTGTGTGAAGTGTTGCTGGAAAGAGAGAACCATGGATCTATATTATGAGGAAATTAGTGAAGGGATTTGAGAGAGATCTCAGATCCCTAATCATAGTTTAGCAGTGAAGTAATTCTTTTTCTCTTGATTAGTGGAGTAAAACCAAGTAATTAAGTAGGAGTTTGGCCATGAAAATCACGAGTTTTCGTTTATAACCTTTCTTTGCATTAATGCATGCAGAGTTTTTATATATACCTTTAGCTAGAAAACATAGACCTGAAATAGAAGTACCGAGAAGTTAAATCAGATTTTAAACTTTATGGATTTTGAATTTTTGGACGATGACTTCAAAGCTATATTAATGGCAGTTAAAATTTAATTATTATATATATTTAGTGATTTTTTAGACCGCATGCGCACACACATAATATATATCTACCCAACCTTTATCCTAATGGCTACCTTCGCCACTGAACATAACACTAATTTTAGGTCGCATGTCATGTTTAATGTATCGCATGTCATGTTTAATGTACTTCTTGTGTAATACTAAGGCGTTTGGCCATGAAAACCAAATATTTTTCATTTTATTTGATATTTTGGAGTTGGAGTTGAAGATAGAGTTGTGTTTGGTTATAGTTTTTGCAAAGAATATTTGGTTGTTGAATGTATTGAAAGTAAAAAAAGTAAAAAATAAGTTTTGGTTGTTTTCCAAATTCCAATACAACTTGAAGTTATATTTGAAATTTTTATGGCCAAACATCATAAAGTGAAAAAAGTGAAAAAATATTCCGGAAAAAAGTGAATAATTCTCATGGACAAACGGACTATAAGTATAGTGATGACATGATGTACTTTTTGTTGTTATAACTACTTCTTTCCTTTACCTTGCTTTACATTAATGCGGATCGGGCTCTTCTCCATTTCTCTTCTCTCCATTTTTTCCAAGTTCTAGCTTGGATTAGGAACACATGGCATAAGCTAAAATTAATGGCTAAGATTTAATTAACTAAATCAAAGCCCTAACCATGGTTTAAATAATTAAGGCAAAAGCCATAGATAGCCCCCTAAACTTTACCACATTTTCCTCATGGCTACCTAAACCGGGGGTTGTACCTATTGACTACCTAAACTACCCTGAATTTATACCACATAAGCACCTTTTGGCCTTTTTTAATTACACTTGGGCGCTTGTATATACGCCCAGATGACGTGTATTTTAGCTCCATTTAACGCCTCCCACGTGGAAAATAAAATCCACGTGGTTTTTTAAAAAAAAAAAAAACGGGTTCCTAATGTAAATGGGCTACCACTAACCTAATTCCCATTTTTGCTCTTTCTCTCTCCCCGAGCCGTCTCTCTCTCACCGCGACAACATCGACGGTGAGTATCACCGTGGATTAAAGGTGTTTCGAGGATAATATCTTACGTGTAAGTATCTTAAACCTTTGTATCTCTCTAGATTAGTTGTTAATCGTGTTCATAATGGTTGTTTAAGGTTGCTAGGGTTTTACTTTTAGAGATTAGTTTAGTTTTTTTGGTGTTTGTTTAGTATTCCGTCCCTTTCCGCTACTATATTTGTAGTGTAGTAGTCGTTTCCTGGTGGTGAGTGGGATTAGAAAGTTAGTATATTCCGTCCCTTTCCGTTCCCTTTCCGTTACTATATTTTTAGAAAGTTAGGTTTTTAATTTCCAGATTTGGGGTTATGTGTTTGAGAATATTCCCTGCTCCTTTTCTGTAAAATATGCCTTAAAAGTGTGCCCTTTTGGTAATTTTGCTGAAATGAAATCATTTTGTGATTTTTTTTTTCAGGTTTTCCTTACTAATTGACTATGGAGGAGGTCATATTTACACACATTCACTACGGTGGTACCTTTGTAGAAAATCCTGACCCTAATTACCATTCCTTTTTAGTGCCAATCATCAGGTATATCGAGAAAGACTACTTTTCCCTAATGGAATTTCTTTATTATACTAGAGAATTAGGCTATTTATCAGTTGGTGGTTTTTTTTTACCAAGATGCAAATACTAGAGAATTCAATGTTATTGAGTCTGACAGACATCTACTGGACCTAATAAAAGACCTAAAAAATGAGGACCCCTTTCATGTATATGTCCTTCATTCATTGGATACTGCCTTGGCTGAAACTGATGGGCCTGTTGGTCTCTTAAAAGGCCCAGAAGTTTCTTCTAGTCCAACTAGGTCATCAAAAGGGGTTGGGGCTGCTGATAACTTAGATAAAGAGGGTGTTGGGGCTGCTGCTGATAACCTAGATCATGAGGGTGTTTCGTCTGCTTATGATAGCCTAGATCAGGAGGGTGTTGGGGTTACTCCTGAGTTTGTATATGGGGCCGAAGCATCTAATATATCTGATTGTGTGAGTAGTGATTCAAATCTAGGAGAAATACCACCAAAAGATGGGTCAGATATAGATGAGGAGTTGAGAGCTATTAGACAAGAAAGAAGAAGGAAGCAAATAAAGAAAAAAAAGGCTGCTGCAACTCAAGAAATTCCAGTTGGAGAGGCTGGTGGTATAGATAGAGGGTTTGAGGATATTGGGAAAAATAAGTCTAACAAATATGCTGGGAAATTGGGTGGAGATGAGGAATATATTGATAGCTCTGACTGTTGGAGTGAAGACAGTGAAGAACAGCTTGATGTAGATGCTGTAAGGGGGGTAGATTTACCTTCTAGAAGGAAAAGCAAAAAAGTTTGGTATGATGAAGATTGTGAGGTGGCTGTTTTTGAGCTTGGAATGGTCTTTGATGGTGTAACACAATTTAGAAAGGCTCTAGCAGACTATGCTGTAGAATATAGGAGGCGGTTGAAGGTAAGACCAAATGATAGCCATAGGGTGAGGGCTAAGTGTAAAAATACCAAGTGTAAATGGGTGTTGGCAACTAAGCTTGATAGGGACACAGGTGATTTTAAGGTGATTACCTATCATCCCATTCACAAGTGTATTCCTTTGAACAAAAACAAGATGTGCACTTCTAAGTTAATAGCAAGGAAGTTCAAGGACAGAATTGTTTCTCAACCTTACATAAGGATATGGGAAATTCAGGAATTGGTACGGGACAAGCTTAGTCTTTATGTTGGTAGGACTGTTTGCCACAGGGCAAAACAGAGGGTTATGATAGAAAATATGGATGACTGGAATATGGAATTTTTCAGATTATGTGACTATACTGACATGATCAAGCAAACCAATCCAGAAAGTAGTTGTTGGGTTAAAATTGATAAGGAGACTGAACCTGGGAAAAACTTTTTTGTGTACTTCTATGTGTGCTTCCAGGCATTTAAGCAAGGCTAGTTGGATGGGTGCAGAAAAATAATAGGATTCGATGGTTGTTTTCTGAAAGGAGCTTGTAAGGGTGAGCTATTGGTAGCTGTGGGCAAGAATGGGAACAACCAAATGTATCCTATTGCCTGGGCAGTGGTGGATACAGAGACTAATCATAGCTGGAATTGGTTCATAAAGTACTTGATTACTAATCTGAATTTGGGAAATGGTGAAGGGTTGACTGTAATGTCAGACATGCAAAAGGTACCATTTCTGTTCCATTTAATTAAAATTTCAATTTAGTAGAGGACATTTCAGTGTGTTTAACTTTTTTTTTTTTTGGGTACTTTGCACACTTTTGGAAGGGACTTATTCCTATCTTATTGGAGCTGCTGCCAAATGCTGAGACAAGGAGATGTGCTAGACATGTTTGGAGTAATTGGCACAAAGAGTGGAGAGGAGAAGAAAGAAGGAAGCAGTTTTGGAGATGCTCTAAGGATAGCTTTGAAGTCAAGTTTAAAGAGGAGATGGATAAAATGGCCAAATTGGGTAAGCCCAAGATAATGGAGGATTTTATGCATTATGAGCCTTTTACTTTTTGTAGGGCATATTTCAAGTTTCATTCCAAGTGTGATGTTGTGGAAAATAACATGTGTGAGACTTTTAATTCTTGGATCTTAGCTGCTAGACATAAATCTATTATCACCATGTTAGAGGAAATTAGGCATAAAATGATGAATAGACATGTAGACATGATCAAATTTGCTGAAACTTGGATTGATGATATTGCCCCTATGGCAAGAAGAATATTGGAAGAGAACAAGGAGTTGTCTAATAGGTGTCATGTTCAATGGAATGGGGTTCATGGTTTTGAAATTAGAGATGGTGGGTTCACATTTGTTGTCCAATTGGATAAGAAGTATTGTGACTGTAGGCTGTGGATGTTAAAGGGTGTTCCTAGCCCTCATGCTGTTTGTGCTTATTATTACTTGAATCAAGATCCTGATGCACATGTAAAGCATTGGTATAGGAAGGACACATTTCTTAAGTCTTATAGCCACTTCATCCAACCTATTACCAATATAAGGATGTGCCCTAAGACTACAAACCCATCAATAGAGCCTCCAGTGCCAAGAAAAATGTCTGGGAGACCAAAGAAGAAAAGAATGAAGGATAAAGATGAGCCAAAGAAATATGGAAAACTGTCAAAGAAGGGTGTGAAGATGACTTGTTCATTGTGCAAACAAGTTGGCCATAACAAGACTGCCTGTGGAAGAAGAGTAAGTACAATTGAATTTGTCATATTCTTAACTTTAGTTTGTTACATATGAGTCTCTAATTTTCATCCCATTGTTTTTGTTTGGTAGCATGGAATGGGTGGTCCTTCTCAACCAATACCCTCAACTGAAAGGCAAGGTGGTCAATCTCAACCAACTCCACCAACTCAATCCAGCTCCGTTTGTATTAACACAAGTTCTGTGCCAAGAGATGCCCAAACTGTTGCTCCAACACCAGCAGTAAGTATATCTTGTAAAAGTTATTTACATCTTCATTTAAATTATACAATTTATACACTTTGGATCATTTATATTTTTAATTTTGTAATATAGTCTAGAACGAAGAGTCCTGCATATCCAACTGCTAGTTCACAATTAAGCTCAATTTGTGGTGACACAAGGGCTGTGCCAGTAGCTCCACAAAAGAGGGCTCAAGTTGGAGCTGGCAGGGGAAGGCGCAGAAAAAAATTCACAAATGCAAGAAGGGTACCATTTGTGAGTGCAAGAGAAGACTCTAATTTAGGTCAATTGCCACCATTATCAGGCCACAAAAGGGTATATACTACTGCTGGTTTTGCTGCAGCTACTGGAAATAAAAGTAGGCCTACAACTGGATTTGGTGTATACTCTAATCCTGTTACTGGAGCACAAGTCTTTAATGTAAGTTCACTTTATGATTTGCCTTTATCTTTGTTCAACACAATTTACTAATGTTTCACATTTTAATTGAAGCCTGGTACAACAAGTGAGAAGGTTCTACATGGTGCAACAAAGTTGAAGAGTGCTTCACCAACAAATATTGATATTGGTTATAAAGCTCGTGGACTGAAATGGCAAGGAAAAGAGGAAATGACCACATCACAACTATCCCGATTGAGAGCCAACAAGAGAAACCAAAAGGCTGCATCAGAAGCAACCAGATCTTCAGCAGAAGGAAGCTCCAACAAGTAGTTAATGTAGGAAATTTGTCACATTTAAGTCTCTAAAACAATGTCTTTAGTATATGTAAACTGCAGTAGTGCTGTCTAGCTAGACTTATTATTATGCATTACTGTTGTACCAATGACATTAGCAATGGTACTTTTCGATTAGTGCTAATCAAATTTGTGCCAATACTACTCTTCAATTTATGCCAATGAGTCAAACATGCACGGGGCAGATCAATAGGATTGGAATAGGTGCCATTGGAATATAGGCAGCAACCGTAGCAGTTGTGCCATTTGCAGACAATAAATTTCCTCAAAATACTCAACAACCAAATAAATGGGACGGTTGGAGTCAAATACAACCGATTAGCCAATAAATCAAACACCACATCGGGTGAATTCAATTCACTTCATTGAATTCACCCCATCCAACTTCATCTAATCCACTTAATCTTCCATTTCAACTATCTATAAAACCCACTAACTTCATCCCATTCAAATTATCCCATTCACTTGTTAAAACAAGTTCATTCAACCTAAAAAATGTTGGCATATTTCGAGAAGAAATTAACACGGTCATACGTAGAAAGTGATGATTTCGTACGTTTAATTTAGCATCCATGTTTCATTTGCTATTTTTATTGCAATAGTTTAGTAATTTTTCATGTTTTTTTTGCAGGTGCTTCCTACTAATATTCTTGATCTTCTACCAACCACAAAAACTAATGCCGTTGTTGCTTATGGAGAAAAACGTTACACTATGACCTACAAAATTGGAAAACACGCGCGCCTCTGTCTCGGGTGGAAAGACTTTCTGGAATCCGAGCAATTGATAGAGGGAGATACACTCTGTATTTGGGTCTGCGAGTGTAAGTGCCGGGAGGACATAGGATTCGATGTTCAAAAGAAGGAAGAGGAAGAGGTCATAGTTGTTGACTAGGTCTCTATTTTCTTTTCTATGTATGATGCTAGCATTTTAATGAACAATTGCTACGTTTCTTTACTGATTTATATTCATGTCATATTTGCGACTAATTCACAACGCCAAACACAAGCCAAGTAATTTACAAAATCTAATAACCAAAACATTACTACAAACATAGAAGAAAATCTTTGTAGGAACATTACAAACAGTAACTAGGAAACAATTAGACTACCCAACGATAATTTTTGCAAGTAAAAAACATAGAACAACAACGACAAGCCTGTTGAATTTGGCTTTTGCACAGTCCCTCTCTTCCTTAATTTCCTTCAATTTTTGTTTCAATGAATCATACTTGCCTCCAAGTTCCTTCATTTTATATTTCAATGTATCCCTCTCTTCTTCAACCTCTTTAAGCTTCTCCTTCAAAAGCTCAACCTCTGGAGATGGATCAATCCATTTAAAATAGCCACATCCACCTTTATCCTACATAAAAGTAAAAGAAAATTATGAACACAAAAAATCCGAAAAAATGGTCGAAAATGAAATTTCCAAAAATCAAAATTTTTAAAATAGGTACTCACTTTTGGCATCTTGCAACCAAAGAATCTACGACCTGGGTTGTTAACTGTTCTCGAAGTTCTTACATTACAAGAATTACCACAATTACAAATAACATTTTCATCTGCAATCCCTGAATTTTGTGACATTGCTATGAAGAAGAGAGAACCAAGACAGAAATAAGAGACAATACAGCAAGCAACAACTTCAAATCGAGAAACAAGGACGAAAAAAAATGAACTGAAACAAGAGAGGGAAACGGGGGAGAAAGGAGGAGAAAGGGGAGAGAGAAACGGCTGAAAATGGAGGAGAAAGGAGAGATTTTGGGGTTATTAAAAAGAAAGGGTACGTTGGAGTTGCCATATCATCAACAACACAACTCTTCACGCGCCCATTTTGCGTGCAACACACACGAGCTGCCATGTAGGCAAAAGGTGCTTATGTGGTATAAATTCAGGGTAGTTTAGGTAGTCAATAGGTACAACCTCCGGTTTAGGTAGCCATGAGGAAAATGTGATAAAGTTTAGGGGGCTATCTATGACTTTTGCCAATAATTAATAACTTGTCCATAGATATATTAAGCTCTTTTTTCTCTCTTCCTAATGATTTTTTTCAATCTCGCAGTATCCATTTTTCAATTTTATTTTTTCTTTCTTCCTCCTTTCTTTCTGAGTTAATCTTTTACTTGTATTTTTTCATTGAATCTTTTCCTGGAAATTATGACTGAAAAGGAGATTGAAAAAAATCATAAGAAATCCTGTTTATGTTAGTACGGATATGGATCCTCTTAACAAAATAGGAGGTTGTTTAATACGCTTTATAACAATTTAGGATCATGCATAATCAATTCATTAAAACAGTAAAAGAAGAAAACGAAATTATGACTGTAAAGGAGATTGGAAAAGATCTTTAAGAAGAGAAAAGATTTTAATATATTTATAGACAAATTATTAATAATTTAAATCATGATTGGTGTCTTGCTTTAGTTAATTAAATTTTAGCAATTAATTAAGGTAAGGCTGCGTAGAATAGATCCTTGTGGTCCGACCCTTTTCCAGACCCCGCGCATAGGGGAGCTTAGTACACCGAACTGCCATGTGTCCTAACTCAGACTAGAACTTGAAGAAAATGGAGAGAAAAGAAATGGAGAGCAACCCCATTACCGCAGGCATGAGTTTTACATATAACTTATAGGCTTAATACCTAGATGGACCCTTAAACTTGGCATGTTTTGTAAGATAGGCATATAAACTTATAAGGTGACCAGATAGACACTTAAACTTACTCAAAGTGTATTTTTCAAGTTTTTCAGTTGTTTTGAAAACAAAAACTATATTTTTCAAACACTCACAATTTTCATGGACAAACAAGCCCTAAATATATCACAAAATATTTTTTTTTAAATGCAAAAATAAGGCAAACGCATATACATGAGACTATAAATGTGCACTTAAACCAATAAATACTCGCTAATCGCAATTTTGCAGCTTTCAATTAACTCGGATTTTTTTTTTACACTTGAATAATTAAAAAACAATAACTTTAACCAATAAAAATCCTTAAAAAAATAAATTTCAAATTAAGAAATTTCTAAGTTCAGTATTTCAAGTGTAAAAGAAATTTCAAATTAAGAAAACTGTAAAGCCGAGAAGAAAATCCTTAAAAAAAAGAAATTTCTTAATTTGAAATTTCTTTTTTTAAAGATTTTTATTGGTTAAAGTTATTGTTTTTTAATTATTCAAGTGTAAAAAAAATCCGAGTTAATTGAAAGCTGCAAAATTGCGATTAGCGAGTATTTATTGGTTTAAGTGCACATTTATAGTCTCATGTATATGCGTTTGCCTTATTTTTGCATTTTAAAAAAAATATTTTGTGATATATTTAGGGCTTGTTTGGCCATGAAAATTGTGAGTGTTTGAAAAATATAGTTTTTGTTTTCAAAACAACTGAAAAACTTGAAAAATACACTTTGAGTAAGTTTAAGTGTCTATCTGATCACCTTATAAGTTTATATGTCTATCTTACAAAACATGCCAAGTTTAAGAGTCCATCTGGATATTAAGCCTAACTTATAACTAGCAACTTGCTTTTTATCACCCAAACCTAATTTTTCTTCTCTTTAATTTCTTTTCTTTAACAACATTTATTATTTCTACCAATAATTTCAAGCCATTTTCCTTTCTTATACTCCTAAACGTTCCTATATTTTTCCACCAAGTTCATTTTACTAGCAATGGAGTACTTCATTTTCACAGCATTTGCCTTTGTCCTCACAGCTTTCATCTTCCTTTAACCCAAAAAACCAAATCCAAAGAACTAAACCTTCCTCCCGGTCCATCAGGTTGGCCGGTCGTCGGTAACCTTTTTCAAGTGGCCGGTCCCGGTATTCAATTTTTCCAGTACATTAGAGATAATCTCAAACCAAAATATGGTTCAATTTTAACACTCAAAATGGGTGCACGTACTTTGATTGTTATCACTAGTGCTGACTTAGCTTACGAAGCTTTAATCACACAGGGTCATATTTTCGCTACCCGTCCGAGAGAAAACTGGACCAAAACCATATTCAGTTGCAACAAATTCACCGTCAATTCAGCGAGTTACGGTCCAGTGTGGCGGTCCCTAAGAAAAAATATGGTACACAACATGCTTAGTTCGATCAGGCTGAAAGAATTTCGCGATTGTAGAGAACTGGCTATGAATAAAATGATCGAAAGAATTCGTATGGATGCTGAGGCCAACAACGACGTCATTTGGGTGCTGAAAAACGAGCGTTTTGCGGCGTTTTGGATTCTTTTGGCTATGTGTTTTGGTATTGAAATGGAAGAGAAAATGATTGAAACTATTGATCAAATGATGAAGGAGGTTTTGATCGTGCTTATTCCGAGGTTAGATGATTATCTTCCGATGTTGAGCTTATTTGTTGGTTACAAACAACGTAAAATAGTTAAAGAAGTTCGTAAGCGACAAATCGAAACAATCGTCCCTCTGATCGAGAAACGTCGTAAAGCTATACAAAATCCTGGGTCCGACAAGACTGCAGCCTCGTTTTCGTACCTAGATACTTTGTTTGACATTAAAGTCCAAGGTAATGCTTGAATTGTCGATCATCTTATCTAAAATTTGAACAATTAGAGAAAGTACAACTTACATACATTTAAAAAGTATAACTTACCAATATGTACAGTTGGGTCAACTTATTTACCAATATGGCCTTTGGTCCTATTTTGTAAATTAGATCACCCAGAGACATTAGACTATAATTTTCCCATTTTTTGTTTTTCTCAACAGGTAGAAAGTCAGGACCGACAAATCCAGAGCTTGAACACTATGTTCAGAGTTTTTGAACGGTGGGACCGACACGACGGCTGCAGTATTAGAGTGGGCCATAGGAAGATTGATCGAAAACCCTAACATACAAAAGAAAATGTACGAAGAGATCTAAGAAGTAGTGGGTGACAAAAAGGTTGACGAGAATGATATAGAAAAGATGCCTTACTTAAACGCCGTCGTAAAGGAGGTTTTACGTAAACACCCTCGTGTACTTTACATTTACCCATACAGTAACTGAGCCAGTTAAATTGCGTGGGTATGACATACCTATGGATGCTAACGTGGATATTTTCACACACGGGATTTCTCATGACCCGAACGTTTGGTCCGACCCGGATAAGTTTGATCCGGATAGGTTTTTATCCGGGCGGGAGGACGCGGACATAACGGGCGTCACAGGGGTGAAGATGATGCCATTCGGAGTAGGGCGAAGGATTTGTCCGGGATTGGGAATGGCAACGGTGCATGTGAACTTGATGTTGGCGCGAATGGTTCAAGAATTTGAATGGTTCACTTACCCGGAAGATAGTAAAGTGGATTTTAGTGAGAAGTTGGAGTTTACTGTGGTGATGAAAAATCCATTACGAGCTAAGGTCAAGCCAAGAGTGTAAGTGGTGCTCATTAAGATTTTACAAGTCCAAAATATGTTTAAAATACTTTTCACGTTTGGTTAATATAAAATTCGTGTTGGATTGGTTTGTGGGAAATTGAAGGAAGGTGGTGACATTCTCAACATAGTAACAATATTCCACTGCCTTTTTAAAATAAACTAGATGGCCTATGCCCGTGCGCCCAACACTTCGGATTATAGTGTATTTATGTATATGTAGTTATGTTTAGATAATGATAATATATATATATATATATATATATATATATATATATATATATATATATATATATATACTATGTTCAAAATACGATTAATATAACATTGTAGTTTGTGCTCCGTATCTAGAACTTTATTTTATTCGTGTTTGCTACGAAAATTTATTAATACTTTTTAAAAGAGAAGACTTGTTTAAAAAGAAACTATTTTCCTCTCTTTGAGATAAAACAATAGCAATATTTAAGCATCAGTTGATACTTTCAATTTTAATTCGATTAATTTAACGATGTAAAATACTTATTATTTTTTATCAAATTTTGATTTAGATAATTCTAATTCAAATTATTAAATTAATTTTACATGTTTAAAACGAAATAAAGTAGAAATTATTTTTTTCCTTATTCTAAAGAGTCCATCATTATTGATTTAATTGTTTGATTTTCTAAGCATTTGTTTTTTAACATTGTTTGTTTTATTAATATGGGATTCACATTTTTTTTAATATTGCTTGATTCTGTTAATATGGGGTCCACTTTTTTTTCCCCGTGAGTTTGGATGTGGTGAGTTCCACTTTTTTTTCTTCCTTTTTTTTATTGTTTGGTGTTATTTAGTATGGGGCCCACCTTTTTTTTTAAGAGACAACGGACGATGAAGCATGGGTTTATATAGTTTCTTCTTTTTTTTATTTTTATTTTTTATATTGCTTGGTGTCGTTTAGTATGGGGCCCACCCTTTTGGACATTATTAGTTTGCATTATTTTTATGTATATATATATATATATATATATATATGTTCAAAACACGATTGATATAACATTGTAATTTGTGCTCCGTATCTAAAACTTTATTATATTAGTGTTTGCTAAGAATACAAAGTCTGTACTTTTTTTTTTGACATTGTTTATTTTTTTAATATGGGATTCACTTTTATATATATATATATATTGCTTGATTTTGTCAATATGGGATACTATGTTCAAAACACGATTAATATAACATTGTAGTTTGTGCTCTGTATTTAAAATTTTATTATATTAGTGTTTAATACAAATACGCATGGTGTTTAATATGGGGCCCACAATTATTTTCACATTTATTAGAGTAAGGAAAAAATGAAAAAGTAATTAAATTCTCTCTTATTTTAATATATAAGTATTTTAAGTATGTTACTGTACAATAATTTCATTTGCTCCCACTAATGGATTGATACGCACGCGGTAATGAATCCATCATTATTGACTTAATGAGATACTTTGGAAATTACATGAATATTGTTTGATTTTTTAATATAGGGTGCACTTTTTTTTTTTGAACATTATTAATTTGCATTATTTTTATGCATATATACATATATATATATATATATATATATATATATATATATACTATGTTCAAAACAAGATTAATATAACATTGTAGGTTTGTACTCCGTATCCAAAACTTTATTATATTAGTGTTTACTACGAATACAAAGTCTTTTTTGACATTATTGTTTTTTTAATATGGGGTTTACCTTTTTTTTTTTTTGATATTGCTTGATTTTGTTAATATGGGGTCCATTTTTTTTACTGTGAGTTTGAAGATGGTGGGTTCCACTTTATATATATATATATATATATATATATATTGCTTGATGTTGTTTAGTATGGGGTCAATATATATGGGGCCGACCATTTATTTTTTTTACAATTTTTTTTATGGGCCTGTTTAATATGAGGCCCAATGTTTTTATTTTTTATATATACTATGTTCAAAACACAGTTGATATAACATTATAATTTTTGCTCCGTATCTAAAACTTTATTATATTAGTGTTTCCTAAGAATACAAATTCTGCACTTTTTTTTTTTTGACATTGTTTATTTTTTTAATATGGAATTCATTTTTTTTTAATATATTGCTTGATTTTGTCAATATGGGATATTATGTTCAAAACACGATTAATATAACATTGTAGTTTGTGCTCCGTATTTAAAACTTTATTATATTAGTGTTTGCTACGAATACACATCGTGTTTAATATGGGGCCCACATTTTTTTTTTAACATTGTTTGTTTTTTAAATATGGGATTCACTTTGTTTTTTCAATATTGCTTGATTTTGTTAATATGGGGTCCACTATTTTTTCCCATGAGTTTAGATGTGGTGGGTTTCACTTTTTTTTTTTAATACTGGATGTTGTTTAATATGGGGCCCGCAATTTTTTTTTAATATTAATTATTATTTAATATATATGGAGCTCACAATTTTATTTTATTTTATTTTATTGGGGAGTCCACAATGGACGACGAAAAAGGAGCACCAACAGGTGCTTCTTAATAGTAGTAATGTGAAGCTGATCTCTATTTATTGGCATCTCTATTAGAATTGATTTGTCAAGAATGGATGTTGGGAAACTCACAAAATAAACCAGCAATAATAAATAATACTCCCTCTGTTTCAATTTATTTGAACCTATTTTTTTTTTAGTTCGTGTCAAAATGAATGATCTCTTTCCTAATTTGAAAACAAATTCACTTTATGAATGATTTACAGCCACACAAATTTTCAAGGCTTATTTAGAACCACAAGTTTCAAAAGTCTTCCCTCTTTCTTAAATGTCATGCCCAGTCAAATGGATTCATATAAATTGAAACGGAGAGAGTATTATTTACTTAGCAAAATAACAATACTGAAAGGTGATATTATTATGATAATATATTTACCATGATATTATTATGATAATATATTTACCAACAAAAGCCCAGTAATAATATTATTATTTAGTTAGTAAAATAATATAACAACACGTGCAAAATAAATATTACTATGATAATATATATAGTAAATATGACTTGAGTAATGCTAGACATTGTCCTAAGAAATTATTTCAGTAATGTGAAATGTTTTCCCAGGATTAAACAAGTCCTTCTCTAACTTAATTAGAGGATACAGGAATCAGCAAAATTTAATTAATACCAGCAAGTTAGACCAGAGAAAAATATTACTTAAAATATTTGGACAAAAAACAGAGAAGAGAAAATGGAGTAGTGATAGATAATAATAACACTTGAAGAGGAGAAAGGTATTAGTTTCTACGGATGAGCAAGTTGAGAGGCTATTTGTAGGTACAAAAATTATGTCGGAAATTGACAAGTGTCTTAGCCACTCATCAATGGCTTGTGCCACCATAGATACTTGGATATACATTTGTCACTTATTTGTCAACAAATGAGATGACTAATAGTAATATAGATAGCACGTGTATATGGCCTCAATTTTAGCCAACAAAATCTTTTGAAATAACTAATTATTTTTATCAACAATGGAATGTAAGGAAAAGAATAAGATAAATGCCTTGAGCTTATAACACTTGCTTATTATCTTTTCATTTGACTCTTTATTCCTTTGGAACTTATGTTTTTAGTTAAGGACACAAATTCAGGAACATATAAATTATTTCATCATCAAATCATAAGAAGATTATATCAAATTACTCATTAATAATGCTGCTTCTTTCTTCTTCTCCTCCTATTTCTTCTTCATGATCTGAAGTTAGAACCACAACAATTGAACTTCGAAACACATGCCTGAACATTAAATTATATAGTTCAAAATTTCAACACTCTGACCTGAAGTTGGAACTCAAAAAAATCTCCGTCGCTCAAATTAGTTGTGACTATATTTTAAATTGGATTTCTTTTAATTAAATAGCGGTCCTAAAAGTGGCTACTAATGCAATTTTCCTGTTTCAGTAAGTTATGTAGTGCTAACCACTCAAAAGAACCTATTTCAAGAGAAATTATAGGTTTGGAGGGACCATTGTCATTTTAATGTTCCATTTTGCAGTTGTGCATTTAATATGACTCGTATTATGGCCCTAGAAGCATTTGCTCAATGGACCAGTCATGCATGTGTCCAGTATAATTCTAGCCTCACGTTAAGGGAACCAACAATTTAAAACCAATAAAGATGGTATGCCCCAGAACAAGCAAACAATGCCTAACCACCTATTAGCCTATTTAAGTTGGCTCCCTAGAAAGGCTGTCACGAAAACAATTTCTCAGTAAATAGGAAAAGACGATAAATAATGGTATTTTGACATAGAGTATGGACAACCTTTACCAATCATTGAAAAACTTTGGTAAAATTACTCAAATGACTACCTTATGGTAGTTTCCTATCATTTATAGCTATCCTTTTAAATATTACCATTTGTAGCTATGTTTTCCCAAATTAAGGTATTTTTTCGGATGTATTTGATGCGTGTAAATTCATAGAAACACAGAAAAAAAGAAAACATATCCCTTGATTTTAGGCCATAACGGTGGGATCATTTAATTAGTTATTAATTGGTATATTTTACCATACTCTTCCACAAAATCAAATTTTAGATTTCTTTTCCATAACGGTTTTCTATTCCTTCATCCAATCTTCAACATTCAAATGTAAAAAATCAAAAATTCAAAATTTGAAAACATTCAACAACCAATGTAATTGAAGTTTTCAATATTGATTTCGTTTTTTATTTACCCATGTATTTGATAGCATAACTAATGTATTTGAAGTTTCCAATCAAACTCCATGTATTTTATATTAAATATCATGTATTTGTGTGAGTAACAATTTGCATCACACACGTATTTAGTGGTAATGTATTTGAAGTTTTCAATATTGATTTCATTTTTTATTTACCCATGTATTTGATAGCATAACTAATGTATTTGAAGTTTTCAATCAAACCCCATGTATTTTATATGAAATCTCATGTATTTGTGTGAGTAACAATTTGCATCACCCATGTATTTGATGGGATTAATTTGAACAAAATACATAAATATATAGAAAACTTACCATGTATTTGCGTCACCCGTGTATTTGAAACTAGATGAACTAATGGAATTAATTTGAACAAAATACACAAATACATAGGAAAAACTTACAAAAATACACCACCAACTACAACAATTGGTAGTTATATCATAGAACATACACAAATACGTATATTTTTCGTCTTCTCAAAACCTTAAAAAACTTTCTCAAAACCCCAAAAAACTTGTTGATTGGTGAGAATGGAAGTGAAATTTTTGCAGAAGGGGGAAAAAAGGAAGAAGACGACTATTTCCCTGGGCATTCATAGATTCTTTCCTTTTTAAAAAGGTAAGAATTTATGAAAAAGGAGAGAGGATGGTAATGTATATTAAGTGATTAATATTGTTACCGCTAAAAGGGGATATGAGATTAGGGGTGCTAATTTTTAGGTGTATTTGTGAAATGGTAATTGAAAATTATTGTGTAGCTATAATAGTTAAATTAGAAAAATATTTAGTTATTATTAGTAATTAAAATAAAAGGTAGTTATTACTACTAATTATGTATTAGAAGTAGCTATAACGCGTAAAAATTCCAAAAAATTAAGATGTGGAAAAAATAGAGTATGATAAACACTTGTAATAGCCCAGTTCATTAATGATTTCTGTCTGCTTATTGGGTCTAGGCGTTAACTTGACTCTTTATATATCTAAGCATCTTTCTCTTGTTTAGCTGATGTGAGATTGTTAGGGTGTTATATATTTCCCTTTTAGGAACTCAACATCCTTGCTAAGATTTAGCTTATCATCATCTCGAAAATGTGGAATTAGTCTAAAGTCAGTTGAGTTTTACACCAGCACCTATATCTTAATGATGTTGGATTTACTTGCATTTAATTGAACCCCGAGACACTATTAAAAATCACTTTTTTCTCACTGATTTTTCACGGAAAAATTTTCTGTGGCTATTTCTCACTGAAAGTCTGTAGAAAAAACACAAATAGTAGAATTTTCACATGAAAAAATTATGAAGTATCCCACCAAGCATTTTCCCAGTGAGATTATTCGGTGGGAATGAGGTGAGAAAATCATGTTTTGCAGGACACATTTCTCACCGAATGTCGGGGAAAAAACCTTTTTTTCTAGTAATGAGATTTCCCCCACCATATATCGCCCAAGGTTGGGAACAGAGTCCCTCTAATACCATGCGTAAGTGTGGAGTCCACTCGTGATATTGTCTGCTTTGGGTCTAGCCATGCATGACTTTAAAACGCGTCACTAAAGTCTAAAGTCTGCTTCCTTAAATTCAAACTTTCTGATGGTTGATAAAAAACAAACATCTCTTGTACATATCTTGTCTATGTGGGATTTACCTAAGGTCTTAATCACATTGCTTGTCTTGTGTTATCCTGCAAATGACACGTACATATAGCACCTACTAGTTGGTATAATTAATCTTCTATTATCTGCCTTTAAGTAACCTTTTGCTATAATCTTGGTGTTGTTCATAACATTACAATGGAATCCTATCACATTAATGTTATTTGTTGTACCTCCACTTACAATCTTATATAATATCTTATCAACTCACTGAATGACAATTAAAGAACGCGTTAATCCATGAGTATATACACCTACCAAAAGGATACAAAATACAGCAACAGAGTGTAAAAACTAATTCACATAACTAGTACTAAAATATATCACCAGCATTAATATTTGGAAAGATAAAAAAAAGAGTGCCCCATATGATTTATGGCAAGGATTTGTGATTTACATTTGTACGACAAAATTTGTAATGAACCATGTGAAAATAAAGGAAGGAAGTCATATATGGATCTTAAAACAACATTAATGATCATATACATCATTTTCAGTTGAGCATCCAAAAGTAGTAGTTAGCTGTCCCGTAACATGGCATCTAAAATTAATAGCATTAGTTAATGCATGAAAATGATGTTGAACTACATCACACCAATTATAGGGGCACTATCACTATGGTTTTAATTTTTTGCATCAATTAAGGGAGCTACATTCCTGCCACAAATTAGAAGTTTTGTCCTTTTCTTTCAAGCTTCTTTTTTAGTTTGCTTCTATAATTGTATGTAACTTTCAAATCACACTTGTTAGAATTCTAGAGGATTTAACTTTGTATCTATTGACCATACTGCATGCAATAAACTGTTGTAGTGACACAAGTTCTGTGCTAAGAGATGCCTAAACTGTTGCTCCAACACCAGCAGTAAGTATATCTTGTAAAAGTTATTTACGTCTTCTTTTAAATTATGCAATTTCTACACTTTGGATCATTTATATTTTTAATTGTGTAATATAGTCTAGAACGAAGAGTCCTGCACATCCAACTGCTAGTTCACAATCAAGCTCAATTTGTGGTGACACAAGGGTTGTGCCAATAGCTCCACAAAAGAGGGCTCAAGTTGGAGCTGGCAGGGGAAGGCGCAGAAAAAAATTCACAAATGCAAGAGGGGTACCATTTGTGAGTGCAAGAGAAGACTCTTCTTTAGGTCAATTGCCACCATTATCAGGCCACAAAAGGGCATATACTACTACTGGTTTTGCTGCAGGTACTAGAAATAAAAGTAGGCCTACAACTGGTTTTGGTGTATACTCTAATCCTGTTACTGGAGCACAAGTCTTTAATGTAAGTTCACTTTAATCTTTGTTCAACACAATTTACTAATGTTTCACATTTTAATTGAAGCCTGGTACAACAAATGAGAGGGTTCTACATGGTGCAACAAAGTTGAAGAGTGCTTCACCAACAAATATTGATATTGGTTATAAAGCTCGTGGACTGAAATGGCAAGGAAAAGATGAAATGACCACATCACAACTATCCCGATTGAGAGCCAACAAGAGAAACCAAAAGGCTGCATCAGAAGCAACCAGATTTTCAGCAGAAGGAAGCTCCAACAAGTAGTTAATGTAGGAAATTTGTTACATTTAAGTCTCTAAAACAATGTCTTTAGTATATGTAAACTGCAGTAGTGCTGTCTAGCTAGACTTATTATTATGCATTACTGTTGTGCCAATGACATTAGCAATGGTACTTTTTGGTTAGTGCTAATCAAATTTGTGCCAATACTACTCTTCAATTTATGCCAATGAATCAAACATGCACGGGGCAGATCAATAGAGGGAAACAAGAGAGGGAAACGGGGGAGAAAGGAGGAGAAAGGGGAGAGAGAAACGGCTGAAAATGGAGGAGAAAGGAGCGATTTTGCGGTTATTAAAAAGAAAGGGTACGTTGGAGTTGCCATATCAATAACAACACAACCCTTCACGCGCCCATTTTGCGTGAAGCTCACACGAGCTGCCATGTAGGCAAAAGTTGCTTATGTGGTATAAATTCAGGGTTTTAGGTAGTCAATAGGTACAACCCCCGGTTTAGATATCCATGAGGAAAATGTGGTAAAATTTAGGGGGCTATCTATGACTTTTGCCAATAATTAATAACTTGTCCATAGATATATTAAGCTCTTTTTTCTCTCTTCCTAATGATTTTTTTCAATCTCGCAGTATCCATTTTTCAATTTTATTTTTTCTTTCTTCCTCCTTTCTTTCTGAGTTAATCTTTTACTTGTATTTTTTCATTGAATCTTTTCCTGGAAATTATGACTGAAAAGGAGATTGAAAAAAATCATAAGAAATCCTGTTTATGTTAGTACGGATATGGATCCTCTTAACAAAATAGGAGGTTGTTTAATACGCTTTATAACAATTTAGGATCATGCATAATCAATTCATTAAAACGGTAAAAGAAGAAAACGAAATTATGACTGTAAAGGAGATTGGAAAAGATCTTTAAGAAGAGAAAAGATTTTAATATATTTATAGACAAATTATTAATAATTTAAATCATGATTGGTGTCTTGCTTTAATTAATTAAATCTTAGCAATTAATTAAGGAAAGGCTGCGTAGAATAGATTCTTGTGGTCCGGCCCTTTTTCCAGACCCCGCGCATAGGGGAGCTTGGTACACCGAACTGCCATGTGTCCTAACTCAGACTAGAACTTGAAGAAAATGGAGAGAAAAGAAATGGAGAGCAACCCCATTACCGCAGGTCTGAGTTTTACATTTTACTATATAATATAAGAGGGAATGTGAGGACTTTTGTAGTCCTCACAAGAGTTTCCCAAATTTTAAAAACTTTTTAATTAATTACTTTTATGTCTTAATTTTATTTATTTAAGTAAATTTTTTTATTTTTTATTTTTAAGGTCTACTTTTCAAAAGCTATCGAACCTGGGGACTTTTGTAGTCCTCACAATAATTTCTAATTCTTTTTAAAAAAATTAATTAATTACTTTTAGGTCCTAATCTTATTTATTTAAGTCAATTTTTTTATTTTTTATTTTTAAGATCTACTTTTCAAAAGCTATCGAACCTTCTACCTCATTTTTCATGTTCTTTGATTTTCTGGTTCGTGCTCGATATCCGCATGTAAGCCCAATTAATCTAGATAATTAGCACTGTATCGTGCCTATTCGGAGGGAACGCTTCCTCCAAAGATTTTTTCCATATCCATGTTCGAACCCCTAATCCCTAATTAAGAGAAGAGCAGCTCCATCCGCTGCACAAGTTAAATTATGTATTTGTCTTAAAAGTTCATTAACTATGTATAGATTATTTATTTAGAACTAAATAACTTCAGAAAATTAGGATACATAAGTTATAAATGTCAAATTCTGGCTCCGCATTTGATTTGAAGTAAATAAGTTTATCAAAATGGAAGTTAAAATATTAAAGCAGTGGAATGAAAATTTTGCTTTTATATAATTACCCACTTGTGGGACTACAATGGGTATATGGTTGTTGTTGTTGTACACTTATACTAACACAGATTATATTTTTTTAGTTAAAATATCTACTTTTATATCTTGAGTTAGCACGGGCCTCACATAACTAGTATACTATATATAAACGAGAACCCCAAGTTTAGTCGTCCTCACAGCCTTACAGGGGTCCTTAAAAGTGGGCACGTGTCTGCTGCAATTGGCTTGTTCCTATGCATTTTTTTGTCCTTATTCATTTTCTTGAATCACTACACCTGGGCCTTTATAATTGAAATATAATAGTAATTTTTAATGATCCTTTTTAAACCTTCATTCCAGTTCATATTACATGATACTATTTTTATACTTGGACACAATCCTTAAAAAATCACTCACCTTTCGAAAATAAGTAGTATTTTTACAAAATTATCCTTAATCAAATAGTATCAATTTACTATGATTTCTTATATAAAAATTCATTAATTTAAATAAAATACATTATTAAAATTTTATATGAGTTCAAGATAAGCATAAGTGAGTTTAAACAGAAACATTCCATTGACGGTAAAGTTTTTGGAAACATGTTTATTTGAAATTGCGTTTAACACTTTTTTTCTCATCCACGACTAATTTCTCGATACACCTTACTTTATGTTTTTCTTTAATAAAAATCAAAATTTACTCTTTTATTGGTTTAGTAAAAATAGTTGGTACAAAAAAGTTGAAATTACTTAATAAGAAATTTTCATAAATAAGTTTCGTTTTTCAAAAAATATATATTTCAATTATGGTGTTGGTTTGAACTTGAATTCCTCAGTATGTAGAATTTTATTAAATGTTTTTTTGTAAGTTTAGTGCAATAAATTTTAGTATATTAATGTACAGTGTGTAAAATAATTTCCAGAATCAACAAATTTGCATCTTTTGGGAAAAGGACAAGAATTTTTTATTTTTTTTGAAAAAAAAACAATTGTTCAATTATATTGGTGATGAAGAAAAGGAAAAGGAGAAGAAGTTAAAACTATCCTAAACTTTGGTAATCGTATATTTGAATGAGGTTATATATTATTCACATTAAATAAAGTGCAATCCTCATGTAATTAGTTGTTGACAACTGAAAAAAAAAAGTTTATGAATTTTTTTATTCCTTTCTTTTAGAATATCTATGACGCATTAAAAATATTAAAAGTAGAAAGTTAGAATGGTGCCTTAGAGTATTGAAAATGAAGGAAACGTCATCGGTAAATATCGAATTGTCTAGGTTCATTTTAATGAATTTAAATTTTTTCTTGAATTTTATCTAAAATTAAGCTAAAATTGCCATTTTAACTAGCATAAACCCATGACACAAAAAATAATGATGGAAAATTAATAGATATCAATAGAAATTTCTTCTCGATCTATAACTAAAAATCACATGCTCACAAGTTCATAAAAATGCTAAGTTGCAATTGTCATATTTTATCGAGTTAGTTTATACAATATCGAATCACTTTGCCCCTTACGTATTAGCTAATTTTCCTGTTAAACTTGCTTACTTAGAAAGAAATATTTTCTTTAAAGCTTATCCAGTTATTTAACTAAGGAACTTTAATAATTATAAAATTTATTTAAAAGAATGAGATTAACTGCAACTAATTATAGTATTAATTATGCGCTAGAAAAATAAAACATAAATTATACTTACTTGATTTAATTAAAATTATTATTTTTTATATATTGAGTTTGGGCCCGGACTTAGCACGGGCCTTGTGCAACTAGTATAACTTATAACTAGCAACTTGCTTTTTATCACCCAAACCTAATTTTTCTTCTCTTTAATTTCTTTTCTTTAACAACATTTATTATTTCCACCTATAATTTCAAGCCATTTTCCTTTCTTATACTCCTAAACATTCCCATGTTTTTCCACTAAGTTCATTTTACTAGCAATGGAGTACTTCATTTTCACAGCATTTGCCTTTGTCCTCACAGCTTTCATCTTCCTATTAACCCAAAAAACCAAATCCAAAGAACTAAACCTTCCTCCCGGTCCATCAGGTTGGCCGGTCGTCGGTAACCTTTTTCAAGTGGCCGGTCCCGGTATTCAATTTTTCCAGTACATTAGAGATAATCTCAAACCAAAATATGGTTCAATTTTCACACTCAAAATGGGTGCACGTACTTTGATTGTTATCACTAGTGCTGACTTAGCTTACGAAGCTTTAATCACACAGGGTCATATTTTCGCTACCCGTCCGAGAGAAAACTGGACCAAAACCATATTCAGTTGCAACAAATTCACCGTCAATTCAGCGAGTTACGGTCCAGTGTGGCGGTCCCTAAGAAAAAATATGGTACACAACATGCTTAGTTCGATCAGGCTGAAAGAATTTCGCGATTGTAGAGAACTGGCTATGAATAAAATGATCGAAAGAATTCGTATGGATGCTGAGGCCAACAACGACGTCATTTGGGTGCTGAAAAACGCGCGTTTCGCGGCGTTTTGGATTCTTTTGGCTATGTGTTTTGGTATTGAAATGGAAGAGAAAATGATTGAAACTATTGATCAAATGATGAAGGAGGTTTTGATCGTGCTTATTCCGAGGTTAGATGATTATCTTCCCATGTTGAGCTTATTTGTTGGTTACAAACAACGTAAAATAGTTAAAGAAGTTCGTAAACGACAAATCGAAACAATCGTCCCTCTAATCGAGAAACGTCGTAAAGCTATACAAAATCCTGGGTCCGACAAGACTGCAGCCTCGTTTTCGTACCTAGATACTTTGTTTGACATTAAAGTCGAAGGTAATGCTTGAATTGTCGATCATCTTATCTAAAATTTGAACAGTTAGAGAAAGTACAACTTACATATATTTAAAAGTATGTATATTTAAAAAGTATAACTTACCAATATGTACAGTTGGGTCAACTTATTTACCAATATGGCCTTTGGTCCTATTTTGTAAACTAGATCACCCAGAGACATTAAACTATAATTTTCCCATTTTTTGTTTTTCTCAACAGGTAGAAAGTCAGGACCGACAAATCCAGAGCTTGTAACACTATGTTCAGAGTTTTTGAACGGTGGGACCGACACGACGGCTGCAGTATTAGAGTGGGCCATAGGAAGATTGATCGAAAACCCTAACATACAAAAGAAAATGTACGAAGAGATCAAAGAAGTAGTGGGTGACAAAAAGGTTGACGAGAATGATATAGAAAAGATGCCTTACTTAAACGCCGTCGTAAAGGAGGTTTTACGTAAACACCCTCCTGTGTACTTTACATTTACCCATACAGTAACTGAGCCAGTTAAATTGGGTGGGTATGACATACCTATGGATGCTAACGTGGAGTTTTTCACACACGGGATTTCTCATGACCCGAACGTTTGGTCCGACCCGGATAAGTTTGATCCGGATAGGTTTTTATCCGGGCGGGAGGACGCGGACATAACGGGCGTCACAGGGGTGAAGATGATGCCATTTGGAGTAGGGCGAAGGATTTGTCCGGGATTGGGAATGGCAACGGTGCATGTGAACTTGATGTTGGCGCGAATGGTTCAAGAATTTGAATGGTTCGCTTACCCGGAAGATAGTAAAGTGGATTTTAGTGAGAAGTTGGAGTTTACTGTGGTGATGAAAAATCCATTACGAGCTAAGGTCAAGCCAAGAGTGTAAGTGGTACTCATTAAGATTATAAGTCCAAAATATGTTTAAAATACTTTTCACGTTTATTTTTGTTATATAAATTTCGTGTTGGATTGGTTTGTGGGAAATTGAAGGAAGGTGGTGACATTCTCAACATAGTAACAATATTCCACTGCCTTTATATGATCTCTATTTATTGGCATCTCTTTTAGAATTGATTTGTCAAGAATGGATGTTGGGAAACTCACAAAATAAACCAGCAATAATAACTAATACTCCCTCTGTTTCAATTTGTTTGAACTTATTTCTTTTCTAGTGTGTGCCAAAATGAATGACCTCTTTCCTAATTTGAAACAAATTCACTTTATGAATGATTTACGGCCACACAAATTTTCAAGGCTTATTTTGAAGGGCAATTGCGAATTGCCCTTCTTTTGGGGTGGTCTTTAAATTTTGTCCCTCATATTTAAAATCTTTAAATTTTACCCTACGGCTAAAACCCATGGGTTCCAGGTTCGAACCCCCACTCAGTCAAAAATTAAAAAAAAAAGATCGCAAGGCAAAGTTTAAATTTCGCTATGCCCCCACCGGCATACACTTGTTAAGGATTTACCAAATTTATGCCGGACGACCCGGCATAATTATGCCTTATGGGCAGACTTGGCATAAGTATGTCGAATCCGGCATAACTTTGGTAATTCCTTCACAAGTTTATGCCGGATCCGGCATACTTATGGGCAAACTTTTAGTTAAGTCTTAACTAAAAGTTTTTTCTTAGTTATGCCTTATGCCTTATGGGGCAGACTTTTAGTTAAGGCATAACTAAAAGTATGTCCCATAAGGCATAACTTTTCCTTAAGACATAGACTTTGTTTTATAAGCCAAATTTGGTTTGTTCAAACTCCGCATATTGGCAACCAAATTGAACTTAACATCAGCAAAACAGTAACGCTGGGAAAGAAACAGATCATACATTGGCAGAAACAAAGCATGCTCATAAAAGGCTGATATTGTTTTTATATTTCATCTACTGGTGCATCGTAGGATGTATCAATTTGCACAATTTGGTAAGTGCAAATACTAACAGACGGAGGTACATTTGCAGCATTTTAAGACCTGAATATGCATTAAGATACATTTAGATAGAACAAAACATCCACATTCTTTATTGGTTTGTTATGATTTACTGGTCTGGTCCCATTAAAAGTTTGTCCATAAATATGGCTGACCCGGCATAAACTTGTTAAGAAATTATCAAAGTTATGCCGGACCCGACATAAACTTGTTAAGGAATTACCAAAGTTATGCCGGACTCGGCATAAACTTGTTAAGGAATTACCAAAGTTATACTGGACCCGGCATACACGCGACCCAAATCTTGCCTTGCAATTTTTTTTTTTAATTTATGCTTGAGCGGGGGTTCGAACCCAGAACCTTATGATTTCTGCGTGAACGCCCAGGGTTGCAACGCAAAAGGGCAAAAATTAAAGACCAGCAATATGAGGGGCATAATTTAAAGACCACAAATATGAGGAACAAAATATAAAGACCACTCCAAAAGAAGGGCAATCCGCGCAAAAAAAATAATTTTGAACCACAAGTTTCAAAAGTCTTCCCTCTATCTTAAATGTCGTGCCCTGTCAAATGGGTTTATATAAATTGAAACGGAAGGAGTATTATTTACTTAGCAAAATAACAGTACTGAAAGATGATATTATTATGATAATATATTTACCAACAAAAGCCCAGTAATAATATAGTAAATATGACTTGAGTCATGCTAGGCACTGTCCTAAGAAACTATTTCAGTAATGTGAAATGTTTCCCAGGATTAAACAAGTCCTTCTCTAACTTAATTAGAGAATACAGGAATCAGCAAAATTTAATTAATACCAGTAAGTTAGACCAGAGAAAAATATTACTTAAAATATTTGGACAAAAAACAGAGAAGAGAAAGTGGAGTAGTGATAGATAATAATAACACTTGAAGAGGAGAAAGGTGTTAGTTTCTACGGATGAGCAAGTTGAGAGGCTATTTGTAGGTACAAAAATTATATAGGAAATTGACAAGTGTCTTAGCCACTCATCAATGGCTTGTGCCACCAATAGACACTTGGATATACATTTGTCACTTATTTGTCAACAAATGAGATGACTAATAGTAATATAGATAGCACGTGTATATGGCCTCAATTTTAGCCAACAAAATCTTTTGAAATAACTAATTATTTTTATCAAAAATGGAATGTAAGGAAAAGAATAAGATAAATGCCTTGAGCTTATAACACTTGCTTATTATCTTTTCATTCGACTCTTTATTCCTTTGGAACTTATGTTTTTAGTTAAGGACACAATTTCAGGAACATATAAATTATTTCATCATCAAATCATAAGAAGATTATATCAAATTACTCATTAATAATGCTGCTTCTTTCTTCTTCTCCTCCTATCTCTTCTTCATGATCTGAAGTTAGAACCACAACAATTGAACTTCGAAACACATGCCTGAACATTGAATTATATAGTTCAAAATTTCAACACTCTGACCTGAAGTTGGAACTCAAAAAAATCTCCGTCGCTCAAATTAGTTGTGACTATATTTTAAATTGGATTTCTTTTAATGAAATAGCGGTCCTAGAAGTGGCTACTAATGCAATTTTCCTGTTTCAGTAAGTTATGTAGTGCTAACCACTCAAAAGAACCTATTTCAAGAGAAATTAGAGGTTTGGAGGGACCATTGTCATTTTAATGTTCCATTTTGCAGTTGTGCATTTAATATGACTCGTATTATGGCCCTAGAAGCATTTGCTCAATGGACCAGTCATGCATGTGTCCAGTATAATTCTAGCCTCACTTTAAGGGAACCAACAATTTAAACCAATAAAGATGGTATGGCCCAGAACAAGCAAACAATGCCTAACCACCTACTAGCCTATTTAAGTTGGCTCCCTAGAAAGGCTGTCACGAAAACAATTTCTCAGTAAATAGGAAAAGACGATAAATAATGGTATTTTGACATAGAGTATGGACAACCTTTACCAATCATTGAAAAAATTAAGATGTGGAAAAAATAGAGTATGATAATCACTTGTAATTGCCCAGTTCATTAATGATTTCTGTCTGCTTATTGGGTCTAGGCGTTAACTTAGACTCTTTATATATCTAGCATCTTTCTCTTGTTTAGCTGATGTAAGATTGTTAGGGTGTTATATATTTCCCTTTTAGGAACTCAACATCCTTGCTAAGATTTAGCTTATCATTATCTCGAAAATGTGGAATTAGTCTAAAGTCAGTTGAGTTTTACACCAGCACCTATATCTTAATGATGTTGGATTTACTTGCATTTAATTGAACCCCGAGACACTATTAAAAAATCACTTTTTTCTCACTGATTTTTCACGGAAAAATTTTCTGTGGCTATTTCTCACTGAAAGTCTGTGGAAAAAACATAAATAGTAGAATTTTCACATGAAACAAGTATCCCACCATGCATTTTCCGAGTGAGATTATTCGGTGGGAATGAGGTGGGAAAATCATGTTTTATAGGACACATTTCTCACTGAATGTCGGTGGGAAAAAACTTTTTTTCTAGTAGTGAGATTTCCCCCACCATATATCGCCCAAGGTTGGGAACAAAGTCCCTCTAATACCATGCGTAAGTGTGGAGTCCACTCGTGATATTGTCTGCTTTGGGTCTAGCCATGCATGACTTTAAAACGCGTCAGTAAAGTCAAAAGTCTGCTTCCTTAAATTCAAACTTTCTGATGGTTGATAAAAAACAAACATCTCTTGTACATATCTTGTCTATGTGAGATTTACCTAAGGTCTTAATCACATTTGTAGAAACTATATAATCTTGACTTATTTCATTCATTCACCAAGAGAGAATATATATAGGATACAATCTTGAACCCTAGTGAAACAAGGAAACTAAGATCCTAGTGAAACAAGAAAACTAACTAATATATGGTAATTAGTGAAACAAGGAAACTAACTAATATATGGTAATTATCTCCCTACAAATATGCTACCAAATAATATCAAATAATATAAAGATATTATATCGCAATACCCCCCCCCCCCCCTCAAGTTGGAGCATGGGAATAAAAAATGCCCAACTTGGAAAGCAAGAAGTCAAACTGAGTTTAGCCGAGAGCTTTGGTAAAAATGTCTGCCAATTGTGAAGATGTTGAAACGTGTGACGGAGAAATCAAACCTTCATTAATTGCATCACGAACAAAGTGACAATCTACCTCAATGTGCTTTGTTCGTTCATGGAAAATCGGATTTTTTGCGATGTGCAAAGCGGACTGACTATCACAAAACAATTTGATCGCCTTGGGATGTTGTATACCTAAACTCAACAACAGACCTCTCAGCCACTTCAACTCACAAGTGATCGCAGCCATGGACCTATATTCAGCCTCTGCAGAAGATCTAGAAACGGTGTGCTGCTTCTTTGTCTTCCAAGAGATGGGAGATTGACCTAGAAAAACTAGCCAACCTGTCAACGAACGACGAGTAAGCGGACAAGCTGCCCAATCAGAATCACACCATCCCTGCAAAGTCAACTCACTGTCGGCACGTAACAAAATACCCTGTCCTGGTGTGCCTTTCAAATAACGGACCACTCGTAAGGCCGCTTCCCAATGTTCAATCCGGGGTTCTTGCATGAATTGAGACAAAATATGAACAGAATATGCCAAGTCCGGTCGAGTGACCCCCAAATAAATCAAACGCCCGACTAATCTACGGTAGGCCTCCGGATCAGACAACAAATCTCCATTTGCAAGGCCAAGTTTATGATTTTGCTCAATAGGGAACCCATTTGGCTTTGCACCTAACAATCCTGCTTCAGAGATAATATCAAGAGTATACTTGCGTTGACACAAAAACAACCCTGATGAACTACGAACTACTTCAATACCCAAAAAATATTTGAGAGACCCAAGGTCTTTCATTTTGAAACAATCACTCAAATAGGCTTTGAAAGTTGCAAGTGCAGCGGAATCATTCCCAGAAATCATAAGATCATCAACATAAACCAAGATATTAATCTGAATATTCCCTCTAGTAAATGTAAAAAGAGAATAATCAGAATAAGATTGAAGGAAACCGTACCCTTTCAAAGCAGTCACCAATTTTACAAACCAACATCTAGGGGCCTGTTTCAACCCATACAGCGATTTGCGCAAACGACACACCAACGTAGGATCTGGACTTTCAAACCTGGGAGGGAGCTTCATATACACCTCCTCATCAAGGTCACCATGTAAAAAGGCATTATGAACATCCATTTGGTGAAGTTCCCAATTTTTGGATGCTGCAATGGCTAGGAAGGCTCGAACAGTAGTCATCTTGGCGACCGGAGCAAAAGTTTCATTGTAGTCAATCCCCGCTTGTTGATGATTTCCCAACACAACCAAGCGCGATTTGAGTCGTTCCACATCTCCATTTGACAAAAACTTGGTCTTGTACACCCACTGATTACCAAGTGCTTTCTTACCCGGAGGAAGATGTTCCAAAGTCCATGTACCATTGTCTTCCAATGCACGTATCTCTTCTTTCATTGAATGTCTCCAACCTTCGTGTTTCATGGCTTCTTTGAAGGTCTTAGGATCCTTACCCGAAATAATAGCTGCAAGAAACTTACGATAATTTACAGAAAAATTGTCACAATTAATATAGTGTGCCAAAGGATAGGGAGTACCTGAGGATTGATTGTTAACAAGAGTTGTAGCGGACAGACTATTAGCAAAAACTGAGTGTGTCACATAATCACGAAGCACAACAGAGGGAAATTTCTCCTGAAAACCACGCCCCAAGCCACCTTCCACATTCGTGACTGGGGTATGGTGTTGCTGCCCCCCTCCCCCCTCGCTGCCAGCGGGCGCTGGGTTCCCAGCGGGCTGTGCAGTGGCTGTTGGCAGCCGCTCAGCCTCGCTGGCAGCTGGCGCTGGGTTCCCAGCGAGCTGGACAGTGGCCGCTGGCTGCAGCTCGGCCTGGCTGCCAGCAGGCGCTGGTTGGGCAGTGGTTTGCGGCTGCTGCTCGGCAGCCTCCGAACTATCAACTTCGCCCCCTAATTCATCCCCGTACACCATAAAATCACGATCAATTTTAGCACCCTCATCAAAAAAACTAGACGAAATATTAACATCTTCCGGACAAGCAAAAGGAAACACATCCTCCACAAACTTTACATCACGAGAGACAAAAAATTCCTTCGTATCAAGATCAAACAATCGCCACCCTTTCTTACCAAATGGATATCCCACAAACAAACACTTTCTGCTCCGACTAGCAAATTTGTCACCCTGAGTTTTTTAATTATGAGCAAAGCACAAACACCCAACAGTACGAATAGCATCAAAAGAAGGAGGTTTATTGAATAAAATTTCAAAAGGTGTTTTATTTTCCAATTTGGGTGTGGGGGTACGATTTATGAGATGAGATGCAGCAAGAACACATTCACCCCAGAAAAAAATAGGCAAATTGGCCTGAAATCTGAGAGCCCTCGCAACATTCAACACATGTTTATGCTTCCTCTCTACCCTCCCATTTTGTTGCGGAGTACCCACACAAGAGGTTTGAAACAAAATACCAGTGGCGGAAAAATAATCGATCAAACAATTAAATTCTGTACCATTATCACTTTGTACAACTTTAATTGTTTGATTAAATTGTCGATCAGCCATAGCAACAAAAGCCATAAACATCGGAAACACTTCTGTTTTATCAATCAACAAGTAAATCCAAACAGCTCGGGAAAAATCATCAACAATTGTTAAAAAATAACGAGCTCCACACGACGAAACATGGCGATATGGGCCCCACAAATCACAATGTATTTTCTCAAATATTCTAGATGCATTATTATCACTTAAAGGAAATTTGTCTCTAGGATGCTTAGCACGTAAACACACTTCACAATCCTTTGCTAAACTACTCTTATTCTACTGACATGAGGAAGCAACTTAACTACTCTCTCGGAAGGATGCCCCAATCGTCGATGCCACAATTCCAATGCGGACGTTGCCACGACAGTAGACACATGTTGCACCACGTCCGGTTTGCTAAAATAGTATAGTCCGTCCCTCCTAACTCCCGTTCCAATCAGCTCCTTCAGTGGGTCATGAATAGCACACATATAAGAATTAAAAGAGACAATAGTATGTAAATTATCAGTAAGTTGGGGGACGGAGAGTAAGTTGCAACGTAAATAAGGCACATAAAGGACATGATGTAAGGTGATTTTATCTGACAGTCGAACAGAACCTTCCAAAGAAGCAAGCACCTTTTCACCATTAGGCAAACCAATAGGACAATCAACAGTATGGACATCAAACAACCAAGATTTCTCACCGGTAACATGATGAGTAGCACCAGTGTCAATAATCCAAGAAAAAACATCAAACTTACCATTCAAGCAATTTTCGGGAATTGTAGCATTACCAAAAAATCCCGTAATAGCCTTCCATTGATCGGAAGTAAAGTGCTAACCGACGGTAGCGTTATTTGATGCGCCCTTGAAACGAGTAGGCGTAATATAGTCCCCGGGTCGGTCCTATAGGGAGAATTAGACTCAATTTTGGGTGGTGGTGGAGGAGGTACGGCGTCACCGGCCATGGAAATTTACGATGAAGAGAAGAAAAAAAAACGTGTGGCCTAATACCATGTAGAAACTATACAATCTTGACTTATTCCATTCATTCACCAAGAGAGAATATATATAGGATACAATCTTGAACCCTAGTGAAACAAGGAAACTAAGATCCTAGTGAAACAAGGAAACTAACTAATATATGGTAATTAGTGAAACAAGGAAACTAACTAATATATGGTAATTATCTCCCTACAAATATGCTATCAAATAATATCAAATAATATAAAGATATTATATCTCAATAACATTGCTTGTCTTGTGCTATCCTGCAAATGACACGTACATATAGCACCTACTAGTTGGTATAATTAATCTTCTATTATCTGCCTTTAAGTAACCTTTTGCTATAATCTTGGTGTTGTTCATAACATTACAATGGAATCCTATCACATTAATGTTATTTGCTGTACCTCCGCTTACAATCTTATATAATATCTTATCAACTCACTAAATGACAATTAAAGAACGTGTTAACCCATGAGTATATACACCTACCAAAAGGATACAAAATACAGCAACAGAGTGTAAAAACTAATTCACATAACTAGTACTAGAATATATCACCAGCATTAATATTTGGAAAGATAAAAAAGAGTGCCCCATATGATTTATGGCAAGGATTTGTGATTTACATTTGTACGACAAAATTTGTAATGAACCATGTGAAAATAAAGGAAGGAAGTCATATATGGATCTTAAAACAACATTAATGATCATATACATCATTTTCAGTTGAGCATCCAAAAGTAGTAGTCAGCTGTCCCGTAACATGGGATCCAAAATTACTAGCATTAGTTAATGCATGAAAATGACGTTGAACTACATCACACCAATTATAGGGGCACTATCACTATGGTTTTAATTTTTTGCATCAATTAAGGGAGCTACATTCCTGCCACAAATTAGAAGTTTTGTCCTTTTCTTTCAAACTTCTTTTTTAGTTTGCTTCTATAATAATTGTATGTAACTTTCAAATCACACTTGTTAGAATTCTAGAGGATTTAACTTTGTATCTATTGACCATATTGCATGCAATAAAAAGAATTTCACTATATGTGCAATTTAACAAGTTACTATAAAAGTTTGCTTGCCTTACTTTTTGGTCAATAATTTCATTTTTATTATAACATGATCTCCCAATTGGACTCGCAAAAGGTAGGAATTTCACCAAATAGCCGCCTGTAGTGACCTTCTTTAAAACATATCTAATTTTAAAATTATTTAAAGTTTAATCAGTTTTAGAAACATCAAGATTGAACCTCCTATTGGTGCTTCTTAGCTTCGAGTCTGAAGCTTGAAAAACCAAAATTCAAATCCATAATCTAAAATTTAAAACTTTAGTGCGGCAATTTTTAACTTCATCCATGGCTATGAATTTGATTTTGAGACAGCTAAACTTTTAAAACTTTGGCCATTCATTAAATAGGGGTTCTAAAAATAGCACAATCAAGGCACTTAAACAAATTGTATGTTCATATCTGTACAAAACATGGATTAGTAACTTGATAAGTCCACCATGACCATAGTGGACATGTGAGGCCACTGCTCTTGAACCAGCTTAGCATTTCCTATAATAACATGATCTACTAAGGGGTGTGATTTCTCATATTCCTGGTTCAGTTTTCTTGCAAAAACATCATAAGAAATAAGAATCTATAGGTCAACACTGAATATATATGTAGATACAATCTTGTCTACTACACTCATATGTAAAGTGTCACTGTGCAGCAAGGAAGCTGAACAAATGGATCTACAAAACTACCACCACCTTCAAGCTGTAAACTGAAGTATAGCAAAGTGTGAGGTACTCAAAAGAAGGAAGAAGATAAAGGGTAAAAATAATAATCAAAGAAACATTGCCTTACTATATTTACAAAGGCAAAATACATCAAAACACCCCTAAACTATACACAAAATGTCGATATCACATCTAAACTATACGAGCCACCTATTACACACCTTAACATCTTAAAAGTGAATTTAATTCCCCCCTACAAGCTGACGTGGCACAAAATACAAAAACAATTAATAAGTGGCGCGTTTTTTATAAAAAAATATTTTTTTATTCCATTTTTTATTAAAATAAATATTTCTGTACCCCCCCCCCCCCCCACCCGCCCCGCCCCTCTATCACTCCAAACCCGCCCCACCTCTCTTTCTTCTTCATCCCTGCACGCACGGCTGCACCTGTTACCCCTGGTTTTTTTTTTTTTTTACATTCTCTCTCTCTCCCCCCCTTCAACGCCGCTGCCCCGCCCCTTCCCTCCATCTTCACGCCAAACCACCCCCACACCCGAAACCCCTCCCTTTCTTCTTCGCCAAACCTTCCATCACAAATAATCACATTGCCACCATCAATTTCACCATCCTCACCTGACCCACCATCAAAAATTAAAACCTAGCACCATTAATATAAATATGTCAATCAATTTTTGTTGATTAGGATAGTAATACCAAAAAAAAAAAAAAAAAACATGAATCTCGATGGTGGTGATGGCATCTTTGTTTATAGCTAGTAAATTTGATGGTGGTGATGAAATTGATGATTGGGTTTGGGGATAGTGATATGCCACCGGTGATAATGGAGGTTTTGTAATGAGCGGGTGGGGGAAGAGGAGCGGGTTTTGGGGGGGGGGGGGGGAGGGGGGGGGGGGGGGGGGGGCAGCAGCAACAACAGCATATTGAATAGTCGGTGCTGTTGAACAGCAGCAGCAAATTGAATTTTGGACGGGGTGATGTAATTTCGATGGTGAATTTAGTTGCGGATCTTGAATTTATGGTGATTGTTTGCAATTTCTTATAGTGGCAGTAGTTATGAAGCGATTTAATGGTTGATTTGGTTGTGGGTAGTGAAATTTGTGGTTAATTTTTTTATTTTATGGTGGTGGGTTTGATGGTTGGTTTGACGGTGGTGATGGGTATGGTGGTGGTGAAATTGATTGTGGTGGTAGCGATGGATATGGTGGTGGTGAAATGGGTGGTGGCAAATTTGGTGGTGGCGGATATGGTTGTGGTGAAATTGGTGGTGGGGGTGGTGGGTTTTGTAATGAGTATAGAAGAAAAGGAAAAAGAAAATAGTGCAAATTAAAAAGAAAAAAAGAAAAAGAACTGAAAATAATAAAATTTATTTTATTTCCATGTGGCGCTGACGTGGCATGCGCGTGTGGAACACCACACGCTGTGAAAGTAGTATAATACTTTGCAGGGTGGTCTTAAATTCACATTGAAGATGTTAAGGTGTGTAATAGGTCGCTCGTATAGTTTAGGTGTGATATTAACATTTTGGGTATAGTTTAGGGGTGTTTTGATGTATTTTGCCTATTTACAAAAGGCTATGAGCGGTAAGTAATCTATTAAATCAAAACCCGAGCAACGGGATGAACACGATACCTACATTGTGAAATCTTCCCATCTCTGCCAATTTGAAAGCTTATGTATTTGACGGGCTCTCAACTTGCTTGTTTTCTGAGTTTTTCGTGTTATGACTATCCTCGTTTAAAATGACATTGTTCCCTCTGATTACCATCATACCACCCTCGGGTGGACACTGAGCGTCGTCTGTTGTGGAGTCCGGTCTCAGGCTGTCATGTAATCTTGGAGAATGCCTCTGCTCAGCTGATAGACAGCGGTTTGAAGTAACATTCAGGGAGTACTCCATCGCATAGTGAGATCGAATAGCTGAACTAAACAACGGTTGCATAAATCTCTTCTTTTCAGGAGTCTCACGCAGAGAAATTCGACAAACTGGGCACGTGGAGTGCTGCTGAAACCATATGTCAATACATGTTGCATGGAAAGAATGCCCACATAGTGGCAAAATACGTAAGGCATCCTGCTCTTGATACTCGGCAAGGCAAACAATGCACCTATGACAATAATTTGGAGAGGAAGTTATAAGGTAGCTGGGTATGTTAAAAATTTAAAAACAACAAACACATCTAAAGCACTAAGGAGACAATCTATGTATCATGGACACCTGCAAT
This sequence comes from Lycium barbarum, assembly GCF_019175385.1. NCBI lineage: Eukaryota > Viridiplantae > Streptophyta > Magnoliopsida > Solanales > Solanaceae > Lycium > Lycium barbarum. The sequence continues at coordinate 10,970,881 of NC_083346.1, forward strand.
ACTCCACAAGCAACAGAATTTCCAAACTACAATATACAAGATAGGCACACCATAAAAGCACCTAAGGATGTGACCTAGTGGTCAATAAAGTGGGTTGAGAACCATGAAGTCTCAGGTTCAAATTGCAGGAAGCAAAAAACACTAGGTGATTTCTGTCCAAGCCTTGGTGGACAGTTAAGCGGTACATATGCAGGTGGGATGCAGCAGCAGGTATCCTGTGGAATTAGTCGGGGTGTGCACAAGCTGGCCCAAGACACAAAAAAGATAGGCACACCAAAAAAATTGGTAATAATATAAGCAAAAGACCTCAACTATTTTTTTATTTTTATTTTTAATTTTTAAAAGGTGACATCCCTTTAGGTTCTTACTCCAACATCAGATGTACAGAATATGGTTAGCCACGTTTTTTCAGCGTTCTAACAATGATAAAAATTCAACCTAAGTTACTCGGACTCTTCATTTTCGGTGCCGCACCCGTGTCGACATGACATGGGTGTGGGATCCGTACCCGATCTGGTCAACTGTTTTTGGATACTTTGACCAAAATCGATGGAAAAATTCCAGACAGATCTAATGATTTCTATAATCAAAATAAAAGCTAAGGTAGACCTGAAGAAAATGGAATATCTTGTATATTGAAATTTCTATGTGACTCCTTTTCCTTTTATCTCATTCTTCTCTTGATCAATATTTTCTCCTCAAGTTTTCCACATAATATCTCATAATTTAGGTTTTATAATTCTATTTTTAGATATTTCAATTATTTTTAGCTGAATCCCGCACTCGTATCCATACTTGGATCCGTATCCCCGAATCTTAAAATTTAGATCATGAAGGATCCGACCTCTAGATCCGCACCAGTATCGGACACCCGCACCCGAGTCCGAGCAACTTAGAATTCAACTATGGTCACATGCATGTTGAACATATATCCCATCAATCAACACCGGGACTATTTTACAAACATCTATACTACATAGAATACAGTACATGATTCCAACAATTATAACCAGAAAAAGGCCATTTCTCTTGTATGATGAATGACGATTATTATACTACATTCAGAAGAAGCGTGGGTGCATTTTTAAAGAGGGATATTTTTGGCACCCCAATTCAAAATGCAATTTCTGATCTTGTATCTCCCTTGAACTAGTGCGTCTCCTTCAAGCCCTCCTGATATGATATCTATGGTCGTCGAAGCCCACTAGGATAGAATTACACTTACGCCTTGCATGGCTCTCAGATAAAGTTTCTATGGCCTGAATCGGAACCCATAGATTGAAGCACCTATATGATACAATCATATTACACATATATCTACTACCTACCTTATATATGATGCTTTTAACCCAATGCTAGTCTGCTTCTATATTCTTCAAAACCTGATACTACAAAGAGATAAGGATACTTTTTTATCTTGACCAGCAGAGACGTAAGTCCAGGTCCAGATGGAGAAGATGAAATGCCCTAACAATTCTCGGTTTCCTATGTTGCTTCATACTAGATGTACTCATAATGTATATGTAGCCTAGAAGTTAGTAAACTCTATTAGGCCAATCATAGACTAGAAGTCTCATCGAAGTTTCTAGTTTAATAGTCATATTCAATACTTGTAACACACGCTTTGACAGTTAAATAAAAAGTGAACGTTCATCTTTTAGTACGTTGGATGACAAATAGTGTCCCATTACATATAGTGAAGCTTATAAGAACTCTGAAATAAAGTCCCGTTATTCATTGAAATAGAGAGGAAAGAGTTAACAGCAACCTTTAAAGTTTAGAAGTTGTTCGTATTTCAATCACATCAGTGGTCATGTGCAGTCTAGACCATGTTTCTTAAGTATAAAACCAATGCTAGCTTCTAGTCCTTGTCCCTCCGAGAAATTTCCAGCTGGTTTTGTGGAAAATCTGAAGTCTCATGACCAAAAAACCTATCCATGTCATGTAGGAACTAGGAAGACCAAGACTAGTTCACGAAGCGTGTGGCAAAATCTTAGACACCTTGAAACTGTTGTTTCATCTGCTGTGTTTATTTAACACCTTTTCCCATATAGGCATATATAGGAAGGCCCTAATCTTTAATGCTTCTGATTTACTCTTCCTTTCCATATATCTAGAACAGAGTTTTGAGGCTCTAAACACATAATTGAACAAAGAGTCTATGCAAAAGGAAAAACAAATGCGGTGGCGGATCTACATAATTGAGCAGGTGAGGATGTACCCACTACCTTCGGCTCGACTTATACATATATATAATTAAATACTTTTTAATCCTATATATTTATACATGTGAGCTAGTAGATTCTGGATTCGATCATTGAATCAACAAGAGTACAGTACGTCTCAATTGGGTAGCTACTGCAGTCCTTCATTTACTCATAATATCAGATACAGAGCACAGTTGAGGTCAGAGGGTGGATCTTTCCAGTATAATGGTAAACCCTGGTGATGCAAGCTCTCATCTGAGCAAATGGTTATATTTGAAGAGAAATACAAACAAGAAAAGGACTTCAAAGATTTCGAACCTGAGCTAAATTCAAGTATTTCTCCATGAAGAAAGTATCAATCACTACTCAAAACAAGTTTAAATTTATGAGAATTAATCCGGTCATATTTAATGCCTCATAGGCTTAATGTTGGCTGTTGGTTCTCCAGAACTGGAGGAAGACAGCACAAGCAAAGCAAAGGGCAGAGCGAATGCTACTGAATTCAACAGAACACCAGTTTGAGCATATAACAATTCTCTCAACCAAGAACACCTTTTTACTAAATTCACCTTATCACCCCCCCCCCCCCCCCCAAAAAAAAAAAAAAAGAAGAAGAAGAAGAAGAAGGCCTTCTTCTCTTGTTCTGGCTGTCCTGATCGCCTTGTCCCAAATGATTCGAATAACTCAAATTTTGGAACTAAATCTGATTTAGTTTCTCCAAAAGAAATTCACTTTGCAGAGCAAGTGGACCATAAACACTTATTCTTAGTTGTTAAACTAAGTAAGAACTTATGACAAAGACCATAAAAGCTTAAATCAGGGGCAAGCTAAAACTGTCTTACAAGTTTCTTCTTTGGTATGTAATCCAACAAAATTTTCACTGTTTTCAACAAAAAGTAGATTTGCTTACTGCAAAGTCCATCTTATGAAGAAGTCAAGAGCCACCAACTGGAAAGAAGTGCTATTTATCTATAGCTTGTATAATATGTAGAACTTGAAGCAAACATCAACTTACTGAGCATCTTCTGCAGAGGTAAAAAACACATCGCCGTACTTCTTTGTCGGGAAGTTGGCAACAGCAAGAGGCTCGAGACCATGTAAACCACGCTCCAACTGTACAAGTTAAACATACACTATTATATAACCAAAAACCAGTATTAGTGATTCACAAGAAAAAATCATTCTGCTTCATTAGTAAAAGAAAAAGCCAAGTAGTGACTAAAAGGGTATATTTTTAGTACAGTTACTGATCCATATAGCTAGGTTGTGAAATGAGGACAATAAGACAAATTGATGTTTGTTTGAAAGGCCTCTCAACGAAGAATATGACAAGTCATAGGCAAGAACCTGAAATTTCCACAAAACATCTTTAACAACCTACACATCAAAGACCTAAGTGGCCTACAGGATTGAATATGTACTATGCACCGGCTACGGCTAGACTATCCAACCAATCAAAACTGCAGTCATGATCAGATTAAGTAGGCGCTTGGACATATATATTATTTGCAAATCAGTTTTTGTTTTACAATTTTGTCCATTATTTCAACTTCAGTTTGAGCTAAGAGAATTTGAAATTGGAAAAAGTGGTTTGAGAAATATTTCACTCACAAAACTGCCACTTTTTTCCGAGTTAAATTCTGTCCAAACGCAATTTCAACTTCCAAACACTCTTTTTCAACTTCAACTTCAAATACTCATTTTTCTTCAAAAAAAAAAAATAGTAGCATACGATAAATAAAACAACACAATACTACTAAACCAGTAATGAAAACAAGTGCTTACAATGCTAAGATCAGATCTAGAAGCATATGCAAAATCGCGCCGTCTAGCGTTCAATTGAATTCTTGCACAAATTAGCCTTGTGCACACAAATACTATGAACATGGTACTAACTGCAAATCCAATCACAGTCATCACCAAATTTGTCCCTGAAGATATCATTTCACCAACTTGTTTTTTTCCCAAAATAGCAACTTTACTGTCCACTCCAATAGCCCAAGACTTTAAATTTCCAAGAAAAGTTCAAGTTTTGCTCTGCTCATTCCAACATAAAAGCAAATTCTACACTATACCCAACTCATAGAATCACAAGAAAACATAAAGCCAATCCTTAATAACATAATTAGCATCCTCCTTCCCCACACTTTCACTTCCAGAAACTATATAAATAAACACCTTATAATACTTTATTTATAATTCTATCAAAAATCTAATATTTTTAACACTTGAATAATTTACTTTAAAAAAATGCAGCCAAGAACCTAATCTTCACTTTCAATTTCTAGCAACCCTTTTCTGGAATTTCTTCATACCTCATAAAAATATAATCTTTCTAACACTTCAGTGAATTACTTGAAAAATGCAGCCAAGAACCTAATCTTCACTTTCAATTTCTAAGCAACCTTTTCTGGATTTTCTTCATAACTCATAAAAATCTAATCTTTTTAACACTTTGAGTAATTTACTTTAAGAAATGCAGCCACGAACCTAATCTTCACTTTCAATATCTAGCACACTTTTCTGGAATTTCTTCATACCTCATAAAAATCTAATCTTTTTAACACTTTGAGTAATTTACTTTAAGAAATGCAGCCAAGAACCTAATCTTCACTTTCAATATCTAGCACACTTTTCTGGAATTTCTTCATACCTCATAAAAATCTGATCTTTTTAACACTTGAGTAATTTACTTTTCAAAATGCAGCCAAGAATCTAATCTTCACCTTCAATTTCCAAGAACCCTTTTCTGGATTTTCTTTATACCTCATAAAAATACCATCTTTAGCTCTCTAGTATGTTTCTGCATGTATATGTAATGGATATTTGAATGTAGAAGACTTTGCATTTTAATCAAGAAAGAAGAGAGTCAGCATGTTTTCTTAATATGGTCATATGGAGAGAGAAAATTAAGAGAGAGAGAGAGAGAGAGTGAAGTGTTACTGGTAAGAGAGAAACATGGATCTTATATTATGAGGAAATTAGTGAGAGGGATTTGTGTGAGAGAGAGATCTCAGATCCATAATCATAGTTTAGCAATGGAGTAGTTCTTTTTCTTGATTAATGGAGTAAAACCAAGTAATTTCACTTTTTTTTCTTTTCATTTGCAATAACAAATTATAATTAAATACTCCCCCGTCCCAATTTACGTGTCTCACTTTCCTTTTTAATCAGTGTAAAAAAAAATATAACATTTCAATACTGTATTTGAAAACAGTTTAAGTTTATGAGATAGATTTAACATCAACACAAATATATATATCTTGTTTTGAACCATAAATTTCGAAAGTTATTCATTTTTTTTTCCTAAACTCCGAGCCGAATCAAATAGAGCCACATAAATTGAAACGAAAAGAGTAATATATATTAAATTATTTCATAATTAAATGACAAAAAATTATTCTAAAAGATATATGTTGTGCTTTAATACAAATATAGGGTAAGAGCAAGAATTTATCAAAGATATATATCGTACTTTAGTATAAATATAGGGTACGAGTAAGTTTTTCTCAAATATATATATCATACTTAAGTACAAATATAGGGTACAAGCAAGTATTTACCATTAGAATTAGGACCATCACTGTCCTGATTAATCATTTGATGAGCAGTATTAATATCATAACAGCCATTGTTGCTCAAAAAGGGAAGAAAGTCCATGTGAAACTTAGGCTTCTTTTTTTTTTTCAAAAAAAACAAAAAATCCTCTTTCCGTTTCATTTTTGGTTAGTTAATTGTATGACATTTGATTTATGATTGTGCATCTATTGATTTGACACAAAGGTAATATAAATAAGTTTTTATAGAAAATACTACTACTACCTATTAGGCATGATCAATATTAATATTGTTCCACTTGAATCTGTTGGTTCAATGGAGCTGACTGTACCTTCATCGAGCCCCAATCAAAAATTAAACAATTCTTTTATTGTACAAGTGTCACCATACATGAGCTTATTTCATAGAGTATATCTTTTAACCCTTTCCATTTCCTATTAATTATTGGATGCGTTTCCATTCTTAATCAGAAATTTGAAGTTTAAATTTTGAAATAAACGGATTTTATAAAATAAAAAAAAGAGGTATTTCGTCTTAAATGACTATATGTAGTTTTGACTTGAATTAATAAGATCAATGAATTTGGAATAGCGGATAATTATAAAAAGATTTTTTTTTCCTGATACTCTCATCAATAATGGTCTTTTTTTAAAACATACTGGTCTTTAATATAATGTGAGTGATTTCAAGATTCTTCTCGTGCTGATATAACTGTCTTCTTCCCGCAAGCATTAATATACCTACTCATTCATAAATTATTCATACATTAAAATATGAGACCCCTTAAAATGTTTAGTCAATATATATTTTATTAGCTGCACTTAGCTATTCTTGAGAAATCATAGAGCCAAATGTACTTTTAATTAGACGCCGCGAAACTAATTTCTCACCTGTGATGACAAGTCAAAGCTAGCACAATATGAGTGTTTTTTTTTTTCTTTTACAATATGAGTGTTAGATTAGATGCAAGGTCTTTTTTTTCTTATATTCTTTTTAAGAAAATTTAAATGAAATTTAGGTTACCGTGGATAGCAATTAAAATTATTCAAATCAGACTAAAATTGTCCATGTTACAATGATCGGGTAGTTAAGAGGTCTCGATTTGAATCGAAATATAACGACGACTTCAAATACCTCTTGACAATTGATATCCAATTGAATTCCCCTCTTCTTCTTCTTTTGTTAATTGAAAAAAGTATGATAATAATATAAATCAAAAAATCAAAATAAAAACTATTAAAGTAAAAATAGATAAAATAAAAGATTATCGAATTTAAAAATGAAAATTTAGGTATTGTAAAGTGATTATTTTTTATTATATTAATAAAATAATAATTGATTTTTACAAATTCAAAACAATTGAAAATATTATTAAAATACATAATATAGGAACGCAAAGTATAATCAGATTGTTAACTTAATTTATGCTATCCTTAGTTGTAAAGCGAAGTATGTGATCAAATAATTGCACTTCGACAAGCAAATCACATGTTCAAGGTTCCAAATTATAAAAAATGGAGTAAAAGATCTAACCTATTCGGCTTCAAAGAAAAATGGCAATGACACTACTACTCACGAGCAAGTATCATCTTAAGTTTTTTTAAACAAGAGGAATACAAGTATAGAATGAACTTTAAGGGTGTGGGTATAAATTGTGATATTATGTTGTGTAACATATGCTCCTCTAGGCATAAGTTCGACTTTGAAGGAAAAAAAATTAAAGATCAGCCCATTTAAAAGGGCGAAAATTAGAGACCAGCACAAAATAGCGGCAACAGTGCAAATGACCCATCTGAAAAATGTGAAAATAGCCCCGATGTGGTCTTCAAGAATAGCTTAGGATTAATCCTTATTTTCCCAATTCTTTTCCTTCTTTAAAAAATGTTTTTTGTCCTAATTAATTTCCAAAATGCATACATATATAAATTATATTAAGTGACTTAATATACGTATTTTAATTTAAAGAAAACGTGAATTTATAATTTGAGAATAGAGTAGTAAAACGTTTAATTATTTACAGTAGCGATAAATAGAGTTTAAAGTGAAAATATGTATACCATTACTCAAAATGTTTCTTGAGGCTAAGCATAATAATGTGGCTGGGTTGGGCCAACCCGACCCCCTAAAAGCGAGCTCCTATTAGTTTAGGGCCGGAACAAGATGGGCTCACTCTTAGGGGGGGCAGCATTGAGGGTAAAAGAATTGTGTTCCGCTCAACCCCCTGCCTGCTGAGAATTTTGCCCGAATTGATGCGTTAGGCTGGGTTAATTTCTAAATTTGTTTTTCAAGTTACTAAAATTGACATTGAGATAAGTTATGAGATGCCATTTTAATATGAAAGTCTATGTTTTTGCATAAAAAATAATAGATCGAAAGATTAAAATCATGTGCCAATTTGGGAAAAAATGTAATTTGAATAGGAAAACGATCGTTTTCTCAACATGATCAATTTGTCCATATATATCTTGAAAAATGCTTGAAATTTAAAAAACAAAACGCGTAAATCAGACAAATTAATTGTCACGACCCAACCCCGTGGGCCGCGACCAGTGCCCTAGCTGGGCACCTATACGTACCTGATACCCAAATTAGCATATTAACAAAATAATATAATAATAATAATATTAGTGGACGCTACAGAATTTAGCATAAAAAGCAGACTTGGCACACATAGGCCGATAAGGCCATCATAGAACAAAGTGTCCCAAACATATGTACAGAACCCACACAGATATATCCACAGACCTCTACAGAACATAACATAATCATAAGACGGGACAGGGCCCCGTCATACCCAGAACAATGTACATATCCAGATAGCAGTGACAGACTGTACCAAAAAGTGGGCTCTGAAGAAGAGAGCGCCCCAAAATAGCAGAAGTGGGATCCTAAACAGATGGATCAGCGAACCTGTCGTCTGTACCTGCGCGACATGAAAACGCAGCCCCCGAAGAAAGGGGATCAGTACGAAATATGTACTGAATATGTAAAGCGGAATCACAGAAGTCAAATCATAATGATTTCAGAAAATAAGTACAAAATCCAGAGTGTCAAATGCATATTTCCAAAACAGACAGAATGTGTACAGAAACATATGTCATATCATATCCGGTCCCTGCCACGGGACTCAGCAGACAGAACGTGGCCACCCTCCCGACGCTGGTGCCACAATACAGAGGAATCAGAAAAAGGGGCGTGGCCCCGTATCATAAAATGTCATATCAAAATGGCCATAACAGATCAGATCAGAATAGGCAGACATGGCACATCATACTCCACAGACCCATGTACGCGTATACCTGCCCCCTCACATCGGGGCGCGGCGAACAATGCAGAGAATCACGCTTGACAACATATCCTGGCCCGGGCTCAGCGTGGGAAACATTTGGGGCATCCACGAATGGAGTAGTGAGAGACTAATGCAATTTAAAAATACCATAATTGTTTTCAAAGACTCGAAGAGGCATATCAAAGATAAACAAATCCAATGAAGTCGGACGAAATCATAATAGGTGCATTGCGGGTATCATAATAAATTACAGAAATATAACCTCCCTGAAGTCATTCCGAGTGTCAAAATAATTTATAAGATTTAATAGAATATTTAAAACAATATTCGTTATGCGATTAGTAGGGTAATCAAAACATTTCTTTCAAAAATCGCTTAAAAAGGAAGCTTTAGCACATTAAGGGCAAAACCGGGAATAGTGGGCCCGCCTCGGGACAAATAAGGCGACGGGCTCAAATTATGCCCTCTAAGCTTATGGTATCACCTAAGAAGGTTCTACAAGCATTCTATGACTTTCCAAGTAATTCGGAGCAAAGTTGCATTATTTCAAGAAAAGTGTACCAAAGTAGTTCAATTCTACTGAAGGAAAAACTGAAATTTTCTCTTGCGGATTCCGAGGGCCAGGAGGTTCTTCGAGGCCCGGATCCGACCCTAACACACTAAGGGCATGCCAAGGGAAAAAATGGGGTTGCTTTACATACCTTTCACGCTCCCTACGCCTTTCCAAACTCACTTCCCGTTTCGTCGAAAAACTGCAATTGGTCAAGTTTACCAATTGTAAGTTATGAATACCATTATCTCAACTTAAAGCATATTTGTCTACCGAAATTTCGGCAGCACTTCCCCTATACATATAGCACCCCCGAGAATTCAACTCGGCTAGAAATCATCAACAACAACCCAAACAACAACATCAACATCAACAAAGAACATTAAAAACACAAATATCCTTCAACTAGTCATCTTTCTCACAAGTTGACATAACCTTCATTCTAATCCAAACTTTCAAACTAACTTCATTAATTTCACATCCATTATCACTCAAGATTATCACAATATGGATTTAGATACATTTCATATCATTTTCCTTAAGATATACACTCGATATACTTAATATACAACTTTCCGCCAAAGTCATAACTTATGCAAAACATCAAATCTTTGGCATACAATTTCATAACATGTTTCCAACTTCCAAATTCATCAATGATCATCACAATTAACAACCAAACGACTTCATTTCCTTAATGTCGGAAAACCATACTAAAACGACATAAGTTTCTACATTCCAATTCAATACAAACTTATATCATTCCAACTTCATTTACACAACAAACATCACAACAACACAACTAACACACTAAACAAACTTAATCCATTCCATTCCAAACCACTCCATACCACACGGCCAAATGCTATTTTCATCAATTCAATCAAATTTATTCCTCTTTCATTCTCAACATAAATTCCATCACAATCACAACTAGAATACAACATGAATTCAACACATTGTCACCACACAACACACACACACCCACGGCTCCAAGCCATATTCCAAACCCACTTTGCAAACTTCCATTTTTCCATACAATCAACACATTTCTACATACTACAACACAATCAAAACTTCATAACACAATAAAAAGGTAGGAATTCTTACCTTTTCCTCAAGTCTTCTTCACTTAGAGATGTAATCACTTTGGTGATTCTAATGCTTCCCACTCCAAACCAACTATACCAAGTCACAAAGGAACCTTGACTTAGTAGGAAATCAACAAGAAATAAATTTTTTGAACAATATTTTTGGTGGCTAAATTTCCACCCCAAACCCGAGAGCCCTCTTTCTTCTTGCTCTTGTTCTTGGTTTCTATTCTAAGTCATCTTAATGGATAAAGATGGCTATATATAATAATATCCCTTATGATGATTTAATCACATGGAAATTTAATACAATTTGTGGGCTTGGGCCACACCATGGCCGGCCAAGGTCCTTAATTTGGGCCTCAATTTCAATTCAATTTTTGGGCCCAATAGCTTATGAATCATATTTTGTAATTCCCGAAACTAATTTCCAAAATTTCAAAATTTCCCTTAGCCTTGTCCCACACTTCCATGACTCTATTCTTTCATGCATAACTCCTATGTTCAACCAACTATCAAATTTGACCTTATGTCTCAAGAATCCAATATAATTCAAGTTTTTTCCAAACGTGTGAAAACACGGGATATAACATCCTCCCCCCCTTTAGAACATTCGTCCTCGAATGTAAAATTAATCTTATAGGGTTGGAAAATACTTTGGGGGTGTTTCTGATTATAGACAACACATAGGACATACGATTGGTATTGAAATGAATTTAAGCAGGGATTTAAGGTTACCTGTGGACATAGGGAACAATTGAGGATATTTCTTCTTCATTTCCTCTTCGGCCTCCCACGTCATTTCCTCTCTATTATCGTTCCGCCACAGTACCTTAACAGAGGCTACATCTTTATTCCGGAGCCTCCTTACCTGACGATCCAAAATAGATACGGGCTGCTCCTCGTACGATAGTTGCTCCGTCACCTGAATATCATCCGCAGGAAATATTCTGGAAGGGTCACCAATGCATTTGCGGAGCATAGAGACATGGAATACCGGATGCACCGCTTCCAAATCAGATGGCAAATCTAACTCATAGGCGACATTTCCAACTTTCCGAACAATCTGATAAGGCCCAATATAACGCGGACTGAGCTTACCCTTTCTGTCGAACCGCATCACGCCTTTCATAGGCGATACCTTCAGAAATACCCAATCGCCTACCTGAAACTCCAACGGTCGACGCCGTTTATCCGCGTATGACTTCTGTCGACTCTGGGCTGCCAACAGTCGCTCTCGAATAAGTTTCACCTTGTCCACGGCCTGCTGGACCATATCTGAGCCAATCAACTCTGTCTCGCCAATATCAAACCAGCCAATCGGCGATCTGCATTTCCTACCATATAAAGCCTCGTACGGAGCCATCTGGATGCTGGAATGGTAACTGTTATTATATGCAAACTCAATCAACGGCAAGTGATCATCCCAGCTGCCTCTGAAATCAATAACGCAGGCCCGCAACATATCCTCCAGCGTCTGTATAGTGCGCTCGGCCTGTCCGTCGCTCTGAGGATGAAAGGTTGTGCTCAGACTCACCTGAGTCCCTAGACCCTCCTGAAAAGACCTCCAGAAATGCGCCGTAAACTGGGCGCCTCTGTCAGAAATAATAGATAGAGGAACTCCGTGAAGCTTCACAATCTCCTTATTATAGAGCCTGGCATAATCCTCGGCGGAATAAGTAGTCCTGACGGGAAGAAAATTAGCTGATTTCGTCAGCCTATCAACAACGACCCAGATGGAATCATACTTCCGTGGAGTGCGAGGCAAACCTGTAACGAAGTCCATATTAATAACCTCCCACTTCCAAGTCGGGATTTCCATCTCCTGCAACAGTCCACCCGGCTTCTGATGCTCGATCTTGACCTGCTGACAATTAGGGCACTAGGCGACGAACTCTGCAATATCCCGCTTCATACCGTCCCACCAGTATAAGCATCGGAGATCATGATACATCTTTGTAGACCCAGGATGGACCGAATAGCGAGCATAATGTGCCTCTCTCATAACCTGCTGCCGAAGGCCTGCAATATCAGGTACACACAACCTGCCTCTGTATAACAAAGTACCGTCCGGTGAAAACTCGAACGGAGTCCTCTCCTTATCATAGGTTGTGTCCCTGTACCGAGCTAAGACGGGATCTTCGTATTGACGCCTTTTAATATCGTTCCTGATGGATGACTCAGAAACCCCTCGAACAGAAATCTGGGTATCTCCAGAATCGGCCAGGCGAACCCCGAGACTAGCCAACTGCTGAATATCACGGGCTATCTCTCTCCTGTCTGGCTGTAAGTCGGCCAAACTGCCCATAGACTTCCGACTGAGCGCATCTGCAACAACATTAGCCTTGCCCGGATGATACAGAATATCCACGTCATAATCTTTCAAAAGCTCCAGCCATCTCCGCTGCCGCAAATTAAGCTCTCTCTGCCTGAAAATATACTGGAGACTCTTATGATCAGTATAGATATCCACATGAACGCCATATAAATAGTGTCTCCATATCTTCAGAGCATGAATCACCGCTGCGAGCTCCAGATCGTGGGTAGGATAATTCTTTTCATGTTTTTTGAGCTGCCGGGAAGCATACTCTATAACTCTGCCGTGCTGCATCAATACACAGCCTAACCCCATACCAGAAGTGTCACAATAAATAACATACCCGTCCGGTCCCTCTGGAAGAGTCAGAACTGGGGCTGAAGTCAGCTTCTCCTTCAGCAACTGGAAGCTCCGTTCACAAGCATCAGACCACTGGAACTTAGCTCCCTTCTGAGTCAGCCTTGTCAAAGGCGCTGAAATCGAAGCAAACTTCTCCACAAACCTCCTGTAATAACCTGCTAGCCCCAGGAAACTGCGTACCTCTGTGGGCGTCGTAGGTCTGGGCCAATTCTTCACTGCCTCAATCTTCTGTGTGTCCACCCGGACACCATCAGCTGCAATAATATGCCCCAAGAAAGCCACTGAAGACAGCCAAAATTCACACTTAGAAAATTTTGCATATAACTTCTGATGCCGGAGTACCCCTAATACCGATCTCAAATGATCTGCGTGCTCCGCCTCAGACCGAGAATAAACCAGGATATCATCAATGAATACAATTACGAACATATCCAAGAATGGCCTGAATACCCAGTTCATCAAATCCATGAATACTGCGGGGGCATTAGTAAGCCCAAAAGTCATAACCCTGAACTCATAATGCCCATATCGGGTCCGGAAAGCTGTCTTAGGGATATCGGCCTCTCGTACTCGTACCAGGTGGTAACCGGATCGAAGATCTATCTTCGAAAAACACTTAGCGCCTTGCAGCTGATCAAACAAATCATCAATCCTGGGGAGGGGGTATTTATGCTTTATAGTTACTTTATTCAGCTGCCGATAATCAATACACATACGCAGCGACCCGTCCTTCTTACGCACAAATAATACCGGGGCTCCCCAAGGCGAAGTACTGGGTCTGATGAAGCCCTTATCTAACAAATCCTTCAGCTGCTCTTTCAACTCCTTTAATTCTGCAGGCGCCATTCTATACGGAGGAATAGAGATAGGCTGAGTGTCTGGGAGTAAATCAATAGAGAAATCTATCTCCCGCTCTGGCGGAAGACCCGGAAGCTCGTCGGGGAAAACATCTGGAAACTCATTAACCACGGGGACTGACTGAAGTGTCGGCATCTCTGCTCCCAAGTCTCGCACCCGTACCAGATGATAGATATAACCCTTTCTGATCATTTTCTTCGCCTTAAGGTATGAAATAAACTTACCCTTCGGCGATGCTGTATTACCAGCCCATTCTATAACTGGCTCCCCGGGAAACTGGAAGCGAACCACCTTATTCTGGCAGTCAACATTAGCGTAACAGGAAGCTAGCCAATCCATACCCATAATAACATCAAATTCAGTCATATCTAACTCTACCAGATCTGCCTTAGTATCTCGGCTACATACAATCACAGAACAGTCTTTATAAACCTGTTTCGCTACAATAAAGTCCCCTATCGGTGTGGCTACCTCAAATGGCTCTATAGGTTCAGACATAATACCAATTCTACCAGCAACAAGGGGTGAAATATATGATAAAGTCGAACCTGGATCAATTAGTGCATACACAGACCGAGAGAAGACCAATAAAGTACCTGTAACGACATTAGGAGATGCCTCCTGATCTTGGCGGCTGGCCAAAGCATAAATGCGATTTGAAGGACCGCTAATACCAGAAGCTCCACCACGGCTTCTGCCGCGACCCGCTGGTGCTGGAAAACCCTGCCCCGTAGGGCGCATAGCCACTGACGAAGATGAAGACCCAGCGGCTGATCCGGTAGGCTGCGCTGCACCACCCGAACTACCCTTATACGGGCAATCTCTCACAGAATGGCCCTGATGACCACAAGAAAAGCATGCACCGGTGGCTCTGTAGCACTCCCCCGGATGATACCTGTGACAAAGAGAACACTGAACCCTGGGTGGCCTCATCTGGCCAGAACCCCTATCTGTCCGCGAACCTGAAGCCCTGGAGCTCTAGCCTGCTCCTGAATACCCTGGGCTATCGAATCTGCGACCTGTAGGCTGGGGAGGTGCGCTCTGCGCCGGCTGAGATGAAAATCTGCTAGGCTGCTGCGGCTGTTGGGGCTGTCTGCCCCGAAAGTCTCCAGATGATCTGGCCCTCTTGGGCTGTCTCCGATCCTGGCTCCTGTCAGGCTGGTGTCCTCCTCTGCCCCGATCCTCCATGCCCTGGGCATGGGCCTGAATACGGGTAATGTCCATACCGGGCTGAGCAGCCAATACTAAGCAACTATCAACAAAATACCGATCCAGCCCCATAATATATCTGTGCATCCGGTCCGCCATAGTAGTCACCACAGCAGGTGCATATCGGGCCAAGGAATCAAACTCCAAACTATAGTCCCGGACACTGCGGCCCTTCTGCCTCAATAATAAGAATCTATCAGATCTGGCTCGTCGCAACTCTGGGGGCAGAAAATGTCCAAGAAATGCCTGAGAAAAATCGCCCCAAACTGCTGGGGGAGCGCCGTCCCCCCTGGATAGCCCCCATGACTCGTACCAGTTTGCCGCCACATCATATAACCGGTACGAAGCTAACGCGACTGACTCTGTCTCGAAAGCATTAATCAAATCTAGAGTGCGCCGCATCTTCCTGATAAACTCCTCAGGATCCTCCTCGGGCTTTGTCCCGAAGAATTCTGGAGGACTACAAGTCAAAAACTCACGGGCTCTCGAACTATCACGCCTGACTGCCCGGTCACCTCCCAGTCCATGCCCCTGAACCTGCCCTGCCACAAGTCTAGTCAGTAACTGGACTGCCTCCCTCATAGACTGATCCTCAGTGCCTGGCCGTGGAGCTGGAGGCTCAGGTACTGGAACTGCGGGAGCTGGCGGTGGAGCCGCCCCCCGATCTGCGGCTGCGGCCGCCCCAATCTCCTCCACGAGTGGCGGTGTAGAAGAACCCTCTGTCTGGGGCAAAGTCTCCGGAGCAATATGTGTCTGGGCCCTGGTAGTCCTCTGGACCCGGCTAGTCTCTCCCAAGGCTGCTGACTTGGCCTTTTGGGCCGCTGTTGCCTTTTTTGGAGGCATATCTGCAAATATAACCACTCGTTAGGGAGGGGTCATCCTGATAACACAGCTCTATCGCACGATCTAAGACAGAAAGAAGGGTAGTATCCTAAATGCCCTGTAGCCTCCTGTTTATAGGTGTGGTGCACAACACACCGATAAACAAGACTCTACTAGACACGGTCTGTGGACATTCCGAGGACGAACCGCTATGATACCACTTTTGGTCGCGGCCCACGGGGTTGGGTCGTGACATTAATGCAAAGTTCTGATCGTTTAAAGTTTCAACCATTTACAACTAGTTTTATTTCTATTGCTAATTAACTTTCATTTTTTTTTGCGCAGATTTCTCTTTAAAGGCGCTCTTTAATTTTTGCCCCTCAAATTGCTGGTCTTTAATTTTTGTCATTCGCCTTAAAAAGTGGCCGAAAATACACCGAGATTCTGGGTTCGATCCTCAGCTCAATTAAAAAAAAAATCGCAAGGCAATGTTTCATGAAAGTTCTGCCTTATAAGGTAGAATTTAGTTATACCTTATACGGCACAACTTAGTTATGCCTTAACACATAACTTTTGTAGTTCCAAGTTATGCCTTAAGGAGGCATAACTTTTGCCTTAAGGCATAACTAAGTTCTGTCTTATAAGGCATAAGTTTTGCCTAGGTTATGCCTCAAGGCATGACTTTTGCGAAACCTTTGCCTTGCGATTTTTTTTTTTTTGACTGAGCTGGGCTTCGAACTTAGAACTTCGGGGTATTTTCGGTCACTTTTTTGAGCGAAGGACAAAAGTTAAAGACCGGCAATTTGAGAGACAAAAATTAAAGACCACCCCAAAATAGGGGCAATCATGCGAATTGCCCATTAACATTTTGTCTATTGGACTTATGATTTAAAATAATTAGATTAGATTTGGCTACACTAAATATTGTTAATTGTTTTTTGATAATTAACCAGGTTGGTGTATCAGTGGGCCAAGATCCATACTTGCACCTGGATTGGCTTACCCGGCCCAGGACTTCGTCCGGCCTAGCCCTCTCCCCCGTTCCTTCCAATTCCAACTCCCATTCGGCCATTTCGGTCTGGATTTTAACCAGGCTAGCCCAGCTCAGACTATTTCTTTTTCTTTTCTTTTTGAAGAAGTTTAATATTTATGTGTCTTTGTTTGCCATTTTATGCTTTGATAAAATTGAGAAGATCTCTTTATGATGTTGCAATCACTTCATCAGTATGTATCTAGTAAAGAACACGAGAAAATGCAATTCTTGAGTCACTAAATTCTAAAAATGCACATTTGAATAATACCTTTTTTCGTGGTGCTTGCCCATATCATCATTAACTTAAAAGCAAGTAACATTCAATTTCATGCATTTCCTATATTGATCTCATGGTATATTATGAGAATTACCTTTATAGGGAAGCCATGTTATATCCAATGAGTGATAGGCCAATGATGCCATAACACCATTCGGAAATCAATACACAAGGATACTTCCAACTAGTTAAAGTATTTATCCAAGAACAAGAACTGATTTCCGTACCCAAAATTGGATAAGTGCATGGGCGGCCCACACAGAAGGTATTGCTGCAAGTTGCACAATTAATCTAAAGAGGATGAGCCATATATTGATGTACCCACAAAAGTTGTTCGGTTGCCTTCAGTGCTCTTAAGTGAACTTCTATAGAAAATCTAATCATGGAGCTCTCAATTCAGTAGCACCACTTGAATCATAATTAAAAATATGTAAGCGTTTAGTAAAGCTTCAAATGAATAATGCTAATGAAAGAAGCACAATACAACCAGATATTATTTTGAGAGGAAAGTATAGACGCACACATGTTTTAACAATATATATGTGATTTAAAAAGATTATTAATTGACACGGGAAGCACGTATGACTCACGAGATACACATATGATACACACAAACACTCAGAAATACATAACGAGGCCTCATACGAATAGCCAATTGATCGAAGAAAAAGTCAAGAAGAATAAGTTTGAGTCTAACGCAATACTTGCTGGAAGAATGGTGTGTCTATGTTGACCACAAAAAGTTGTGAATGTAACAATTTCTTCTGTTTCTTCTTGTATTTATTTTCCTTCATATCCGACAACAATTGCAGCTCTGCTTCTGCTCCATTTCTTCTTAGACTCTTTAGGGATACTTTTTCCTTCTCCATTCGTCCTTTCTCGATGAAATACTGGGATCTCAATGAGAAAGAACGATAATACGAAAAATGGGAAAGAAAAGAGTCCATTACAGGCGAATGACCAGCGCCATCCATAATGGTAACTGTGATAAGCCGTCAAGTTAACACATTTTATCTTGGTGCTTCCCCATATTATCATTAAGTAAAAAGCAAGCGACATCCAATTTCATGCATTTCCTCCATCTATCTCGCGCCATATTATGAGAATCACTCTCAAAAGAATATCATTCTTAATCCAAAAATACATACTTGTAGTCTGTCTTCCAGATCCACTGAAGCACATGAATCCTTAAAGGGCAATATACTTCAATCATAGGTGTTATCATACAATTTCTGAGCCTTTCAAAGAAGATGAATCCTTGAAGGGCAATATACTTCCATCATAGGTGTTGTTGTACACCATTCCTGGGCCTTTCAAAGAAAATGAATCTTCAAGAAGCATAATATCTTTTTTCAGACTTTTAGGTTGAGTAATTTCATGTTCACTGATTATTGCTTTCTCGACATGCACCTACAGATAAAAGTATAAGTCAGTAATGCCAGTAAGCTATAAAATAGTAAATCACCTAGTATACAACATCTATGCTTGTTTGCAGCTCGTGGAAATGACAGTGACTTACAACAAAGCAGCAAATCCCTTCGTTAGTGACGTCACACAATACCCAATGGGTTATAGGCCAATTGATGCCACAACATCATTCAGAAGCCAATACACAAGGATACTTCCAACTAGGTGAAGTATTGATACAAGAACAAATACTGGCTTTGGTACCCAAAATTGGATAAGTCCATGGGCGGCCAGCACATAAGTTATAGCTGTAAGTTGCATAATTAATCCAAAGAGGATGATCCATACATTGATGTACCCACAAAAGTTGTTCGCGGTTGCCTTCACAACTCTTAATTGAACTTTTCTGGAGAATCTAATCATGAAGCTCTCAATTCCAGCAGCACCACCTGAATCATAACTAAAAATATGTAAGCGTTTAGTAAGCTTCAAGTGAATAATGCTAAGGAAAGAAGCACAATATAACCAGAAATTTCATTTTATTTTGAGATGAAAGTATAGATGCACACATGTTTTAACAATACATATGTGATTTAAAAAGATTATTAATTCACACGGGAAGCACGTATGACGCACGAGATGCACGTATGACACACAAAAACACTCATAAATACATAATGAGGCCTCATATTAATAGCCAAATGATCGAAGAAAAAAGGCTAGAAGAATAAGATTGAGTCTAACCCAATACTTTCTCAAAGAATTGAGCGACTATGTTAACCACAAAAAGTTGTGAATATAACTACTTCTTCTATTTCTTCTTGTATTTATTTTCCTTCATATCCGTCAACAATTGCAGCTCTGCTTCTGCCCCATTTCTTCTCAGCCTCTTGAGGGCTATTTTTTCCTCTCCATTCGCCGTTTCTCGATGAAAAATACTGGGATCTCAATGAGAAAAAATGATAATACGAAAAACAGGAAAGCAAAGAGGCCACTACAGGCTAATGACCAGCTCCATCCATAAAGGTAACTGTGAGACGCCGCCATGTTAACACCTTTTGTCGTAGTACTTCCTCATATCATCATTAAGTAAAAAGCAAGCGGCGTCCAATTTCATGCATTTTCTATGTTGATCTCGCGCCATATTATGGGAATCACTCTCATGAGAATATCATTCTTAATCCAAAAATACATACTTGAAGTCTGTCTTAAAGATCTACGGAAGCACAGGAATCCTTGAAGGGTAGTATACTTCCATCATAGGTGTTATCATACACCGTTTCTGAGCCTTTCGAAAACGATGGATCCTTGTAGGGCAATATACTTCCATAATAGGTGTTGTCGTACACCGTTCCTGGGCCTTTCAAAGAAGATGAATCTTCAAGAAGAATAATCTTTTTCTTCGGACTTCTAGGTTGGGTAATATCATGTTCAGTGTTTATTGCGATCTCAACATACACCTGTAGATAAATGTATGAGGTTGTGATGCCAGCAAGATAGAAAATAGTAAATAACCTAGTATACAACCTCTATGTGTGGAAACGATAGCAACCGGCTACAAAGTAGCAAATCCCTTCGTTAGGGACGTCACACTATATCCAATGAGTGACAAGCCAATTCATGTGACAACATCATTTGGAAAACAGTACACAAGGATACTTCCAACTAGGTGAAGTATTGATTCAAGAATAAATACTGGTCTCGGGCCCCAAAATTGGATAAGTCCATAGGCGGCCCGCACAGAAGGTATAGCTGCAAATTGCATAATTAATCCAAAAAGGATGAGCCACACGTTGATGTACCCACAAAAGTTGTTCGTTGTTGCCTTCAGTGCTCTTAAGTGAACTATTCCAGATAATCTAATCATAAAGCTCTCAATTCCAGTAGCACCACCTAAATCATAATTAAAATATGTAAGCGTTTAGTAAAGCTTCAAGTGAATAATGCTAATGAAAGAAGCACAATATAACCAGAGATTTCATATTATTTTGAGAGGAATTTATAGATGCACACATGTTTTAACAATATATATGTGATTTGAAAGATTACTATCTGACACGGGAAGCACGTACGACGCACGAGATACACGTATGACACACGCAAACACTCAGAAATACATAACAAGGATGAATAGCCAATTGATCGAAGAAAAAAAGGCCAGAAGAATAAGATTGAGTCTAACCCAATACTTGCTGGAGATTGAGCAACTATGTTGACGATAAAAAGTTGGGAATGTAACAACTTCTTCTGTTTCTTCTTGTATTTATTTTCCTTCATATCCGTCAATAATTGCAGCTCAGCTTCTGCTCCATTTCTTCTTAGCCTCTTGAGGAATGCTTTTTCCTCCCCCATTCGCCTTTTCTCGATGAGAAATATTGGGATCTCAATGAGAAAAAACGAAAATACGAAAATGGGAAAGCAAAGGGGCCAATACAGGTGAATGACCAGCGCCATCCATAATAGTAACTGTGAGATGCCGCCATATGAACACCTTTTGTTGTGGTGCTTCCACATATCATCATTAAGTAAAAATCAAGAGGCATCAAATTTCGTGCATTTCCTACGTTGATCTCGCGCCATATTATGGGAATAACTTTTACCAGAATATCATTCTTAATCCAAAAATACATACTTGTAGTCTGTCTTTCAGATCCACGGAAGCACATGAATCCTTAAAGGGCAATATACTTTCATTATAGGTGTTATCATACACCGTTTATGAGCCTTTGAAAGAAGATGAATCCTTGTAGGGCAATATAATTCCATCATATGTGTTGTCGTACAGCGTTCCAGGGCCTTTCAAAGAAGATTAATCTTCTTTAAGAAGCATAATCTTTTTCTTCGGACTTCTAGGTTGGGTAATTTCATGTTCACTGTTTATTGCTATCTCGACTAAGCCTTGCAAAGAAGATGAATCTTCAAGAAGAATAATCTTTTTCTTTGGACTTCTAGGTTGGTTAATATCATGTTCAATAATTATTGCTATCTGGACATGCACCTGCAGATAAATGTATGAGGCTGTGATGCCAGCAAGATATAAAATAGTAAATTGCCTAGTATACAACCTCTATGATTGTCTGCCTCTTATGGAAATGAGAGTGACTGGCTATAAAGCAGCAAATCCCTTCGTTCGGGATGTCACACTATATCCAATGAGTGATAGGCCAATTGATGCCACAACATCATTCAAAAACCAGTACACAAGGATACTTCCAACCAAGTGAAGTATTGATGCAAGAACAAGTACTAGTTTCGAGCCCCAAAATTGGATATGGGCGGCCCGCACAGAAGGTATAGCTGTAAGTTGCATAATTAATCCAAAAAGGATGAGCCATACGTTGATGTACCTACAAAAGTTGTTCGTTGTTGCCTTCAGTGCTCTGAAGTGAACTTTTCCGGAGAATCTAATCATGAAGCTCTCAATTCCAGTAGCACTACCTAAATCATAATTAAAAATATCTAAGCGTTTAGTAAAGCTTCAAGTGAATAATGCTAATGAAAGAAGCAAAATATATCCAGAGATTTCATATTATTTTGAGAGGAAAGTATAGATGCACACATGTTTTATTAATATATATATGTGATTTAAAAAGATTACTATTTGACATGGGAAACACGTATGACGCACGAGATGGACGTATGACACACGCAAACACTCAGAAATACAAAACGAGGCCTCATATGAATAGCCAATCCTTGAAGGGCAATATACTTCCATCATAGGTGTTGTAGAACACCGTTCCTGGGCCTTTCAAAGAAGATGAATCTTCAAGAAGCATAATCTCTTTCTTCAGACTTCTAGGTTGAGTAGTTTCATGTTCACTGTTTATTGCTTTCTCAACATGCACCTGTAGATAAAAGTATGAGGCAGTGATGCCGGCAAGATAGAAAATAGTAAATCACCTAGTATACAACCTCTATGCTTGTCTGCAGCTCATGGAAACGAGAGTGACTGGCTACAAAGCAGTAGATCCCTTCGTTAGGGACGTCACGCTACATCCAATGACTGATAGTCCAATTGATTCCACATCATTCGAAAACCAGTACACAAGGATACTTCCAACTACGTGAAGTATTGATCCAAGACCAAGTACTAGTTTCCGCCCCCAAAATTGGATAAGTCCATGGGCGGCCCGCACAGAAGGTATAGCTGCGAGTTGCATAATTAATTCAAAGAGGATGATCCATACGTTGATGTACACGCAAAAGTTGTCCGTGGTTGCCTTCAGTGCACTTAAGTGAACTTCTCTAGAGAGTCTAATCATGAAACTCTCAATTCCAGTAGCACCAACTGAATCATAATTAAAAATATGTAAGCATTTAGTAGATATCAAATGAATAGTGCCAATGACAGAAGCACAATACAATAAGATATTTCATATTATTTTGAGAGGAAAGTATAGATGCATACATGTTTTAATAATATATGTGTGATTTAAAAAAATATACAAATTAACATAGGATGCACGTATAACGCACGAAATGCATTATAACACACACAAAAGTTAAAGATAAAATCAAAAGATGCATGTGCATAACACGTGACCCCCATTATATAGATTATTCTAGTCCAATTTACCAAAACACACTATATTATGTAATGCAATGAACAATTAATAAGCATAAATCAATTCCAAGACAAATTTTTTATATTAGTTGAAAGCTAATCTATTAAACTTCTGAAGCAACTTAATCAGCTACCACTCCAGGCTACCGACTTAATGAATTTCTTAGACAACGATGACTTAAAAAACGGTCAGGCCAGATTAATAAAAAATATCTCTAATGCTTTTGTAATTGAATTAAGTTTTATTAAAGTTATCTTTCCATCTAAAAATTAAAGATAAAAACAAAAGATGCACGTGAATTGCGCTGGACCCCCATTATGTAAAACATGAAAATTCGATTCACATGCATCTTTAGGCAATCAATTTTTTGGATCGCCCATGTTTATTGCGTATAATTCTTTTTCAATTGTTTGTAATGTCTTTCCACTCGCCTCATTGATAAAACATCAAATTAGTAATTTAAATATTTCCATTCGAAATCATAGTATTAGTTACTATAGGACTACTTTGTATCAAGTTTTACTTTTTTGGTCAATAAGTAAAAAGTGAATTACCACGGAGGCGTGTATAAAGTTTTGAGAAAGTACCTCTAATTAGTGGTCCAACAACTTTGTCGGCGGCGCAACCTGATTAATTTTAGTTTGTATCAAGTTTTACTTTTGTTTTTGTTAATAAGTAAAAAGTGAATTACTACAGAAGCAAGTACCTCTCAGTAGTGGCTGTTGGACAATGTCGGCGTGATCTTATAAAGCAAAATAAAACACATGTAAAATTATTTTTTATGTATATATAATAGATGTTGAATTCATTTGCTGGCTTTTTATATTTACTTCTTAATATTTTGAATCATCCTAGACACCCTAATGAAATATTGGTTGCGCCACTAATATTAGAAGGTATAAACGCTAAAGTATTTCATACAAGATTTTCAAATATATGCAGAAATTTCTATATATGGAAGGTAAATAATGTAGAACAAACAAGATGACATGACAGCGCATCATGCTTCTACATCAATTCAATCTTAATTTTTGAAAATATATAGCCTTTGGAATTGATATTTGAAAGTGAAATCATAAAGTTTGAAGACCCAATTCGAACTTTAATTAATACTCATTGAGTACTACTCCTTTTCGATTCCAGATATTAGTCATTTTAGCAAATTGAATTTGTTCCAATAAGAAACATGCGTGACTTTTCTTTTTGAAAAGAAAAAATCAACCTTACTGCTCCATTAGTAAAGTGTTGATTCAATCATACATTTACGAGCGAGATAAATTATAGTTTAAGTGAATATTCTTGTGTACGTTATTAAATGTCAATTTTAAGAGGCGTGCAAAAACTTTAAAAGACACATTATATGAATCAGAAGTAGTATTGGAACGATATCACCTATTCCCAGGGTAGATCAATGCATCGGAATGGGTTCATCTGAACCAATAAATATTTTCGATGCGAAATATAATGTTATGTGAAAACTCACAAAATATTAAATTTGAACTCATAAATTTAAAAGTACAATGAATTTAGTACTAAAGGTCAAAGCGATCAAGTTAAAATTCAGAATCCGCCTGTACCTATTCCGTCCCGAGCTTAATTATTCCGGTCCTATTATCCTAACAAATTTCGACAAATCTTAAGCTTTATGCGCTCATCACTTGGCATTTAGCAGATGTCAATATATGCAGATGTCAATATATGCAATCTCAAATTAAAAACAACAAAGAAAGGAACTAATAATTGTGAAAGAACATTTTTGTTGCATCTAAAGATTTTCGTGGCACGTCAATTAAAAAGTTGAAAGATTATGGGAATCTGCTTGCTCATTTTCCTCTTTTAAAAAAAAAAAAAATCACTGCCAAGAGAATAAGTACATGATTCTTGTTTTAACAAGGCAAAAAGTGTTAAGTTTGTGGGCCTGATCGGGTTGCAGGGGCGGTAGCTTTCTAAAGTAGTCCCTAAGTTACTTGGAAAATAGCTTGGAGGACACCCTATTGCTACTGGATTAAGGATTTTTCGCAGTCTATATAAACTTGATTTTTCCGCTGTATAATGTATTATCCTATAATCATCTTTCGAGAAATAAAGAGTTAGTGACTGACTGTTGGTTTTCTTCCACACGAGGGTTTTCACGTAAATTGTGTGTTCTTTCTTTTTGTTATCACTGCTTTCACTGTTGTTGACTCGTAACAAAAAGCTCACTTAAAAAATTTCATTATCGGTTTGATACTTTGCTTCTCCAAACTGTCACATGCCCATGTAGTAGCTTTTAATCTTGAAAACAGGTAGTGATCAGCCCTGGACAAGATATCAAAGGCTGTATTAATCCATTTCTTGAATTGTTTATATTCTCTATATACATATTTTCTGTTAGTAAATTGGCTGACATTATTTAGCTTAAACCTAGTACACTTTTTGGACTTGTAATCCAATAATTACGAATATGTATCCAGATGATTTTTGTCTGGAATTTATCAATTAATACATAGGAACCAATGCATGTGATCTGAAATAATGGATCCAATATAATTGCCCGTTTTGAGTTGTTAGCATATGTATTCCTTTCGGTTCTAAATACTAGTCGTTTTAAAACTGAATTTGTATCAAACTATTTGACAATTTTTGAAAAATCAAGAAGCATCAAAACATTTTTCATGTTCACCCTCGTGGTAGAGTGTTAAATAAATACAAATACAGATACACTTTTGATTAAAACTATTACTAAAATGTCTTTCTTAAGGATATATGCTAAAAACCTTTAAAAGACATAATATAATTGTTATCTTTGTGTTCTTGCAGATATCTTTTAATAAACTTTATTATAAGCCCCTTTTGAAATAATTGTTTCTTGAATAGTCCAATAATAATTCGGAAATTCCTTTGAACAACAAGATTCCTGGAAGCCTCCCCCCCCCCCCCCCCCCCCCCCTCTTCTTAAGGAAATGCTCTGGTTGATGGCAACCTAGCTATATATGGATGGAATAGATAACCAAGAAAAATATAAGATCCTTTCAAGTTTCAAGCACAATAGAACATGGTGGGATGATGAGATTTCTACTCTACTTTTAATCAAATGTTTTCGGTTTGAGTTTAAGAATGAAGAATTTTTTGGTAGGGAGCGCTTACTTCTAATAAGCCCTACAAAACGTGAATATGGACAGGAAAGGCACTGCATATCCCTTTTTTAAGCCCCTCTTCATATATATATATAATAAACCTTGTTCTTAAAATTATTACAAAAATAGACCCAGTGATAGACCACTGCTTCCATCTCTACGCTCTGATTTGCTTCTTCCTCCTCCTCTTTTTACGGTACCAAAATTCATTGCGCCTAAACTAACTACATATGGCAATAGCTTCTCGATTGTTACAATGATCTGGTGGCTAAGAGGTCTCAACTTGAATCGAAATATAACGAGTGTGACTCCAATTACGTCGTGACAATTGATATCCAATTGAATTCTCCTCTTATTTTGTTAATTGTCTATCATATCAAGTATAGGCAGAGTTAGGCTACGGTAAGGGTTCAATCGAACCCCCTTAATTAAAAAGTTACACTGTATATACCAGGTTAAGATTATAAAGGGTAACTTACAGGAATAACTATCTTTTAAGAGTTGCTAACAATCAATAGCTACCTTTTATCAATTTATAATTTATAGCTAGTTTATGCCAAATTCACTGTATTTGAGTGTATTTGAATACACTGTTCAATTGTATCCAATTGATGTCACATGTATTTGAATACACGCAACCCCAGTTTCTCTGAATACATGTGTATTCAAAATGATTGCATTCTAGTGCATTTAAATACACGAATAGATGTTTTTTTTTTTTTGATTAAAAGTTTCCATTGATCATTGATGTGCAAAAAGTACATTATGAGTTTGGCATCCCAAACTTTAACATGATCATTGAGGAAAGAATAAATCTATCCTAACCAAAAAGAAAAAGAAAAAAAAACAGGGGTTGTTTCTATCTCTTAGAAACATCAGCCTATACATAGGTTCAAGGGGGGGTTATAAATGTAGTTAGCATGGTTAATTAGCTTGCTTCTAAATGAAGGCAAGCTCCATTTGTCCATATTTACTAGCCCTCTTACATGTCGTGGGAGTTCACTGAAAGAGGCAAAAGAGAGAAACTCGTTTACTTGGTGGCCAAAGCTTGCTAGCTTGTCTGCAGGTTTGTTGGCTTCTCTGAAGCAGTGATTTATAGTGAAATCATGGTCCTCTAGTAGCTTTTGAATTTTATTCACATCTTCTTTTATTCTCCATCGGATTTTCCATTCTCTTGAAACACATTTGGTGAGTAGAAGGGAATCAGTTTCCCGTATTACTTGATAGTATCCATTGATAGCACACCAGTCAAGCCCATAAAGCATAACTTTTGTTTCTGCCATGTTGCTATTTCCTAGACCAAAATAAATGATGTATGCATGAGGGATGTTTCCTTGGTGATCTCGAATGATGCCACCACCTCCACAATGCCTATTTACACAGCTTCCATCAGTGTTTAATTTAAGCTGATTCATTGGCGATTTTAACCATATAGTAAGAATGTTGATCCTTTGAAAGGTGGCACCTTCAGAGGCTTGGCATATGCTTGACCAGCTATTTCCAAAATTGGAGCTTCTGAATTTTTTCCTTAATATCTGCAAAATAGAGAAAAGAATGTTAGACTTCGATTTGTAAACTGATGGTTTTTCTGCTCCATGCTTATTACGACATCTAGTTCTCCATATCTCCCAACATATGATTGGTGGGAGGTTTTTTAGAATGAATGCAGTAATAGGGTTGGTAGCTTTGTGGTTCCACCAATTAAGTAGAATTAACTTCAAAGAAATGTTTCTAAATCCAATTCCAAGAGATCCTGCAAAAATGTGCCAGATCCTTCTAGCATGATCCCCATAACAGAAGAGATGTTCAGCAGTCTCCAAGTCCAGTGTTTGGTTGGCAGTGTCACAACAACTGCAAGTTGAATTGACATTGATGCATAGTCTAGCAACTCTATCATCTGTAGCAAGGTTGTTGTGTATTGCTCTCCATATGATGAAGGGCATTTTAAAAGGGACAACCTTCTACTAAATATTGCCCTTCATGCTCCTCTGACTCCTTTTCTGTCTGAATAAGCTCCAAGCAGATCCCACTGTGAATTTTCCATCAGTAGTTGGTGTCCAAATAGCCTTGTCATTCTTCTGAGTATCCAGAATGAGATGGATATCAATGATGCTATTTTTGAGGTCATCATTAGGTTGAGTCTCCAGCCTATCCCACTCCCAGATTCTATTAATGAAAACTTCATTAAGAAGGATATGATTGAGACTCTCATTGGTGTATATTTCTATGAGCAGTGGTCCCAAACCAGACCAATTATCATACCAAAAGGAGATGTCCCATTTTCCCACGTTCCAGAGTATATTGTCATTTGCTTCTTTTCTTATATCACATATTTCTCTCCAGCAGTGTGAGTTGCCTTTGTTCCATTGCGCTGTAGTAGGGTGATTATCCCAGAAGTATTTGGCTTTCATGATTTCACTCCAAAGAGAGTTGGAATTTCTGAGGCTTCACCACTGCTTGGCTTTGAAAGCTTCGCAAGTGTCTTTGAGCCTCCTTCTTGATATGGAAAGCAAATATTCTCCCATGATACCCAATGATGCTTGCCTCCACTGTCTTGTCCTGACCATAAAAACCTGGCCATGTATTTCTCAATGGTTTCCAAAGTTCTTTTAAGAGGATGTACAGCTGATAGAAGGGGGATAGGAAAATCCAATAGAACATGTCTAATTAGAACTGCTCTTCCTCCTGTAGATAATAGATTAGTGTGCCAGCCTCTGATTCTATTTATGATCTTGTCAATGATTCCTGAGAAGTGTGCCAGTTTCTTTGTTCCTACAATGAGAGGACAACCCAAGTAAGTAATAGGAAAAGAATGATGGATCATACCTGTGGCTTGTTGAACTCTAACTATGTTGCCAACATCAGTGTTATCATCCATAGAAAAGTTACTTTTGCTCTTGTTTATCAGCTGTCCAGATATAAGCTCATATTCCTTTAAAGTATTCACAACTTTCCTTAGAGACTTCTTGCTCCCATTACAGAAGAGAATAGTATCATCAGCAAAAGTAAGATGATTGATTTGGGGCCCATAATTCTTCATATAGAATCCTTTGTGACCTAGAGAATTCTGAAGCTTATTGAGCATTTGGGACAGGAGTTCAGCACTGAGGATGAACAAAGAGGGGGATAGGGGTCTCCTTGCCTCAGACCTCTTCCGGACTTGAAGAAACCATGTCTTTACCCATTAACAATCATAGTATACCAATTGTTAGTAATGAACTTATGGATGAGACTAACCCATTCATCAGAGAAGCCCATATTTCTCAAGGCCTGACAGAGGTATGACCAGGATACTCTGTCATAAGCTTTGGTCATGTCAAGATTTATAACAACATTCTTCCCTCTGTTAGGCTTCTTGATGTCATTTAGGATTTCCTGGGCTAATAAAATATTTTCAGTGGTGGCCCTCCATTTGACAAAGCCACTTTGATTCTTGGATATGATCCTTAGGAGGATACCTAACAATCTGGTATTGATGACTTTAGATATTACCTTACTGGACACATTGCAGAGGCTTATTGGTCTTAAATCATCGAATTTCTGGGGGTGTTGGACTTTTGGTATCATCATAATGCAAGTATGTGTGAAGTACTTAAGAAGGGTAGCACCTGAGAAGACTGCTACTACTGCCATGTGCAAATCATTTGCAATGACATCCCAAGTACTCTGGTAGAAGCAACCACTCAGGCCATCAGGGTCTGGTGCACTATCAGGATCAATAGATAAAACACTGTCCTTTACCTCTTGTATTGTAGGTGGAGCAGTGAGTATTACATTGTCCTCATCAGTTATTGATCTCTCTAGGTAATCAAGAACATCCATGTTGTTGTCGGGGGTTTCTGGGGTGAAAAGATTTCAGAAATAGTCTACAGCAGCCTCAGCTATTGCATCATTCCCTTCTATCCACTGGTCTTGTTCATTTTTTATCTTCTTGATTGATAGTCTCCTTCTTCTATCTTTAATAATAGCGTGAAAATAGCTAGTATTGGCATCCCCTTCTTCTAGCCATTTAATTTTTGCTTTTTGTCTAAGAATGGAATCTTGAAGTTTCAAGTATCTTGTGTATTCAGCTCTGCATCTGGACAATTCACTTCTATTTTCAGCATTATTGTCACTCAAGCAGTTGCTTTCAAGTTGCCTCATTTGAGCTTCTAGTTTTTTTGGCTCTTCATAAATGTTCCCAAAGGTGCTTCTGGACTATATGCTCAAGGCTTTGCAGGTATTTTTGAGTTTCTGATGTAGAATATAGAGTGGATTCCCATAGATGGTTTCATGCCACACCTCTTGAATCGTAGAGATGTAGTCTGGATGGTCAGCCCAAAAGTTTAGGAATTTGAAGTACCTAATAATATTATCGGTTTCATTGTGGATTTTAACCAATAGCGGTGCATGATCAAAGCATGTTCTGGAGAGATGAGTAACTGTGGTGGTATTGAAGTTGTCAAACCAGCCAGAGTTGTATATTAGCCTATCTAGTCTCTTCCAAATGGTGGTGGGTAGATCCCTATTGTCACACCAAGTGAAAATGTCACCATTATAACCAGCATCCTAAATGCCACAATCATTGATACATGAGATGAAATCAAGACTCTCTTCCATCCTGTGGCTTCTACCTCTTATTTTTTCCTCACTAGAAGTGATGACATTGAAGTCTCCAATGACCACCCAAGGTCCATTGATACTAGTGGGAGTGTCCCTGAGATCATTCCAGAGATCATTTCTCAACTCTTCAGTACATTTAGCATAAACTATAGTCAGGAATAAGAATTGATCATTGGTTCTACAAACTCTGATAAGAACTTATTGTTCCCTGTCTCTTATGATATCAACATCAATGTCACTGGACCAAAATAACCAAATCTTATTGGAACAATTGAAAAAACCATTCTGCATGTTGAGTCTTCTCTGAAATCTTTCCATTTTGTTGCTATCAACCATAGGCTCTTGAATACAAATAAGAGGAGGGTTGTATTGTTGTTTGAAGAGTTGGAGTCTCTCAAGATATCCTTTGGACCCTATTCCCCTAATATTCCATGATAGTGTATTACTCATTGGAAACCTCAGGGTATTTTTGGGGTTTGCTTTGTTCTGCTTCTGTTGTGTGGTTGTTGGCTATGTTGAAGAAGCCTCCACTAGTCTGTTGGTGGTTCCTTGGAGATAAGTTGTTATTTAGGGTGATGGGGAGTTGTGTGGATCCACTCTGATCCTCAATTTCCCAATTTTGGTGTTTTCCCCTAGTGCACTCGTCATCTGATTTGGCCTCCTCCATCTCTTCACACATAAAATCCATGGTGGTGACCTGTACAGTTTTCAAGTTACTCATAGTATCCATATCATTAGTGGTAGTTGCCCTGAGTGATAAATCATCCTCAGGATGAGGTCTGTCGGGTGGATCTGGTTCCCTCGGAAAGAAATTTGCATTCCTTTCCATATCATCACTATGTTCAAGTTGAACATTAGTATTCCCATTGTTGTTGATAGCTGTCGGCTCCGGAGAAGCTTTATTCTTTTTTAAAACCAGAGCTGGCCAACCCTTCGTAAGAATCTTTCCTTCTCTTAGGGCTTGAATGTAAAGCTCATCTCCCTCATGGGATGTGTTCGGAGGTATAATAATTTTGCTTTGAATTTTTTCCTTTTCTCTGCTTATCCCTTTGGCGGTATCATTGTTCACAGAGACTAGGTTGATCGTATCCTCTTAAAGCTAAATTTCAGTGTTTTCTAGTGATAGGCCAACTCCACCTCTAGATCTTCTAGGCCTTAGATTAGGTTGCTGCTTTTTTTCTCTCTTGTCTTGCTGCTTTTTTTCCCTTGAGGTTTGTCCCTTTTCCCATCTAGTAGCTTTGAGAGGTTGGTCAATTTGGATGGGAGTTTCCTCAAATGTGTTTTTTGTTTTGTTGTAGGGTATAGCTTCCATGTCTGAACTTCCTGCATTCTCCTGAGAAGTGTGAACATTTCGAGTGTTGTTGGTGCCTTCTGAGTTGGAAGTGCTAAAATTGCTTGGGTCGTAGCCAGTGATCTCTTGATTCTTGGCAACATATTTGCCCCTTCCTTTCTTGTTATCTACATGTACCCATCCATCGTTATCTTTTGCTGATTGGTTGCCATTAGAGATTTGTTTTGTCATACCATTTTTCCGTTGAACCATTGGGGTTGTAGCTTGTACATTATTCCTTCCTCCTTGGTTGTTGTCATTCACTTTGGTGTTAATATCTCTCTGTTGTCCAGTGGTGATATTGGGACTTTATGTCTCTTCTCCTCTTCTGTTGACAAATTTTTGAGCATCATATGGCTTGAATTTGCACTTCTCCAAGTTGTGCCCTATATTGTTGCAAAATTCCGGCAAAGTTTCATATTCAATCTTCTGGACAAAGTTATCAATATTGCCCAAAAGGTTTCTTATAACAACTGAGACTTCTTTCAATAGCGGCTTTGATAAGTCGATTTCAACACGAACCTTAGTAGTCGCTGGTCTCGACTTGTTTGTAGTAGCTTTGTCCATCACAATTGGGGTGCCAATGGGGTTCATGATTCTACGAAGTGCATCCCACTCATAGTAGTGCCAAGGGAGATCGGGGAGATTAATCCATATCGGGGCTAAGGTTGTTGAGCAGTTGGGTTTGAATTGTTTACAATCTCGATATACATTTGCCTTTAATTTGTTGATGAATTTGCTGACATTATTTAGCTTAAACCTAGTATACTTTTTGTCTTGTAACGCAATAATGCATTATAACGGCGGGAATTTGAGGAAGAGAATCCAAAAGCAAGGGTAAAATATCACATCTAAGATTTTAATACACGTTAAAGGGACTCAATAATTTTATACGTTGTAGCCCAAGCCCATGACACGTATTGTTCGTTTTGGCCAAACAAACCTCACAAATTTGTTCTTTTGACTACGCCATTATAGAGTCCAAAAACGCGCTTATACCATGTGAATTTCTGTTATGCCGTATAAAACTCTTAACTTTCCTCTACATTTCGATGTGAAATTCGCATAAGGTATCATGTGTACCTTTCTTGAGAAGCTTACTAGCCTGGAAGCGTCTGTTAGTCTTTCTTTGTGATCCGCCCCCTTTATCTCGCCTTCTACTATGGACGTCACATATATCCCCTCAGGGACTCAACGGCTGAGGTTTGACAATACCACGTACTGAGGGAGTGGTTGACTCTATGCCATATTTATCACAGTCCAAGCTCATGCCACATATTCGAGAAAGAGTATTATTAAAGAGAAGCAAAATATCAGCATGCCACAAAAAGCTGAAAATATCAACCTCGACCACTAGTTGCTATTATCTATCATATATCTCTATCCATTTTTTGTTATGCGCCATCATGACTTCCCACTATAATATAGTCTCTTGCCATCTACGAGTTGCAGGATTTAATTAATATCAAATGAATGCTTGACGACATTCTGAAAACAAAATTGCTTTCTCCTTTTTTTTTTTTTGGGGGTGGGGGGGGGGGGGGGTGGGGTGGGGTATTGGTGTCATAGGGTTAAAGAAAAAGATAATGGTAACATGCATGGGTGAAGAAATTAGTAAGTTATGATCTCATGTCGGAAAAAAGGCTATAACTTAGTTAAGTGAAATGAACACTACCTTGAAGGGTTCAAAACATTGTACTTAGAGCCCGTTTGGATTGGCTTACACCTTAAAGCTGTTTGCAGCTTATAAGCTGAAAAAAATAAGTTGGGGTAGTCCAACTTGTTTTTTTTGACTTATAAGCTGTTTTCAGCTTATAAGCTGCTTTAGATAAACTAAGTCAAATGGGTCCAATTATTTTTTTGAGCTTATTTTAAGCATAAAATGACTTTAAGCTGGCCAGCCAAACATTCAAAAAAGCTGAAAACAACTTATAAGCTAACTTATAAGCCAATCCAAACGGGCTCTTAGTTCATTTTGTTAGATATTTGTGCACAAAGTTCCACGTAAAAATTAAGTAGAAAAGCAAAAATTTTAGTGATAAGGTGTTGTATATTTTTAATAGTGTGAGTTCTTTTGAAGAAAGTATCTTAAGAGTATTTTTGAGTGGTTTTATCCCAATGCATTTCACCTTAACAAGAATTAAAATCACAGTAAAAACACATGAAGAAAAAAAAAAATTAGCCCCTTTTTTATTTTATTTTTTATTTTTTTACAACTCAACAAACAGAGTTTTAGAAAATTCTAGTTTTTGCAGAGCTTCAAACAAACGCCACCAAAGAGAGAGTACGTTTTCTATTTTGTTTTAGAAAAACTCAAAGTAGTGAAATATCAGTGTCTAAATCACAGGAAGGGGGAGGGGGGTGTTAATTGGAGAGAAACATCATCATGAAAAGAGATAAGGGTCAAAAACACACCCTAACTATCATTTTTTTTTTAGTTTCATACCTAAACTATCATAAGGTTGAGAAAACTACCTAAACTATCACTATCTAGTTTGCAAAACACACCTGAATTAAATGTGTGAACTCACTCTCCAAAAGGCCAGTGAAGTTGAAATTTTCTCAAAACAATTGTCCACATGGCATAAGTAATGTTATGGTGGGTGGCACCTACATGGAAATTAAAAAATAATATTTTTTTATAAAAAAAACTGTATATTTTTTTAAAAAAATCGGCATTTTAAAAGAGAAAAAAAAAACCTGTATTTAAAAAAAAATGAAAAAATAATATTTTTTGTAAAAAAAATAAAAAAATTTAGAAAATCAGAAAAAAAAATGATTTAAAAAAAGGAAAAGTTTTTTTTTTTTAAATGTGAAAACTAAATAATGCGTTTTCTTTTTTTTTTAAAAAAATAACTTTTCCATTTTTTAAACTATTTTTTTATTTATTTTCTATAATTTTTTACAAAAATTATTATTTTTCAGTTTTTTTTAAACAAATAGTTTTTTTTAAAAAAAAAATTCATGTAGAAGCCATTGTGACATTATTTATCCACGTGGACAAAACTTGGCAACATTTTTATAAAAAATGGAGAGTGTAGATCACATGTCATTCAAGAATAATTTAAGGTGTGTTTTGCAAACTAGATAGTGATAGTTTAGATAGTTTTCTCAATCTTCTGATAGTTTAGATATGAAACTAAAAAAAAAGTGATAATTGAGATGTGTTTACCTTTATCTTTTATGAGAATGCAGAAAAATGAAACTACTTGTAACTTAAAATACTTCCTTTTTGGTGTAAAAGAAGCTACAAGTTGTAGTTAAATGACATAGGTGATGATGAGAACATCTTTCTTTCTCATATGATAAAAATATTTTTAGTAACAAAAAAGTGACGGTATCTGTATATCCACTATGACCAAATAAAAATATGCATGCAATGCACTTGTGCTTACCTTTCTGTACTGCTTTTGTATCCGTGACTTTTTCAACACCCATGATCCATGTATCTGTAAATTTGTGGCGATACAAAAAAATTGATAGCATAAATCCAAATTACATTAAAAGAACTTATTTCATAAAATTCATACTCTAATAAGACTAAAGACTTACTTAGCTTCTTAATCTTCGTAATCAATCAAACGAGACAAGAAAAAACATAGCTAATTCAAAAAATTGGGTTGAAATTGAAATGTTAAATCATTAGAAATATAAAAAGAACTAAATAAGCATAGATGAGAAAAAATTAAAATTGAAAGAGGCAGACAAGGATGCTGATAAAAAAAATTGTCATAATTTACTCACTCTTTCAAACAACCTTCAACATAGTAATGAAATTATGATATATAATCCTATTTCTTTTTGTTCATTACTCATGACTAATGACAGACACATTAAAAAGGTGTATTTCTTAAAGGAAAATAAGCCCTTTAAAGCATATATGGCCAAGATAAAGAAAGAGAATGAAGGACAACATGATCCAAGTTGCTAATTATTTTTATGATATAAAGTCTTAAGGGCAAAATATCTAGAAAAAGTGACATAAAGTGCAAATAATTGTCAATTTAGATAAATTACCTGAAGTAAGCAATGATGCCCATTTGTTACCTTTTTCTTGTCCCCTTAATATCTTGTCTATCCAAATTTGGTGTAGCTTTATTTTCCTTTTATTTTTCTTTTTGGGATGTTAAAGGGTAATGATTCAAAAGGGCATACAGAAAGTGATATGTTGGAATTGGAAGAGAGAAGATAGAGCCTTTAAGATAACTATTAGACAAGATGGTACCATGACAATAATTATTGAGCAATGTACTGGTGTTTAGGTCATTTTTTAAACTATTTTTGGATTCTCGAGCCCGTTTGAATTAATCGAAAAAAGTGGTTTTTTAGCATAAGTGTTTAAAGTATTTTTTAAATGCTAAAAATTATTTTATAAATAAGTAGTTACGTATTTGGATAAAAGTGTTTAAATAATTTTTAGAAGTAAGGGTAATATTAGAACTAACAGAAAATATAAAGGATAAAAGGGTAAAGTTGTTGATCAAAACAAAATGGCTTTTAAGCCAAAAAAAATAAAATAAGTGAGGGTTGAACAACTTCTTGATTTGGGCTTATTTTAAGCACTTTTTAACTTAATTTAAGTTATTTTTTATTTTTGTCCAATACCTAAATAAATTAAAAATGACTTATAAGCTGGTTTGACCAACTTATAAGCCAATCCAAACGGGCTGCTAATTATTTGGAAACTGGTCTTTTGTTTTTGTCTTTAGGCCATTGAGGTGAAGAGCATTTTAGAGTTTGGTTCTTGTCAAATCTGATAGTTTTTGAAGTAGTTACCACTTGCTTCAAAATTATCAATTAGTGTAATTAAATCCAGTATTATTTCTAAATAGAGACAGCTTAAAATTAGGCCTCTTTCTGAATTATAAAAGGATTTAACTTGTATCCATATACTGTAAACAAGTTTTAATGTATCAGTGCAATTAACTCTTTTAACAATTTATATATTTTAATTTCAAGTGACTAATTCTATTATAATTATGGGCTGAATTCTTAAGCTACTTGGATAGTGTAAAAAATATTTTACTCTGATATTTGATTTGCAGCTTCCCACCTGCTCTCAGTGGTGGTCCAAGTCAAGATTAACATTATTTGCTTTTACTTTTTTTAAAATACATGATAGAAATCTTAATGGAGGTAAAATATTAGGTCATTTTTCTCATCTATTCAAGTTTGATATATATAATTTACTTGATATCAATGTTTGTGGAAGATAGCATGTATTCCGTGAAATTAATTAAAGCGTGCAAACTAGTCTGAACATCACAATTATTTTTTTAAAAGAGAATACATGCATGTTAGCTATTTATGGGATTGATGTTACATTGACTTCATCGTTACAACTCCTCATAAAAAGAGCACTTAAAATTTTAGTTCGTTTTTAAGATTTTTATACTATAATACTGTTAATTATTTAGTTTGTCAATATTTTACTCGATACAACATTGTTAAAGAGAAGAAAGATATTCGAAATAGTGGGGTCTCCATTTTTTAATTTAAAATTCAAGGGGCCTATGGCTTTTGTTTGGTTTCTGTCTAGCAAATGACGCGCTAGGAATCCAACTTTTAAATGAATCTAGTGAGTACCACTAACTTTGGGAAACTTATGATTGCAGAATTGAATTGAAAAAAAAAAACAAATTAAGCAAATCGGAAGAAAGACTTTTGTGAGAGTAATGCAAATGGTGTAGATAAGGTTTCTAATGGAATTGACACTCTAATTGGGTAATGGACCCTCCCACTAATCATGTTGCTACAATATATAATTCTTTAGTCAAGCGATAATCACCATGATTACTTTATTCTTAATAATAATCTCATTTCTCCACATATCTAGAAGTAGGACTTCGGTTGGACAATTGGTAGGATTGCCCTTATTTTGGGGTGTTCTTTAATTTTTGTCCCTCAAATTGGTGATTTTTAATTTTTGGCCTTCGCCTAATACCATGAGGTTTGGGGTTTGAATCCCCGCTCAGTCAAAAAATAAAATAAAATCACAAGGCAGAGTTTTATAACAAAGTTAGGCCTATTCGGGTCAAAGTTGAGGTAGAGTTTTGCATTCAAAATTCTGTCTGGCTAATCCAAACCTCTGCCTTACGAATTTCCTTTTTTTTTTTTTACTAAGCTGGGGTCGAACCCAAAACCTTAAGGTATTGGGCGAAGGACAAAAATTAAAGACCACAAATTTGAGGGGTAAAAATTAAAGAACGGTGCTTTTGAAGGGAATCCTTACAAAAAAATGACTTTGGTTTGTATATAGGCCCGTCACTTTCTTTCTTTGGTTAATCATTTTTTTGCGCGGATTGCCCTTCTTTTGGGGTGGTCTTTAAATTTTACCCCTCATATTTGTGGTCTTTAAATTATGCCCCTTATATTGGTGGTCTTTAATTTTTGCACTTCGCATTGCAACCCTGAGCGTTCACGCAGAAATCATGAGGTTCTGGGTTCGAACTCCCGCTCAAGCATAAATTAAAAAAAAAATTGCAAGGCAGGGTTTGGGTCGCGTGTATGCCGGACCCGGCATACACTTGTTAAGGAATTACCAAAGTTATGCCGGACCCGGCATACTCATGCCTTATGGGCAGACTTGGCATAAGTATGCCGGGTCCGGCATAACTTTGGTAAATCCTTAACAAGTTAATGCCCGGTCCAACATACTTATGAGCAAACTTTTAGTTAAGCCTTAACTAAAAGTCTTTTCCTAGTTATGCCTTATGGGGCATACTTTTAGTTAAGGCACAACTAAAAGTATGCCCCATAAGGCATAACTAAAAGTATGTCCCATAAGACGGAATTTTTCCCTAAGGCATAACTAAAAATTTGCCTTATAAGACAAAGTCTTTGTCTTAAGGAAAAGCTATGCCTTATGGGGCATACTTTTAGTTATGCCTTAACTAAAAGTCTGCCCCATAAGGCATAACTAGGAAAAGACTTTTAGTTAAGGCTTAACTAAAAGTTTGCCCATAAGTATGCCGGACCCGGCATAAACTTGTGAAGGAATTACCAAAGTTATGCCGGACCCGGCATACTTATGCCAAGTCTGCCCATAAGGCATAAGTATGCCGGGTCCGGCATAACTTTGGTAATTCCTTAACAAGTGTATGCCGATAGGGGCATAACGAAATTTAAACTCTGTCTTGAGAATTTTCTTAAAATTTTTGACTGAGCGGGGGTTCGAACCTTGAACCCATGGGTTTTAGCCGAAGGGAAAAATTTAAAGACCACCCCAAAAGAAGGGCAATTCACATAATTGCATTAATTTCTTTCTTTACTCATAGGCCCATATTTGGTTATTTATTCTAACTATATAGAAGCATGGGTGGATCGTCGTCATCCCCCACAAAAAAAAAAGAAAAAAAAAGGGTGAGCCCCATACTAAACACCAAGCAATTTAAAAAAAATGGATCCCATATTAAAAAAATAAATAATGTAAAAAAAAAAAGTGCACCCCATATTAAAAAATCAGTTAGAAGCACGGGTGGATCGTCGTCCGTCCCCCACAAAAACAAAAAAAAGGGTGGGCCCCATACTAAACACCAAGCAATTTAAAAAAAAAAAAAAAGTGGAACCCATCATCTCCACCAATATTAACAAAAAATAAAGCAAAAAAAATGGATCCCATATTAAAAAAATAAATAATGTCAAAAAAAAAGTGCACCCCATATTAAAAAATCAAACAATATTCATGTAATTTTCAAAGTATCTCATTAAGTCAATAATGATGGATTTATTGTCACATGCGTATCAACCCATTAGTGAGAGCAAATGAAATTATTGTACAGCAAAAAATATGGATCCCATATTATTGCTTTTCTTCAAAAGGTTAAGTAGTCAAACCATACAATTTTCTTTCTTTTTTTATATTAGCCTAAAATCTAATCTAGATATTCAACTGTTGTATTTGCTATTCCACCATGTCATTTATTTGTTATGTTTACTAAAATAAATATACTTAAAATATTTATATTTTAAAATAAGATAGAATTTAATTACTTTTTCATTTTTATTCTTACTCTAATAAATGTGAAAAGAGGTTAATGTCGTAAAAGAAAAAATAATATCAAATGGAGATCAAATAATGAATAAGGTAAATTAGTCAAATTATAATTCTAATTGTCGTTTCCTTAAAAAACCATGCAAAAGACAACATGACAAGTAAAATGAGCTAAATTGAGAATATTTACCAAAAATTAAAAAATAGTAGTTCTTCGTTTAAATAGAAAATCAAATTTCTACTTTGTTTTGTTTTAAACATGTAAAATTAATTTAACAATTTGAATCAGAATCATCCAAATCAAAATTTGAAAAATAATAATAAGTATTTTACACCTTTAAATTAATCGAATTAAAACTGAAAGTATCAACTGATGCTTAAATATTGCTATTGTTTTATCTCAAAGAGAGGAAAAGTTTCCTTTTAAACAAGTCTTCTCTTTTAAAAAGTATTAATAAATTTTTGCCGACTTTGTATTCATAGCAAACACTAATATAATAAAATTTTGGATACGGAGCACAGACTACAATGTTATATTAATCGTGTTTATCAAATTTTTACTTTGTTTCGTTTTAAACATGTAAAATTAATTTAACAATTTGAATTAGAATTATCCAAATCAAAATTAGATAAAAAATAATAAACATTTTACACCTTTAAATTAATCGAATTAAAATTGAAAGTATCAATTGATGCTTAAATATTGCTATTGTTTTATCTCAAAGAGAGGAAAATAGTTTCCTTTTAAACAAGTCTTCTCTTTTAAAAAGTATTAATAAATTTTTGCAGACTTTGTATTCGTAGCAAATACTAATATAATAAAGTTTTAGATACGAATCACCAACTACAATCTTATATATATATATGCATAAAAACAGTGTAAAGTAATAATGTCAAAAAAAAAAGTGCATCCCATATTAAAAAATCAAACAGTATTCGTATAATTTCCAAAGTATCCCATTAAGTCAATAATGATGGATTCATTGCCACATGCGTATCAACCCATTAGTGAGAGCAAATGAAATTATTGTACAACAAAAAATATGGACCCCATATTATTATTTTTCTTCAAAAGGTTAAGTAGCCAAATCATACAATTTTCTTCTTTTTTAGATTAGCCTAAGATCTAATCTAGATATTGAACTGTTGTATTTGCTATTCCGCCATGTTATTTATTTGTTATGTTTACTAAAATAAATACACTTAAAATATTTATATTTTAAAATAAGATAGAATTTAATTACTTTTTCATTTTTATTCTTACTCTAATAAATGTGAAAATAGATTAATGTCGCAAAAGAAAAAATAATATCAAATGAAGATCAAAGAGTGAATAAGGTAAATTAGTCAAATTATAATTTTAATTGACATTTCCTTAAAAAAACCATGCAAAAGACAACATGACAAGTAAAATGAGCTAAACCGAGAATATTAACAAAAAATAAAGCAAAAATAATGGATCCCATATTAAAAAAATAAATAATGTAAAAAAAAAAGTGCACCCCATATTAAAAAATCAAACAATATTCATGTAATTTTCAAAGTATCTCATTAAGTCAATAATGATGGATTTATTGTCACATGCGTATCAACCCATTAGTGAGAGCAAATGAAATTATTGTACAGCAAAAAATATGGATCCATATTATTGTTTTTCTTCAAAAGGTTAAGTAGTCAAACCATACAATTTTCTTTCTTTTCTTATTAGCCTGAGATCTAATCTAGATATTTAACTGTTGTATTTGCTATTCTGCCATGTCATTTATTTGTTATGTTTACTAAAATAAATATACTTAAATATTTATATTTTATTTTTTATTCTTACTCTAATAAATGTGAAAAGAGATTAATGTCGTAAAAGAAAAAATAATATTAAATGGAGATCAAATAATAAATAAGGTAAATTAGTTAAATTATAATTCTAATTGACGTTTCCTTAAAAAAAAAGTGCAAAAGACAACATAACAAGTAAAATGAGCTAAACCAAGAATATTCACCAAAAATAAAAAAAATAGTAGTTCTTTATTTAAATAGAAAATCAAATTTCTACTTTGTTTCGTTTTAAACATGTAAATTAATTTAATAATTTGAATTAGAATTATCCAAATCAAAATTTGATAAAAAATAATAAGTATTGTTTAGGACCAATCTACATACATTAACAATAGAATATTTTATACCTTTAAATTAATCGAATTAAAATTTAAAGTATCAACTTGTTACACCCCTACCAGGAGTATGACAGGCTCCGACCCGTAGGCCGGGAACCACCTGACTCATCCGTGACTTTGAACATTATAAACCATAACTCAAAGAATATCTGCACGCTGAAAAGGCCCAACTTAGGAATATCCGCTCATTCAGCACATATGTACATATGCAGA
This sequence comes from Lycium barbarum, assembly GCF_019175385.1. Classification (NCBI taxonomy): domain Eukaryota; kingdom Viridiplantae; phylum Streptophyta; class Magnoliopsida; order Solanales; family Solanaceae; genus Lycium; species Lycium barbarum. The sequence continues at coordinate 11,013,852 of NC_083346.1, forward strand.
CCGATAAGGTCGCCACAACATAATGTATTTCATAAAGCCGGCAAGGCTAACAGTAAAGTATCCAGAGCTCAAAATAAGACCGACAACACCACTAATATATTATACAACAATATGAACCGGTGGAGCTATAAAACATCTAACTATACACACACGTCTACGAGCCTCTACATAGAATACAAATGATCATAAGGACAATACCAAATAGACTGCAGCTCCGAAGTAAGTGGAGTGCTCCTGAGAATCCGCTGATAGGACACCTATGGGTCTGATCCGTCTCCTACCTACCTGCGGGCATGAGCGCAGAGTCCACAAGAAGGGACGTCAGTACGAATAATGTACTGAGTATGTAAGGCATGAATAACAACATAATATAGACATGAAAGGTAACATGGAATAAAAGAGATAACCTGTACATCTGGATGCCTCATAAGGCGGATGCCATGCATGCTTAGCCTTTAAAAAAATATTTTTATACATATACATAATACCATGCCCGACCATTAAGGCTCGGTGTCATATATATAGTGTCATGCCCGACCATTAAGGCTCGGTGTCATATATATAGTATCATGCCCGGCCATTAAGGCTCGGTGTTATCATCATTAGCCCGCGTCCGGGGCAATATCATAACATGCCCACTGCAGTGGTGTGCACATCTACGTGCCATGCCCGACCGACTATAGCGCGGCGCGGTGTGAGAAAATACATACATATATATAAAGCATGCATGAGAGCCAAATAAAAGCTATAAGTACATTGGAGTGACGTAAGGTCGGTAACCTCCAATTATATTATGGAATAATCATCATCGCTCTATCTCACCTTGAAGGAACAATTATTATAAGGCGAGTTCAACAACAACGAATAAAAATCAAGAAAATCACGAAAATAACTTAACATTTTCATATTCACATTGAAATCATAAGCTTGGGACTTTTAAACATGAAATCATCATCATCGTCGTAATCATCATAGAAACATTCTCATCTTTAGCATCGTCATTAACATTATAAAAACATGTCCGTTGTTGTCATAAAAGCTTATAGAATCATAAATCTTTGACTCGGAAAATAGGGACATTTTGGAAAACATTTATGGATTATCAAGAAAGAAGTCATGCCTTTGAATCATGAACTTTAACTTTTAGAAGTAAGGAGGTTATGAAACATATGTAGAGAATTATAACATAGGAGTTTCTAGAAATAGCATCATCGTCATCATAAAACATACTCATCTTTAGCCTCATAAGAACTCTAAGAATCATGAATCTCTAGCTTTTGAGAATAAGGACATTTTAGGAAACATGTATGGGTTCACAAGAAAGAAATCATGCCTTTGGAAAGAAAGGGTCTAGCCTTAACATACCTGTTCAACCTCCAGTTATCAACACTTATTCGTCCGAATTCGTGAGTCTACAACAGCACCAACATCAACAACATCATCATCAATACCAAAATATTCCATAAACATCCCACGCGATGTTTGTCCAATTTCTCAACCAACAACTTTATTATACAGCCATTTCTTCACTTTATCTTCATAAATAAACCAAAAGTAATATTACTAAGGAGAGATTCATACCTTATTTTTGTTAAAACAGCGATATCTTCACTATCCACCTTGAATCCGCCGCAAAACCATACTAGAATCACATCTATGCGTTTATCCGAGCTTCGATTAATACTCCGTCACTTGAAAATTGCTTACTTTTTGTTTCCCTCGCTCCCTCTTCAAATTTTCTGGGGAAATCTGGTGAAAAAAGAGGTTTCTTACCCTTTTTATAAGGGTCAAATTCGGGACAGGTTCATTGTAGCAGTACTGTAGCAGGTCAGTTACTGTAGTAGTACTGTAGCAAGCGTTTCTGCTCTGTCAACCTGACTTGTAACGTTCATAATTCTCTACTCCGATGTCCTATCGACGAGCGGTTTGTTGCGTTAGAAACTAGACTCGACAAACTTCATTTTAGGCTTTTGAAACACCTTAAAACTCCCCATATACATGGAGATATACCCCTACAAATTTGACCCAAAATTCTGTCCTTAATTCTGCCAAATTTTCCCAAATTTTCGACAAACTTATTTTCTTTGATTTGGTTGATCCCGGAATCTTCCAGAACTCCCCCTACATGTGATTTATCATTTATTATACTTGATAATGGTCATGTTCTCGTGTTTCGAGGTTGTCCTTCCCGATTACGACTTACGAGATCGTAATTCATCCTTTACTTCATTGTTACGTACTTCCCATGGCTTGTACCTTCCAAAACTTCATGGGACGTCTCCGATACTCCATCGCTACGGTGAAATATGTGGTATGCTCATGCTCTGAAAGTGCAGGGTGTAACACAACTGATGCTTAAATATTGCTATTATTTTGTCTGAAAGAGAGGAAAATAGTTTCGTTTTAAACAAGTCTTCTCTTTTAAAAAGTATTAATAAATTTTTGCAAACTTTGTATTCATTGCAAACACTAATATAATATGGTTTTGGATACGGAGCACAAACTACAATGTTATATTAATCGTGTTTTGAATATAGTATATATATATATATATATATGTGTGTGTGTGTGTGTGTGTGTGTGTGTATATTAGCAATATAATATATATATATATATATATATATATATATATATTATCACTACCCAAACAAAACTACATACACATATACACTATAATCCAAAGTGTTGGGCCCGTGCCCAGCACGAGCATTGGAGGTGGTATCATCGTCCACCTCCAACTCATGTTAAAAAAAGAAAAGTGGACCTCATATTAAAAAAAGAAATTAAAAAAATAGACCCCATATTAAAAAATCAAGCAATATCAAAAAACAACTACACACATAAATACACTATAATCTAAAATGTTGGGCCTGTGCGCAGCACGGGCATACGCCATCTAGTTTATATATATGGCCTATCTTTATATTCATTTGTCTTGGGCCTGAATGAGTCTCCAATTTTTTTCCAGGAATTTTCATGGGGTGGTATTTGAAAGACAGTTGTTTAATTTTTGACTTCGTTAAAGGAAAACTTACGCATGTGTATCTTTGACCAAACTTAATTACCGATAGTAGCCCAATTATACAAAATCTATACACTGATATGCATATTATACGTCCTCCTCCTCCTTCTCCTCTTCTTCTTCTCGAAGAACAACATTATTGGGTTTTATTGACATTATTTGGAGAAGAAGACAAAGTGGCCTATTGATTTTTGAAAATTTGAGTTAAATCTAATAGTTGAAATTATTGGGACTGACATTAGAAGACTGAATATTAAAAGTGGAGTCAGTTGTGTTATTGAAATTTTTACGCAACAAGCTATGATGATTGTTAGAATTTTGGATACAAAATCCTGTCATCATGATTTGTGGCTAAAACATTATGAGAATTGCTATAACTTGTTGTTAACGCAAATCTTGTGACTGAAATCCTAACTTGGTCACCTTTGACTTTGTTTTTTAGAAATTAAAGGAAACAAAAATATCTAGAAATGTCTCGTTAGAGTTTTTTTTCTCTTGGTACTTGACTTTGTTATCATATACTAGTTCATTTGCTTGTTAAGTTCAACCACACGTTTAGTAGGAGGAAATCTTCTTTCAATCCCCTAATATATATATATATAGAGGAGTAACCAAACTAATGGCCAAAAGCAAGGCAAAAGCTTAATTTAATTTAGAACAATCATTATATATAAACACAAAGTGTTAATTCTGCTCCCCTTCAAATCCCAAAAGCTAGCTGAAATCAAAACAACAGAGAAAAATGTCCACAAATGACTTGTATGATACCACAAAAACAAGAAACGTGTCATCAAAAGCAAGCACTAATAATAGTACTGGAAATGATTTTGACTATGACCACAATAAAAACGAAGATCGGCAGCTTGATTCCAGGCTGCTGGAATCCTTGAAATCTTTGAGGGAAATCTATATGAAAAGAAGGGAATTATTGAAGAAAATGAATTATGAAGAATCTGTGGAGGTGTTCAAGAAATTGAAGGTTGCTATAAGAAAGAAAAGAAGTTGAAAACTCAACTACAATAAAGAGAATTTGAGTGTTGGAGATGAGATGAAACATGAATGGTTCAAGATCACGACAAAAATGGTTTCAATAATTCTAGCTAGACCCAAAAAAAGTGGCGGGAGACCGGAATTTCATCACAAGAATTTAAAAATATGTTGAAGCGTCACACTTGGAAGCTAAACCCAAAACCTATATGTAGCAGTTTTGAACCCTATATGTTACTAAATTATAAAATAGAAGCTTTTGTATATTTAGTTTTTTAGCAAAGGAGATTCAGCTGAACATCTTCCGAACAAAATGGAACATATCCGTGATCAGGGGATTGTTCTTTCATTTCCCCATTTTCTATAGGAATCTTTACACAAATAGCTGACGGAATTCACTATTTATATTTGCTAATTGGTATACATAGATTATATACTGATTATACACATATTATACACATATTATACATCTTTCAACTAATATTTGTCGACTATTTCAAGCTTATGCAATTGGCTGAGCAGCTATTAGGTTAATTCTTGTATATTCCATCCTTTCTAGTTTGCTAGTTCAATTATTTATCATTACCCATTTGATAATTTTTGAAGAGGTTACTTGTTCCTTTTCTTAAGAGTGATGATTGGGTGTACTTTTTTTTTTCCCACTAAATATATATTCTCTATTTTTTTAAAAATATATTCTCTAATTACAAAAAACTGTTGCGATAAAAATAAGTTTAACAAGTATGGTTCTCCATCCAAAAATATTACTACAATCAAACCTCTCTATAATTATCATTCGTTATAGCAACATTTCACTATAATGGCCTGATTTTCTCTGAAATCGATTTTTCATGTTATATTTTACTCTATAACAACATTCTACCTATAGCAACAGTGACACTCAATATAGCGGTATACTCTTTGTAAAATTACCTCTCTATAACAGTCATACTAAAATATTGTATAATAATTTTTTGTAAGAAATATATTATGTATAAAAATAAAATATTATATTTATGGTAATCATCAAGGGAAAGCTGTTGAATTCCTTTTTGCTGAAAGTTTGGACAAAAATCTTCGTCAATTCATGCGTTATATTATCACTAAGAGATTGGAATTTACGAAACAACATACACTTGTAGAATTCTTACGTCAAACTTGAAATGCTTAAATTTACATCTAATTATACATATGTTCCTTAGATTTTAATTCTTTATCGACACGGTTCAAATAGTTATGAATTTATTAGTTGCTTCAATTTTTAATTAATAAACTATGAAAATCAATTAAGATTTTAAAATTAACAAGTATTTTGTTTTCGTTTATAACATGATGACAATCTATTTATAGTATATATTTAATTGTGTATGTGTAAATAGATTATTGCTCATCTTGGTTGTGGTGATGTGGTGTATATTATTATTTCATGACTCTTTATTCGATTGTGTCGTAATTGATTACGCAGGGGATGTAAAAGTCGCAAAAATGATTGATAAGAAGGACAAAAGGTTATGCCAGCCTTCTCTATTGGCATAGCTTTTATTTTAAAGGGGAAAGGGTAAAAAATACTCCTCTATTTTGGAAAAGGGGTTATAAATATTCTCTGAATTTATTTTGGGTCAAAAATATTCATCCCATCCTTAAAGTTTTCAAATATACCTCTGTCCTGATGGAAATTACCCCTCAAACTAATTCGAAATCATTTTTTAAACCCGCTCCATCATTAAACCCTACCCAACTAAATAATAACTCATAAGATCCTCTTATTCCCCCAATTCCCTCAAACTTCAAACCTACGTATTGGGGGAATAAGGGGATCTTATGGGTTATTATTCAGTTGGGTTGAGTTTAAATGATGGAGCGGATTTAAAAAATAATTTCGGGTTATTTTGGGGATAATATCCGTCAAGACGGGTATATTTAAAAACTCTAAGGATGAGAGGGGTATTTTTGACCCAAAATAAGTTCGGAGGATATTTTTAGCCCTTTTTTCAAAGTAGAGGGGTATTTTTGACCCTTTTCCCTAAAATAAAATATAGAAAAATAATTTTTTTGCGTACTTTAACAGCTATATGAGATCCAAACATCAAATGTCAGTACACATATATAACAACACTTTACTATAGCAGTCATGAAATTTTCAGATAAACGCTGCCATTATAGAGAGATTTGACTGTAGTACTTGTTGACACCTAATTTTGTCCCATCTTTCCTCTGAAATACCTATTTTTTGCTTCCAATATTTTGGCAACTTTAAAAAATAATTATTTGCATTTTTTACTATGATTATTAGCTTTTATTAATACCGGCATTTCATTATCCTGTCATTATCTTTACTACCGTCACTACTACCATTATTATTATTATTATTATTATTATTATTATTATTATTATTATTATTATTATTATTATTATTATCATTATTATTACCAGTATTATCATAATTTGCGTTTCAGCATTTTTACCACCTTATGCATACGCATCGCATTTATTGCACAATTAAATGATAGCGTTTGTTTGTTTTCAAAATATTATTGCACGACTATTACAACGTCATATGATTTTATTACCTGAGCACTAATAATTACATATTTTATATTTTAGCACACTTAGTACATAGTTAATTAAAATGGGTCTTTTATTTAAATTTAGAAGTCAAACTGTTTCTTTCACTCAGCCCATATTTTTAATTCATCTGGCCCAAATCAAAGCCCAATCGACAACATTATTTTCGGACTAGCTCAGTATCACTTAAAATAATTACCAGCCCATTCATTTTAATACCCAGCCCAAAAGAAAAATTGACCCAGTGCATTAAATCATTTGACCCGACCTAATTTTATTTGAACAAAAGGAACCACTAGGGTTCCTTTCATCCATCAGCCGCACACCCCACGCTCCCTTCCCTCTTCCCTTCCTCTCTCCCACGCCTCAGCCGCCTCCACTCCTCTCTGTTCCCCACGCCTCTGCCGCCTCCACTCCTCTCTGTCCCCCGCTCCTCTCTGTCCCCCGCTCCTCTCTCTCTCTTCCCTTTCCCGCTCCTCTCTTTTTTTCTTCAACACAAAAGAGCAAAACCCTATAAAATGGTCGCGAGTTGAATCGTTTTGAGGACAGGTTTTTAAACCCCCAAAAAATTCCCTTGCAAAAGACAAGATTTTGAACCCGAAATCCCTTGAAAATTGAGTTTTTTTTTCAGTCATGAAATTCCCCAAGAACTAGTGTTTTGGAAGTCTCAAAAATCCCCCTGAAAATTAAAGTTCTGAAAAAAAAAAAAGTCTTCCAGTGGCCAAAATCCCCTAAGCAATTTATTTCTGCATATCGGGTCAAGCATACCCAAATCAATTCTTGTTTTCGTTTGTTTTGGTACTGCTTTGAATCCGAGCATCGCAAGCTTGGATTTGATAGTGTTCGAGTAGATTTGAAGCCCCGGACTCCACTTCGCTGCACCTGAAGCAGGTAATTCCCCTTTTCCATTTATTTCTGCATTTTTTTCGTTTCTTTAGTTGCTATGTGTTAGCTTAAATTTGTTTTTTTTTTTTTGTGATTAAGAATGTTCATGTGATGAGTTAATTAGCTAAATAATGTTTTTTTTCTGTGTTAGTTCATTTTACTGTTTCTGTGTGATTTGTGTACGTAGTCTAAACATATGTATATGGGTTAGAATGGTTGGTCCGTGTTGAGTCATATTCGTGTTCAATCTTGATTTTAGATTGAAAAGGAATAAAGATTATATGAATCAATTTAACTAGTAATTTAATTAATGATTATGTGAACTAATTTAATAGTGGTGATTAGTTTGCTGTTGCATTCATTAGAAAGTGTACTATGTTTAGTCTGCTCATATAAACATGCTTTAGAAGCCATTTGGTCTAGGCTGTTTATGCTAAGTATGCATTATATATTGGTTGTGTTCTAGTTAATCATGATTTACAGGTTGTTTTGTTAGAATTGATTAAGTAGGCAGATTTAGATGTTGTTTGATCAAGCGAGCTAGTAAGGATTTCAATATGTTGTATTAAATGTTCAGGATGTCTGGCATAATACCATGACTTCTTAAAGTTGATTATGTCATAGTTGCTGTGCTGCTTGTTATTTCCCTTTAGATAGGAGTTGATGGTATATTGTGTACCAAAGAGTCTGTTCATTTGTATCTAATTAATCTGTTACTTTTTTTCTTAGAACAATAATAGCTTTTGTCACAATTGGATGCTAATCTTTATCTCTTTTCCCCTTTCTTTTACATGTACACATCGGAGCAAACAGAGTTTTAATTCGAGACTTTATCAAAACAAAGTCTCAAGATGAGACTCGGCACACCCATCCATAGAGTCATCTCGTTCCGCAATTCTTAGATCACATCGTGCAGGCGAAACTCGTTAGAGGCCGCCTGTAACATTTTATTCTTTTTTTCTTATCATTCATTTTCTTTCGTCCATTTTTATGATTGCTAATTTGTCTGCGTTTTGGATTGTGCGTGGCTTAAAGTTAGGTGGAGAACCTATGATTCATGTAGGATTAGAAAGGGGTAGTATCATTTAGGATTACCGCTCTGAACATTAAGTACTTATTTTCACCATATAGAGAGCATCATTCATATAATAATATTTTAAACTTTGTTGGCTATAAGTTATTTTTTTTCTCAAAAGCTATTTTTAAAATTTTAAACCTCAATTAATTAACCTAAGATTGGCCGGATAACCGTAGTTAACGGATTCTAAAGGATGCCTAACCCCTTCCCTTTAGGATAATATAGAACCCTTACCTAGAATCACACTGATTAAGCAGACCATTAACGGAGGTTTAGTTAGCTTTACCTTAGTTAATAATTAGGTGCCCTAATTCACCTTAAAATCAATTAGGTGGCGACTCCTTAAAATAAAGCGAAATAGGAATCACCAATATGTTGTACTCTAATTTAACTCAGTTAAAATGGGGTATAACAGCTTGGCGACTCTGCTGGGGAACTTTAGGTTCTTAACCTTAACGACTTAGGTTAATAATTATTTAATTTGATGTTTTGGGTGTTTTGGCTTTATTTTTGCTTTATTGTTTTCTTATGTGCTTTTAAATGGTTGTTTTATTCTGACAAATTTTCTATGTTACTGCTTTCCTTAAACTGGCATTCCGTTCATATTTCCTCTATTTCTGGAAACTTCACACTATCACACGTACACGCGAGGTGTGTTTTGCGCACCCGCAAATTTCTTCATAGAATCCAAATTTTAGGAGAGTTGGCGTATGCGCGGGGTGCCCGAATAACGGGGACCGCGTAGCCTTCTCACTCGAGTAGTCCGCTCGGGAACCTTGTGTCTAGTAAGCCAAATCTTAGAAAACTTAAGATAGAGCTTTGCCACCAATTTTATTAAGTCATGCATGCATAAACCTTAGGTGGGTCGATCCTAGGTATCGGTTCCACAATTAGGAAACCTACCAAATTGTCGACGGGTTTGCATAACCCAACGACCGACAAGCATATTATGTGTAACGTGATAGTGATAGAAGGATCCAAGCCTAACCATGATTTGTTGAGTTTGGGAATCATTTCCTTTTGTAGTTGTTAACATGACTTAGCTCTAATCGGTTTGGTTAATATAAACGGTTATAAACTAAATGCGTAAAGTTCCAAAGCATTCACTACCTAAGCATGGTTTTACAAATGCCCATCTTTAGCTTTACTGTGGTAACTAGTTAAGCTCATGGATTAGTAGTTCCTGATTTAGTTCAAGTGTTGTTGGGTTCATTTTCCATTCTGCAAATTCTATCTAGTGGTTATGATGCCGTGTTAGTTGCAATATTGTTTGAGTGTTTTGGTATGGCTTTGTGGAATGTCACTGTCTTATGTTAGAATAAGAGTGTTTCAACTAAATGTTTCTCTTTACTATCGTATTGGAAGACCACATCAAGAGTATGCATTTGTATACGATGTCAATAGGTTTAGTTATTGGTTTCTGTCCCTTTATGTGGTGTTCATTTACTCTTTATAAGATCAACCAACTACTTTATTTAGAATCTTATACAAGGCAAAGATCAGAAGCTCTTAAATGGATATTGGATAAAGGGGGGGGGGGGGGGGTAGGAAGTTAGTTTGTTTACCATTCTTTTATCTCAAATAAGAGGCTAAAAGTATGATCATTATATCCTTTTTTTTTAAATTAAATGTCCAGTCACTGCTTTCCTAAAAAAAAAATTGTAATTTTGAGAATGCATTTCAGTTGAGTTTTCATCTAATAGTTGAAGCTGAAGTGCTGAACCCCGTTTTGAGGTTCAGTGTCCTAAATTGACTGCTCTGTTTGTGTATTGTTTGGTCATTATGTTATTCTGCTTGGGTTGAACTTTTTTTTTTAAAAAAGAAGATCTATATTCATCTTTTTCCAGAATAATGACTAGCTTAATGTGAAGGTTTTGCCAATTGTATAAAGAATGTAAGTTATGGTCAGGCTGCTTTAACTAGGCCAGAAACACACGAATGTTTCTTCAGCATCTTTATTAACATATTAGTTTCATGTTTCTCTAAAAGAGTTGGGCCTGATTTTTTTTTTTGGACTGTTTACCTAAGTTGTTAGCCTTAAACCAGTTAGCATGTTTTATGTAGAAGCAAGTCTATTTTCCCTCCTTTGCTAATCCGCCTTATTTTGAGAAGTAAACAGGAGAAGTATTTAGCTACCTGTCGAAGTACAACCCTTTATTGACTCTTTTTTGTTTAATACTGAATATAAATAGCATGCTTTGCCTCCTTACTTTCAAAAACAAGCCTTCTGTCATATTTGGAAGTTTAAAATCTTAATATCTTCTCAGATGGCCAGCTATGCCTTCGAATTCAATCCTTGTTGGTGTTCGTCATGTCTAAAGCATCTCTAAAGAATCAAATTTAGTTAATCTAAGTAGGAATTGGCTCAGATTCTCTCAGTTTTCCTCTCTGTTTGGTTGAGTGTTTTACTGCCTCGTGCCATTTTCTAGGTGTTCTCTTTCATCCCGGTCAAATGATTTCAAAAAAAAAATGTAATTGCTGTCCCTTTCAAGCGATTGAGCTTATGCTCAAGTGTTGATCTTAAACTTGCTTGATTGCCTATGTATGCTTAATAACACAAAAATCAGTAGGATATCCCCTTTAATTAGCTTAACTAATTCTTTAAACCCATTACATGTTCTGTTAAATTTCAGTTTGGATAAGACCTTGGAAGAATTTGGTTTCAAATTATGGAGCAGATATGCCTTAGTTGTGGGTGTTTACTTGACTTTTGCTTGTATGCATTTTTCTGGGAACTAGTTCTGGTGCTCTGTACAATAACTTAAGGCTGCTCTTATTCCCTCTTCAGGTTTGAACCAGTATTTCAATTTTGGCATGGATTTAAAGGTTGTTTTGTTTCTGTTAGTGATCAACAGAGCGTGCGTGATTTGTTTGAGCCCTAAAGGCTTCCCGCTTAAGAGTAAAATGGTTGTCATGTGATAAAGTCCCTGTCTCTGAACCTTTGGAAAATGTTTAACTTTAGTTCAGCAGCCTTCTACGGTAGCAGTAAGTTTAAATGGTTACATTTAGTTCCTACCCCTTTTTAGAGACCTCTTAAAAGCATAAAATCAAATAGTTTGGGATCTATTTGGTATCTGTCCGATGAACACTTTGAGAAAGGTGTAATGAATCTTTAGATGTTTTAAGGTGTACCTATTTGAATTAACCTTTGATTTTGGGAATTGTTTAAGCTTGTTTGAGTAATAACTAAGATTTCTGGGAATTCTTGGTCGTTGTGAAACAGCCTGTATGCTTATCCACTCTTAAAATCTGAACTCGGTATCTTGTTTGGGATATGTTAAGCCACGCCAAGTTATGATATTCATTTAACAAAGTGAAATGCCTCATGTTTGGTGTATTATTACTCCTGATAAATTTTGGCTGTCGAATATTCCTTCACCCCCTTTTTCTTCTATGCATAACTTGGGGGAGTTTCAAACCTCAAACGGTCTTGAGGTGCTTTATGCTGATCGCTGCCCCGGGAGTATTTTGTCATCGCACCCGAATGGTTCACTTGAGGAAGTTAGATACAACATTTTGGTGTCCAATTGAGACTTTTAACAGATTCTATACCTTAACGCTACACTTGATGAAGCTAACGAGGGAAGGCTTTTAAATCATTTTGTTGCTGCAACTTTTGAGTGAATGTCACTATGTTTGGTTCGTTAGTTCTGCATTTGAGCTGAGTTTTATTTTGCTGCTTTGGGGCTGAATATTTGCTGTACTTCGGGGCTAAAAGGTGTCATCTTTTGAGTCAATTTGCTGCTTCCATTTGGTTTGTAATTGCTGCATTTTGTCTGATTGGCTCCTGCGTATTTGAGGCTGAAAAATGCCACCATTTCGAGTGAATTTGCTGCTGCTGCCTGGTCCGCAATTTCTGCTTCTTATTGCAAGTGTGAGCTGCATTTCGAGGAAAGAAAGATGTTGCATCTCAAGCCAAAATGTTGCTGCACTTTAAGGATACATTTGCAAAAATAAAAGCTGCCACTACACTTGATACAAGTGCTGGACCATGGGCAAAACTGTTGCTGCCTTATTTGAGCGTTGAGGTCACTGTTGCTGCATTTCTATAGCCAATTGTTGTAGTGTTTTTCTTGATTAAAAAAAAAACTGCAGCTGCAGCTGCTATGTTATTTAAAGAACAGATTGCTACACTTAGTTTTGGGAACTAATGTTATAATTGAGCTAGCTCTGAACCAAATTGCTACTGATGGCTATTTTATTTTACTACCTCATTTTGGGGTAAACTGCTGGTGTGTTTTAAGCCATCTGATGTTACGTTTTAGCGGAATGGCTGCAGCTTTCAAGAGGAAGCTGCTACTACTATGCAGCAACTGCTGCATGTTTTTTGGTTTTCTAGTCTTGTTGTGTTGCTACATTTTGAACAAGGGTTGCTAACTAAATACTGATTTCATCCAGAAAAAAAATTACTTTCGATCCTATAAAGACGCCATAAGGATTCATGTCGTAATAGTAGCACGTTTGACTCCGGATCAGAAAGTTTGTGTTGAGTGTTCAATTGACGTTTCAGTTCAAATTCCCAACCCAGTGAGTATTAATGGAGAAAACAAAGTGCTTTCGGATTGAAATTCCTGAGAAGAAAAAGTACCCATCTTTATGGAGCGAATGTTAATATTATACAAAGCACAACAGGTCCCAAGTTCGATTCATAGAAATTAGAGGCTCAGGTACTGAATTCTGCCCGAACAAAGAGCACACAACCACGCCATGGCTGCAAAATCACCGGTGGCATGCAAAAGAGACTAAGAGAGAGGCTCAAATGCAGGCCTTCCAAGGATTTTCCAGGCCAAGATACAGTCGGATGGTCCTCAATGATGGAGCATCATCTTCAGTTCCGCCGCCAGCGTGATCAAAGCGCAAAGATTTAGGCCAAGTCCTAGGATTGTTTTACACTATAGTATCTTTTATGTATTTTAGTTTTACTGTCTCATCAATGTACTCGCTTTTGTTATTTCAACGAAACTTGACCCTTTTATTTCCAAACTCAAGTGTCTCGATATGGCTTGAATCACTCTATCATAATTTCGAATATTTGGCGTTAGGCCTATCTCTGGCATAAAGAGGTCCCTGCATATTAGGACGTGTTATTAATGTTTGTGTTATAAACTTTGTAAGGCGTTTGCTTGCTTACTTGCTAAGTGATTTACTTGAATTTATTTGTAATATGCTCGCTCTTGAATTTATTTGCGATTACTTGATGCTAGGAGAATTACTTGAATTTATTTTCTACTTGTTTATTTTTAATTCTTTAGAGGTTGTCTAGCATTGAACATTGTGTTGGCTGCGAATCTGCGTTAAGGACAATGGCAAAAAGATTTGAATCATCCAACATCGGTGTGGGATTGGTGCAAGCGCAAAATGAGGATAGCGAGAAGAATGTGGTACAAAGAAGCGTGTTGGTCAATTTAGGAAATACCTTCAGCCTTCTTCCTAACACAAGTTCAGCTTCCGGCTCAACCCAAAACATTTCCTTCACTATTTCTCCTCACCCAGCTCCTACATATATACCGCCAAGATACTCTATTAAACCAGAAGCTTTGCAAGTCCCGTTGATGCCTAATGTCCAAAAGCCTGCACTTGCAGCACCCTTCACAGAGAACCAGCAAAATCGGCTAGCGGTATGCCCATACAAGAGATTGAGAAATGAAACGAAGGCAATCAATTGGGATGACTCGGATAGAGATCTTCACAATTTAAGGAGAATTGTCGAAGAAGAGATGCGGGCAAGAAATGTCCAAAGTTTAAGATATGAAAGCTTGTGCATGCTTCCAAATGTTGAGTTGCCGCCAGGATTCAAAGTGCCAAAATTCAACACCTTCAATGGCAGAGGAAATCCTATTACGCACTTGAAGGACTATTGTAGCAGATTAATGGGAATTGGATAAGATGAAGCCATACGAATGAAATTGTTCATTCAGAGCCTATCAGGGTTAGCATTAGATTGGTACATAAAACAAAACTTTCGCAAATGGTACACATGGGAGGACATGGCCCGCGACTTTGTAGAACAATTCAAGTTTAACATCGGGGTTAGTCCAAATCTTTATGATATGCGTGAGATAGAAAGAATGCCACAAGAGTCTTTTCAGGAATACGCCATCCGATGGAGATTGGAAGCTTCAAAAATACGCCCTCCATTGCCCGAGAATGAGTTGATTTCAACTTTCATCCAAAAGCAAAAGGGCATATATTATGAAAAGTTGTTATGTGCGCGGTTACGTGACTTTTCTGATCTAATTCAAGTTGGAAAGCAAGTAGAAGCGGGCGTTCGAGCAGGAAGAATTGTTGACACTTCATCAGTACAAGTAACTTTTCAAGCTGAGACATTCAACAACTTGCAAGGCAAAAAGAGAGAAACCGACTGAGCTGTCAGGTCTACATATCAGCCGCAATCACGACAGAACTATCAAGTTTCGCGTGATCATATATCTCTTCATCAACGAGGCTTTCAATATCAACCCGATCAAGCACAGTCTAGCTTACGACAGTCAGAGCACGTGAAATTCCGCACTTTTACTCCTCTTGAAGAGTCATTAACCAGCATATTTGAGAGAATGAAAGTCAAGGGACACCTGAAGCCAAAGAAAGGATGGATCCCTAAAAGCCTACCGCCAGATTTTGATTGGTCCAAGAGTTGTGCTTATCACTCTAATATTCCAGGTCATGACACCGAAAATTGCCCAGCACTTAAGCATAAGATCCAGAACATGCTCGAAAAGGATAAGATAAGCATGCAACAAAATAAATTGTGCGACAATGATGGCCCTCCAGTTGCAAATGCAATTATTGTTACCGGTGATCCATCAAAATTGGCACCGAGACATTTGAAAAGTAAGCGTGGAACTAAGTAAGATGATTGAAAGGATCTACCGTCACTAGCATTCTCCACCCACTTGCCTCATGATCAGCTTTCCTTCTTGTAATTTTTGCTAAAGCTTAGTATGAACTACTTTTGAC
Organism: Lycium barbarum; assembly: GCF_019175385.1. Taxonomy (NCBI): domain Eukaryota; kingdom Viridiplantae; phylum Streptophyta; class Magnoliopsida; order Solanales; family Solanaceae; genus Lycium; species Lycium barbarum. The sequence goes on from NC_083346.1 coordinate 11,029,346, forward strand.
CTGATTCCTTTGGGATAAGTAGGCAGTCCATTCTTGGACACGGTCTTAATATAGTGAAAATTCCATTTTTTCCACAAAGCAACACTGGGGCAGCTTTGTAAATGGCCTATCATTATTCGACAAAAGCATGAATCGAAATCCCGAGCAATATATTAGCGTCACCAGATTTGTCGCAATGCCATCACCACGAGAAATGCAGATTCAATGCCAAGCTTCAGTGTTCAATGCAAGGCAACCATTTTATTTTACACTAACAAGTTTTCTTTGAGTAACGCAGGGGCATATTTTAGCTATTCTTGAAGGATATCACACAGTATCAAGTCGGCAATTGCAAGATTCAGATAAAGCAAAGGGCAAAGCCAACTTAATACTGATTAAATTTGAAACTCACAAATTTCTTTGAGTGCAGGAACTTTTTAGATGTAAATTTTGGCAGGGTAGAAGATCCCCACATCATTGGCACTGCATCATGAGTATTTGTTGCTGCAAGTTACGCACTGCGTCAAGCTCGTCTCACCGCATATGAATGCTCGCTACTACAAATAAATCATCGAATCAAGCTCTTCGCTCCGCACCAATTTTAGTAAACATAAATCAAGCACCGCATTTAGGCTAGTCCGCCTTTAATTGGACACTTTAGGCTTGTCCACCTTTAATAAGACATTTTAGGCTAATCCGCCTTTAATAGGACATTATAGGCTTGTCCGCCTTTAATTGGACATTTTAGGCTTGTTCACCTTTAATTGGACATATTAGGCTTGTTCGCCTTTAATTGAACATTTTAGGCTAGTTCGCCTTCAATAGGACATTTTAGGCTCGTCTGCCTTTATATGTTGCATGGGTTGAGCACCGCCCTCTTGAAATTTCTGCATAAGGCTGAGCACCGCCTTTTATATGTTGCATGGGCTGTGCACCGCCCCTTTAGAATTTCTGCAAAAGGCTGAGCACCGCCTTCTATCTGTTGTATGGGCTGAGTACCGCCCTCTTGATGCTTCTGCATAAGGCTAAGCACCGCCTTCTATCTGTTGTATGGGCTGAGCACCGCCCTCTTGATGTTTCTGCATAAGGCTGAGCGCCGCCTTCTATCTGTTGCACGGGCTGAGCACCGCCCTCTTGATGCTTCTGCATAAGGCCGAACACCGTCTTCTATCTCAATTTTATTCTGACATGAACTACGCCTGACCTGATTCTCATGGTGGGATACGTAGGCGGCCCACATAGGCCTCGGTCACATTATTAGAAAATCTCAATTTTTCGGCTTGTAACATGAACTACGCCTGACCTGATTCCCATGGTGGGATACGTAGGCGGCCCACATAGGCCTCGGTCACATTATTAGAAAATCTCAATTTTTCTGCTTGTAACATGAACTACGCCTGACCTGATTCCCATGGTGGGATACGTAGGCGGCCCACATAGGCCTTGGTCACATTATTAGAAAATCTCAATTTTATTTCTGCTTGTAATTTGAACTACGCTTGACCTGATTCCCTTAGTGGGATACGTAGGCAGCCTATGTCAGGCTCGGTCTCGTCATTTTAAAGTCCCACATCGTCCTATGCCAGAAACTGGGACAAATTTTTAAGGGCATCATCACAAGCAACATCGAGAGATGTGAAGAGTTGTGGTCAGCAGACAGAGGAAAACTTCGGAGAAAAGGCATTCGCTTTGTTTCACAAAGTGTCACAGTTCCAAGTTCAGCAGAAATTATTTATCACTATACACATATTTTACTATGCATATTTTATTTTGAAATAATATCATTTTCAATCAGATCGTTTTATTAGTTGGTCAAGACTTAAGAATGAGCGGAGGTTACAAGTCCAAACAAAGTTGGAGGCATGAAGCGCCAAGAGCCAGATCTTCAAAGTCAACGCAGATCAACCCCCTCCCAAAACTTACAAATTTTCTTTTGATGCAGATTTCCAAGTTGCAGAAGCTAAAATATGTACAGCCTTGCAAGGATGGCAGGTCGAACGGTTTGAGCTTTCTTATAACAATTATGCTTCTCGAGTATCAACAATTTTCAAGATTTGCAATGAAATTAATGCTTGAGTCTTGCGAAAATTCTTTCAAACGTATCGATGCACAAATTTTTCCTATTGCTTTCAAATACCCCGCACTGCACATGCATTACTACTTTCAAATGCACCGCATATATATTGCTTTATTATTTTCAAATGCCTTGTGAATGCTCGCAAGTGCACCGCACATGCATTGCTTTATTATTTTCAAATGCTCTGCGTATGCTCGCAGATGCATTGCACCGCACCTGCATTGCTTTATTATTTTCAAATGCTCTGCGTATGCTCGCAGATGCATTGCACCGCACCCGCATTGCTTTATTATTTTCAAATGCCCTGCGTATGCTCGCAGACGCATTGCACCGCACCCGCATTGCTTTATTATTTTGAAATGCCCTGCGTATGCTCGCAGACGCATTGCACCACACCCGCATTGCTTTATTATTTTCAAATGCCCTGCGTATGCTCGCAGACGCATTGCACCGCACCCGCATTGCTTTATTATTTTCAAATGTCCTGCGTATGCTCGCAGACGCATTGCACCACACCCGCATTGCTTTATTATTTTCAAATGCCCTGCGTATGCTCGCAGACGCATTGCACCGCACCCGCATTGCTTTATTATTTTCAAATGCCCTGCGTATGCTCGCAGACGCATTGCACCGCACCCGCATCGCTTTATTATTTTCAAATGCCCTGTGTATGCTCGCAGACGCATTGCACCGCACCTGTATCGCTTTATTATGTTCAAATGCCCTGCGTATACTCGCAGACGCATTGCACCGCACCTGCATCGCTCTATTATTTTCAAATGCCCTGCGTATACTCGCAGACGCATTGCACCGCACCTGCATTGCTTTATTGTTTTCAAATGCCATGCGTATGCTTACAGAAGCACTGGCATCGCACCTGCATTGATTTATTATTTTCAAATGCTCTGCGTATGCTCGCAGACGCATTGCACCGCACACATGCATTGCTTTATTAATGCTCTGCGTACGCTCGCAGACGCATTGCACCGCACCTGCATTGCTTTATTGTTTTCAAATGCCCTGCGTATGCTCGCAGACGCATTGCACCGCACCCGCATTGCTTTATTATTTTCAAATGCCCTGCGTATGCTCGCAGACGCATTGCACCGCACCTGCATTGCTTTATTGTTTTCAAATGCCCTGCGTATGCTCGCAGAAGCATTGGCACCACACCTGCATTGCTTTATTATTTTCAAATGCTCTGCGTATGCTCGCAGACGCATTGCACCGCACACATGCATTGCTTTATTAATGCTCTGCGTACGCTCGCAAATGCATTGCACCGCACCTGCATTGCTTTATTGTTTTCAAATGCCCTGCGTATGCTCGCAGACGTATTGCACCGCACCCGCATTGCTTTATTATTTTCAAATGCCCTGTGTATGCTCACTGACGCATTGCACCGCACCCGCATTGCTTTATTATTTTCAAATGCTCTGCGTATGCTCGCAGACGCATTGCACCGCACACATGCATTGCTTTATTATTTTTCAAATACCCTGCGTATGCTCGCAGACGCACCGCACCGCACCTACATTGCTTTATTACCTTCAAGCGCCTTGCGAATGCTCGCAAATGCACCGCACCTGCATTGCTTTATTATTTTTCAAATGTCCCGCGTATGCTCACAGACGCACCGCACATGCATTACATTATTATTTTCAAATGCCCTGCAAACGCACCGCATTATGCCGGTTTAGAAAGCCTCATTTCTCATAAATCATTCGGGCTTAAATAGCCCATCCGATTTAAGGCCTCATTAATCATCGCTAAATAGGCATCATTCTCATGAATCATCGGCCTAGAACCTCATTTGCATTAGCCTCAGCAAAGGCTGTCATTTTAATCATTGCAGTTTTTATGGGTTTATTTTACACACTACTGGAAAATGGGCCTCTGGCAACACTAGGGAAACCGTTGCCATAGACAAAGGAATCGTTACCATTGACCTATGGCAACGGATTACCTTGCGTGACATCTGCTCGCATGGCGATAGATCTATAGCAACGGTTCATGGGACGGTTCTCAAAACCGTTGCTATAAAAGTTTCTATAGCAACGGTTATTTGTCTCTCTGCTGCGACATATTTTCTTTGTTAATTGGAACGGTTAAAAACAGTCCCCATAGACTCTTATGCAACAGTTTGTTAGGCTATTGCAACGCTTAATTGAGGTTATTACAACGGTTATTGGACTTTATGAAACAGTTATTTGCCTACTGCTACGATTTTTATTGATTAGAGACAATTCAGAAATGTCTATTGCTACGGTTTTCATGACCTATTGCAACGGTTGCCATGTTTAAATTGGGGCTTGTTGCCACGGTTGGGTAAGCTATTGCAACGCTTTAATTAAAATAACAACCCTGTTTATAAATAATTTATAATGCACTACAAATTATATAAAATCACAAAATGAAACTTTTCATAATCCATATTGTCCACAAGCTAGTTATAATATCCATAAAAGCAAAATGTTAAAACCCAAATACATAAAAGTTTTACATTTAAAGAGTTTGCATGAGTTCCAAAATGTCAATAGCAAAATATTCCTAGAACATCTAAAGCTTCAGCAAAAATCCAAAAATCTTCTCAAGTGAAATATCTTCTTAAGTAAGGTCTTCACTGCTTGCGTCTTCCCTTTCTTCATTTTCAACACCTTCAAGAAAAGAATAAGTAATGTCATAACTCTTTTCATTACTAAGGAGAGTCTAATAAGAGCCCATTTGGATTGGCTTATGGCTTTTGACTTATAAGCCAAAAGCAATAAGTTAGAAATTCTAGCTCGTGGCTTTTGGCTTATTTTTGTCATATTAGCTTAAAGACAAGTGTTTAAAAGTCCTTATTTATTTTACCCAAATACTACACAAGCGCTTAAAAGCTATTTTAGCTTAAAATCACCTAAAATAAGCCAATCCAAATAGGCACTAAGAACAATGTTATAATAATCACACAAGAAAGATAATAATGACATCTAATCCAAATAACCATATTGGCAGATTGTATCTCATAAACACACCTCTATAAAGAACACAAGTATTTCCTACAGAAAAAGCAATAATCAATAATGATAACAAGCGTGCACTCTATGGATGAGGTTAAAAGCATGCAGAAAGTCTCAACCAAGGTGTTGTATGTTAAGCTAAGGGGTCGGTTTCCGAAATTGCCCTGGAGGAGAATTGCATGTAATAATAGTGGACTGCCTCGATGGACTTTTGTGTTACTGTTAGCTGCTCACAAGAGACTATCAACTAGAGACAAACTATATAAATGGGGTGAGACAAATGACTAGCAGTGTCCACTATGTGATGTTGCAAATGAAAGCATAAAGCACTTGTTCTTTATCTGTGATTTCTCAAGTCAGGCCTGGGAAAAGCTGCTATCATGGATGGGTATCAGAAGGAATGCTAGAGGATGGGAAGCAGAGCTTAGCTGGGCAGAGCAGAATGCAAGGGGTAAAAGCCCTCAAGCTAAAGTCTATCGTATGATCCTAGCTGCTGTTGTGTATAGCATATGGAGGGAAAGGAATCAATAGATTTTTCAATAGAAGAGTTAGCCTGCAAATTTGATCATCAAGGTGATAATACAAGATGTGCATCAAAGGGAAAACAAGAAACCAAAGATAGCCAACTGGTTGACCAAATTTAACTTTTATCCATTTTAGTTATGACCTAGGGACTGCCTAGATGAAAGGGCTTTTATTGGAGTGCATCTGGTGTGCAACTAGAACATTAAGAACTAATGTATGAGCTGACTACTGGGGCGTATTGTCCAGTAGCATAGCTCATTTTTCATGAGCTGTAAAATCTTACTTATTGTTTATAGTACAAGTTATTTACCAAGAGAAAAAAAAAACAAGCGTGTACACACTCAATGCATTTTTACGAAACTTATATAGGCAGTAGTTATATTATTACTAAATTCATGTTTGGAACCTTAAAGATATTTAAGTTCTTGTATCAGTTGCTGGGATGATTTACTGGGAATTAGCATTTCAAGAGAACAAAAACACAAATATATATATATATATATATACATAGCAGGCCGCGTGAAATGAATCAAGATTACTTAGTTAGGCAGCATCATTGTACAACCTGAGTCTGGTATGGGAAGAACAAAAAGAAACAACCAAACTTCTCAAGATGCAATTTGGTGCTATATTACCAGTGCCCTCATCATACATATGAAAATAGCTACCAAGTTTTTACACAGAAATAAAGAATTTGAAAAGCAAGAAAGTTAAGTTACAAGCTTTGCCAACCTTTAGGATATTTAAAGGTCCAACAAAAACAAAAATCTTCAACAATTACTCATGACATCTTCAAAAGATTGTTGGAGAGAGAGAAGCATATATATAAATCTCAACACAGAGTAACACAAATCAAAGATGAAATGAACTCCTAATATTAATAGGGGAGCATTATGGGAGCAAATATAAGGACAACTGCAGTCACTGATAAAAACAATAGCAGTATTAATTTTCTCATAATAGACTAGATGGCTTCATGCACATGCTCAATGGTGGCAATTTTGACAGATGAAACTATCAATGTAGCCAAAGTGAAATGAACTCATAATATTACTCCCTCAGTTTCATTTTATGTCTTGGTTAGACTGGACCAAGTTTCAAAATATAGAGACTCTTGAATTCAAACTTCTCAAGATAAAATGAATGATGCAATTTGGTGCTATATTACCAGTGGCCTCATCATACATATGGAAATAGCTACCAATATTTTACACAGAAAAAAAAGAATTTAAAAAGCAAGAAAATTAAGTTACAAGCTTTGCCAACAAAAACAAGAATCTTCAACAGTTACTCATGACATCTTCAAAAGATTGAACCTTTTTCATAATCACCAAAAAGATTGAATCTTTTTCATAATTGACCCTAAGACATGTTCATTAGCCAAATCCTCTTTCCCAAACTGGAAAAGGTAGTTTTAGCACTTCAAGAGAATAAAAAAAACAAAAATATAGATAGCAGGTGACATGACATGAATCAAGCTTAGGCCAGATAAGAACTCAACAGAGAGATTAAGAAAACTTATTAATCAGGTCACGTGCACGAATCAGGAAAAAAAATATCTAGAACAGAGAAAGAATAGTGGTAGAAGAAGCAGAAGGAAGAAGGATAAGAAGAAGAAGAAGAAGAAGAAGAAGAAGAAGAAGAAGAAGAAGAAGAAGAAGAAGAAGAAGAAGAAGAGGAGTAACATTTATAATAAGTACTGACCTTGGTTGTTACTACCAGCAGATGGACGTTTTATTTGTTGAATAACAACTTCTCCTGGCGAACAAACACTGAATCTTAGCAAGCTAGGATCAAGTGGTGTTTTTGACTGGTGTATTCTTGAAGTTGAATTCAGGAAATTTAGCACAAAGGCTGCACTGCTTATTTGTAGTAGGGCCAAGGGTGTTTTTGGCAATTTAGTGCAAAGGCTGAAGGAAGCAAAGGTTACTACTAATACATCAGCACAGGTGAAGCAAGATCAGCTCAAGAAGAGGAATCACTCGGGCCTATATTGAGGTCAAGTCTTCACAGAATCAAGAAGTATGCAGGACTACTCTTAGGAAATTTAGTGCACACAGGCAAATGAAATTAAGCTAGCTTTAAACAAGATGTTGTGACCAATCATGTATGTGGGAACAATAGCAATTAGTCACCATAGCAAGGAAATTTGGACAAGATCATACATGGACATGGGTAGGGACATGATGGGGGCCTAAGCGAAGTGCCATATCAAGGACCAAAGATCCAAACAAAGCTTGTTTTACCCAGCAGAGAAGGCCTCAGAGCAAGACAAGGCGAAGCAAAAAGTCTTAACAGAAGAGTTCAGCACCAACAAAAGAATGCAGCATGGTCATAAGTTCAGCACAAGTCATAAAAATGCCACAAGGACCAATTTATGTATCTATAGTACCTAGTTAGGTGCAGACTTCAGCAATGTACAAGGAGTGGGAAAGTTGGTTCCTAGGACTACATGACTAGGTGAGGCAAAATAAACAAGGTGGTGCAGCTAAGAGCAGGAAGCAGAGGCAGGGAACAGACCTCTTAAGAGAAAGAGGAGGGACTATGGATGTCAACATCAAACAAGGAAAGGAAAGGAAAAGAACAAGAAGAAAAAGAGGAACAAGCAGACCTGGAACAATATGGATAAACACTAAATAAGGTGAGGGGGATAGAGATATAATAGACAGGACTTTATGATGCAGTTGCGAGAGAGAGGCTATACACTTAAGAAATCTAGAAAATCATTGAATGGTCTTGAAGCATGGGTGTTTTGTTGACAAATGATAGGAGCATAGTAAGACACACATGAAGTGGATGATCGCACACTCAATGCAATAACAGGTATGCTAAGTATGCTAAAATACTTCAAACAGTGGCAGTTCAAGGAGAAGACAAAGCTGGTTTCAGTCAAGAGGTATACATGGGGATGCAGGCATAGTAAACATGGTGATCAACCTACATGGACACCTTATCTAACCAAGAGGGCATGCTTACTAACTAGTTTGAGCCTAGAATAATGCAAGAGGGAGGCTTGGCAAGGTACTATGCAGGTGGCCAAATACATACGCAGGTCAATCTTAGATGAGTCATTTACACAAATAGCATGAGCAGGCAAGTGGGAAGGCAAAAGGAAGGGGTGTGGGGGTTAGAGTTGAAGCAGGCCATGCACAAATCATATACCCTTACCGATCATTTTAATCTTAACAAGTTTCATCAGGATCAGGAAGTAGACCACATAGGACTGCACAGTCATGGTATCACCAATAGGATGTCATGAACCTATTTAAGATAAGGCTGGGGTTGCAATTATTAGCTACAATTTTACTTCGTCTTTCGTGTCATTCAACCAAAATAACTAGCCACTCCCTACCCCCTTTATCCTATTATGTTACTCATCCATACCATTATCGAACAAAACCTCAGCCAACATCTTAACTAAACTAATTCATTTTTTGATCCTAAGTTCAAACAAAACAGGCACTCCACCCATGACATAGAAATAAACTCCTTCTACCAGCATAATTGGACTTCATAAGGCAGAACAAATACCATAACATGATTCAACCAAACCAACAACACTGCCTGTTGCCTACATTTATCCCATCAGCACCAAACTTTAGTTCAAGGAAATTATAACACCTAAAGCTACAAAATATATTAAATAATGCTAACAGCAGACCATTCAAGAACAAGCCAAATGAAAGCATATCAAACTAGACTATCTTTACAACATAACTGGACTCCATAAAAATGGAACAAAATGCCACAATATGATCTAATCAAGCCAACAACATTCATCTACTGTCTATGTTTATCACACCAAACCTTAGTTAAGCTTATTAATTACCATAATAACTAATGCTGGAAACAACTACCATAAACAATTCCACCAATTACGCATCTTAGGCATAAAGTATAAATCCTCTTAAGAAAGCAAACACATAAGCTTAAATCTCCAAAATTTCAACACTACCTTGCAGCATAAGAAGAAACCAATCCAGAATAAATTTTAAGAAAAAAAACCAAAGAAAACACTAAAAAATTTAATTCGAAAATTATAATGGGACAAACCCCCAAAAACAAACCCCAAAAATTGTATTACGCATCTCATGCATACAGTGTATACCAAAGGAATATGGAACTACAATTCAGAATCAACTGTTGAGAATTGCAAAATAAATACAAAAAAATTATGACAGAGGGTGTACCTGGAGAGAAGAGGCGCAATCAACTGAGCTAAATATCGAATCTACTGGTAAGCGACCTCAATCGACGAACTCGAACAAACTACAGAAAATTTGACCAAAAATCAATAAAACAATTCTAAGAAAGGTGTAATCTTTTGTGGGTAAATGGGATTTATAATAAAAGACAAACTATTTAACTTGAGAAAAGGAAAAAGAATCTCAATTGAAGCCTTACCACTGCGATTCACATCGTAAAGTGTTGGTGTGTCCGCTGTTCAAAGAGAACCCAACAAGAAAAGCACATCAATATCAAAATCAATTAGATTTTGCAGAGCAAGACCCAACAAAAAAAATCCTAGAACTTTCATACATCAAATATGCAATATTGATTTTATGTGGTTGCTACAAAATGGATCGTATAACTACATTTTCCTGAAATTTTCTTTTCTATATTTTGTTTGAAATTCCAAAAAGAAAAAGCTAAGAGCAATAAGCTAATGGTATGGAGATGGCGTAGAGGAAGGATAACGTACTTTGAATGGGTTTGGAATTTTGTGATAAGAGTTGGTGTTAATGGGTTTGCAATTTTGTGATAAGAGTTGGTGTTAAAAGGGTTTGCAATTTTGTGGTATGAATTGGTGTTTCAGCGTTTTGGAACTTTTTTTTTTAGAACAAATAGACAAATACTGATTAAAAGAAAAGAGTACAAAGTTTTTGGGGGTTTGGAGGGATTAGCGAAATTTTACGGGGGAAAATAACGAGGGAACTAAAAACCATACCAATAGAATGTTTTTACCCCAAATGTGTTCTATTAGATACATCTGTTGGTACGGTGGACAAAAATGTAGCAATAACTAGAGCTATGGCAACGGTTCAAACACTATTGCAACGGTTTAAAAGTCAAAATGTTCTAGTAGCATCGAAGTCCTGTTGCAACGGTTGGAACTGTTGCAATAGATGATCTATAGTAACGGTTGTGTAACCGTTGCTAATAAGTTTGTTGCCATAGGCTCATTTTCCAGTAGTGACATCGCTTTATTTCGATATTTATCTTACTGACTATTTTTATCTAGTTTAAAGTTTCGCAGGAGCTTTCGCGCAACGAGGAACTATTTCTTCGGCAGCGAACTGGGGCAATGCGTCGGGAAGGAAAGCAGACTTCCCGACAAGGGTCAAAGATCTACCTCGAACACTCGCCTCCAACTCCAAATATCCCGCTCACATTCCAGCAGAATTTCCGAGTTCTACCATAATACCCAGTGTTATCATAATTCGACACTGGGACAATATTTTGCAAAGATTCGCACTAATCGGGATTTGTTATTCATAGGGGTCGTAGTAATCCCAAAACTACACACGGCCTGATTCTCGTGCAGCCCGAGATATGTAGGCGACTCGGAGACCGAAGTTCGGTCGTAATTTTTCTTTACCCTTAGTCCTCCAAAATCCTTTATCCGGGACAAAATAGGCTACTAAGTCAACGTCTTTGCCCGAAAATTCTTTCATCATTACCGGGCAAAGAGGGGCAAGTTGTTGACACCCAATTTTGTCCCACCTTTCCTCCGAAATACCTATTTTCCCTTCCAATATTTTGGCAACTTTAAAAAATAATTATTTGCATTTTTTACTATGATTATTAGCTTTTATTAATACTGGCATTTCATTATCCTATCATTATCTTTACTACTGTCACTACTACCATTATTATTATTACTATTATTATTATTATTATTATTATTATTATTTGTTATCATTATTATTACCAGTATTATCATAATTTGCGTTTCAGCATTTTTACCACCTTATGCATACGCATCGCATTTATTTTGCACAATTAAATGATAGCGTTTGTTTGTTTTCAAAATATTATTGCACGGCTATTACAACGTCATATGATTTTATTACCTGAGCACTAATAATTACATATTTTATATTGTAGCACACTTAGTACATAGTTAATTAAAATGGGTCTTTTATTTAAATTTAGAAGCCAAACTGTTTCTTTCACTCAGCCCATATTTTTAATTCATCTGGCCCAAATCAAAGCCCAATCGACAACATTATTTTTCGAACTAGCCCAGTATCACTTAAAATAATTACCAGCCCATTCATTTTAATACCCAGCCCAAAAGAAAAATTGACCCAGTCCATTAAATCATTTGACCCAACCCAATTTTATTTGAACAAAAGGAACCACTAGGGTTCCTTTCATCCATCAGCCGCACACCCCACACTCCCTTCCCTCTTCCCTTCCTCTCTCCCACGCCTTTGCCGCCTCTACTCCTCTCTGTTCCCCACGCCTCTGCCGCCTCCACTCCTCTCTGTCCCCCGCTCCTCTCTCTCTCTTCCCTTTACCGCTCCTCTCTCTTTTTCTTCAACACAAAAGAGCAAAACCCTATAAAATGGTCGCGAGTTGAATCGTTTTGAGGACAGGTTTTTAAACCCCCAAAAAATTCCCTTGCAAAATACAAGATTTTGAACCCGAAATCCCTTGAAAATTGAGTTTTTTTTTAGTCATGAAATTCCCCAAGAACTAGTGTTTTGGAAGTCGCAAAAATCCCCCTGAAAATTAAAGTTCTGAAAAAAAAAAAAGTCTTCCAGTGGCCAAAATCCCCTAAGCAATTTATTTCTGCATATCGGGTCAAGCATACCCAAATCAATTCTTGTTTTCGTTTGTTTTGGTACTGCTTTGAATCCGAGCATCACAAGCTTGGATTTGATAGTGTTCGAGTAGATTTGAAGCCCCGGACTCCACTTCGCTGCACCCGAAGCAGGTAATTCCCCTTTTCCATTTATTTCTGCATTTTTTTCGTTTCTTTAGTTGCTATGTGTTAGCTTAAATTTGTTTTTTTTTTTTGTGATTAAGAATGTTCATGTGATGAGTTAATTAGCTAAATAATGTTTTTTTTCTGTGTTAGTTCATTTTACTGTTTCTGTGTGATTTGTGTACGTAGTCTAAACATATGTATATGGGTTAGAATGGTTGGTCCGTGTTGAGTCATATTCGTGTTCAATCTTGATTTTAGATTGAAAAGGAATAAAGATTATATGAATCAATTTAACTAGTAATTTAATTAATGATTATGTGAACTAATTTAATAGTGGTGATTAGTTTGCTGTTGCATTCATTAGAAAGTGTACTATGTTTAGTCTGCTCATATAAACATGCTTTAGAAGTCATTTGGTCTAGGCTGTTTATGCTAAGTATGCATTATATATTGGTTGTGTTCTAGTTAATCATGATTTACAGGTTGTTTTGTTAGAATTGATTAAGTAGGCAGATTTAGATGTTGTTTGATCAAGCGAGCTAGTAAGGATTTCAATATGTTGTATTAAATGTTCAGGATGTCTGGCATAATACCATGAATTCTTAAAGTTGATTATGTCATAGTTGCTGTGCTGCTTGTTATTTCCCTTTAGATAGGAGTTGATGGTATATTGTGTACCAAAGAGTCTGTTCATTTGTATCTAATTAATCTGTTACTTTTTTTCTTAGAACAATAATAGCTTTTGTCACAATTGGATGCTAATCTTTATCTCTTTTCCCCTTTCTTTTACATGTACACATCGGAGCAAACGGAGTCTTAATTCGAGACTTTATCAAAACAAATTCTCAAGATGAGACTCGGCACACCCATCCATAGAGTCATCTCGTTCCGCAATTCTTAGATCACATCGTGCAGGCGAAACTCGTTAGAGGCCGCCTGTAACATTTTATTCTTTTTTTCTTATCATTCATTTTCTTTCGTCCATTTTTATGATTGCTAATTTGTCTGCGTTTTGGATTGTGCGTGGCTTAAAGTTAGGTGGAGAACCTATGATTCATGTAGGATTAGAAAGGGGTAGTATCATTTAGGATTACCGCTCTGAACATTAAGTACTTATTTTCACCATATAGAGAGCATCATTCATATAATAATATTTTAAACTTTGTTGGCTATAAGTTATTTTTTTTTCTCAAAAGCTATTTTTTAAATTTTAAACCTCAATTAATTAACCTAAGATTGGCCGGATAACCGTAGTTAACGGATTCTAAAGGATGCCTAACCCCTTCCCTTTAGGATAATATAGAACCCTTACCTAGAATCACACTGATTAAGCAGACCATTAACGGAGGTTTAGTTAGCTTTACCTTAGTTAATAATTAGGTGCCCTAATTCACCTTAAAATCAATTAGGTGGCGACTCCTTAAAATAAAGCGAAATAGGAATCACCAATATGTTGTACTCTAATTTAACTCGGTTAAAATGGGGTATAACAGTACTGTCCTTTGGAAAGCATTACACTGGAGTAGTACTTTTTTTTTTTTTTTTGACGTAATGACTTTTTATCCGGTGGAATTTAGGCCTCATTTGTTTGCACTTAATAGAGGTCTGAATATGAATGGTTCAAACCTTAGGTCATTAAGTGCATTTGTTTACATTAAGATCTAAGCACTTATTCGGTCTGAATAGGTCTTAATCATTAAGATCTTGAACTAAGTCTTAATATCATTAAGAGGTATTTTTGTATGGACAATTTTTACCAGCAACTCCACCCCCACCCCTCCACCTCAACCCCACCACCTACCCTTCACTCCAACCCTACCCCTCCACCTCAACCCCAACCCCACCACCCACCCTCCACTCCAACCCACCAACTTTCCACTCCACCTCAACCCCCACCACCCACCCATCCATGCACCCCAAACCACTCACCCATCTCGCCTCACCTCCCAGCACCACTACAAAACATCTCCACCATTACTAGTGAACATAAATGTTTCATTTTTTTATCAAATAATATTTTATTTTATTAAGTCTGTATTTATCTTCTAATATTTAGTTACTTTTTTATTTGAATTGTATATTTATTATGTTTAAATAAATACATTATGCACCTTCAGATGTTGAAAAACAAACAGTCTTAAACATTCAGTGTTTAGACCTAAAGACAACATCTTAATCATTCAGATGTGTATTCAGATTCAGACGTCTTAATCTGAATGAAAACAAATGAGGCCTTAGTTCCTTTACTTTTTGCCAACAATAGTGTAGCGTAGATTTCACTTGCTTTATGATCACGTAGGGCAAATGATCAGCTTTCATACATTCATAAATCATAATGATGCTAAATTCTATGTCATTTAGCTAAATTCTACGTCATTTATCTTTCAACTTTTATTTATGGTATTAATAAACAAGGGTATAAATAAATTGAAAAATAATAGTAAGTGGAACAAAATAACTACTAACCCTGACCGAACTTTCCCGCCCTTCACGAGAAACCCTAATTCAACTTCTAGTTTCCTAAGGCTTTCACTCATGATCATATATTTTCCCAAAACTAGACGGATTATATTTTATAAACACATTATATAACCCTCATCATATTAAGCATTACCTTCAACTAAAATTCTATTACTATCTTTTTTTACATATACGTGAAAAACAAGTACAGATAGAATGTCATCAGAATCTAAGCTCATGTTAGGTTTTCGAGTTCACCCAACGGATGAAGAGTTAATCAACTATCTGAAAAATTTCGTGCTCCGTGGAGTATTGCCACCTACGGATGTTATTAAAGTAGTGGACCTATTTGGAGACTCCGAGCCATGGCAGATTATCATTGATGCTTCAGAGGAGAAAACGCGATACTTTCTTTCCCCATTGAAGAGATTCAAGAATTCAACCAAAAAATTTCAAAAAACAGTCGGGAAAGGGACTTGGAAAGGCCAAACAAGTGGTAAGCCAATAACTAAAGATGGATCGAAATATATAATTGGATTTAAGAGAAGTTTGAAGTACCATAGTGATATAGAAAAAGACCACAATGATAATGGCTCATGAAAGAATATTTTTTGCCGGAGGAGTACATTAATAAAAGTGGCAACAAATTCGTCTTGTGCAAAATCAAAGAGAAGAAACAAAGTGAGAAAAATAGTAATGAGGTCATGGAGGAAGATGTTGATGAAGTAATTGCTTCTATATTAGGAAGTAATTATGATAATCATCAAGTAAGTACCAAAGATGACAATCAATCAGCAGTTGTAACCGAAGTTAATTATGAAGTGAGGACAAATTGTGAAGCAAGTACAAGCACATTCAAGAATGATCAACATGAAGATTATGGACAGTCAGGACAAGCTAATAATTATTTAGAAGCTGGGGTTAAGCAATTTAGTGGAATGAATCCGTATGAGAATTATATTATAGCTACGATTCCTTGATGGCAATGATTGAATTCGAAGAAGCAGAACAAGTTTTGGGTGACAGTACTACTTCAATATTTGCGACGGATAGGCATGCAAATAGCTAAACTAATTAGGTGATATTTTTTTCTCAATTAGGGGATATTAGCTTGAATGTAAAAGCTTTTATTTTACTGTCAATACTCTTGTTATTCCATTTTACATGATATTATTAGGGAGTTAAGTCGATGTTTCTTTAGAAATAACTTTTTGATTCATTGATTAGATATAGAAAGTTGCAATTTGTAATAAGTTTTATATAATTATGGGTAAAAATCATTTTCACCCCCAACTTTGCTTTAAAAATCAAACTGCCCCCTCAACTTTGAACAATAGTCATTCTCCTCCCTTTATCCTAATTGACTTTTTCAAATTCCTATTTTACCCTTACATTATCAACTTGTCTTTTTTCTTTTTCTTCTTTAAAATCATGATTTTTTTTTATCGTAACAAATTTTCTATAAAAAATAAATATTATTGTCGACACGGAAAAAGACAAGTGAGAAATACTAGTTGAGTATATAACTTCATGTTACTCTATAATGAAATAAATGAGAAGAATAATTTTTGTTTATAATTAATAATCAAAACTCTGATATCTATTTATACAAGTAACAATAACAGGTAATAATAACTTTATAAATATATTTCGATGCAGGTAATACAAAATAATTAATAAAAATAGAGGTGTATTCTATAACAAATTTCTAAACGATTATCTATTTATATTATAAATGAATTTTAAATTATAATTTAAAATATTTCATTAATGACAATCAAAGCTCATTTATATATTGACAATAGAGAATAAGAGAGAAGTGAAACTTAAATATACATACACATATATGTGTAAAAATAGCCGTCTCTGTCTCTAAATACAGTGATTGCAGATCCGTTGCTTTCTCCATTCTAAGATTAGATCTATTGATGAATTGGAGTTTTTTGGTTCGAATTTGTTGAGTTTAATTGTAATTTGATGATCAAGTTAAATTTCGTAATTTTTCATCTTCAAAGGAAACTTAAAACAATTACTTCGGAACGAATGGAGTATTTTCGAAAATATTTATGTTGTACCAAGAGATTGAAAAATTAAACTATAGAAGCTACACAATCTTGTCTTATGAAACAATGAAAAACAGGTGGCTCCGTTTTGTTGAAGCTTCAGTAAGTAGTATAATAGATTTTGGTGGCTCCGTTTTGTTGAAGATCTGGCCGGATTTTGTGTATTTTTGAATACAAATTATTGTCCAGATCTGACCGGAATGAATACAGTGAATTCGAAGTGTATTTTATTTCTTGTTTCTCAGATTTGAGTGTATTCATTTTTTTTCTAGTGTAAAATACCATGTTTCTTTGTATTTTTTGCCTGTGTAGACACGTGATTTTTGACCCTCCCGATACGCTTTCACTGTCTTATAGACTAATTTTCCTTTTTAGTCTAATCTTTGACATTTTTATCTTTTATTTATTTTTTTAGTAGGTTTTTGAAAACACACACACAAAAAAAAGAGTAGTATTTTATAATATAAGTTTTGTTTTTATTTGCAAGAAAAAGAAAATTTACAAAATTATCGTTATGAATTTTTCGTTAGATTAATTATTTAATTTTTGTTTACAATTTTCCTAGTGTCGAAATACCTAGTTAGTCTTTCCCTTTTTGTTATTACTAAAGAAAAAGAAAAAGGGCACAACTGGTGAAATCTGTCCTATTTGCTATCCAGGTGTTTTGGTCCCAAGCTTTTGTATTACCTAAAAAAGTGATTGAACTAGTTGAGGCTACATGCCGAACCTTTCTGTGGACAGGAGATGTATCTAGGTCCAAGAAAGCACTTATAGCCTGGGAGAGACTATGCTTGCCTAGAGTAGCTGGAGGACTCAACATTCTAGACATATATACATGGAATCAGGCTGCTATTGGAAAGATGCTCTGGAATATCTGTAGGAAGAAGGACACATTATGGGTAAAGTGGATTCACACTTATTATGTAAAAACTGGAGAAATTTGGAACACAAAGGCTGCACAAGCATCTTGGATGGTCAAAAAGATACTCAAAGCAACCTGGTTGTTTAATCAAACTGGATGGTCTGAGAATATGGTGGCTGGAATGGAAACCTACTCTATCAAATGGTTCTACAAAGCTCTGAGAGGGGACTATCCTAAAGTGATTTGGAGGAGACTATTCTGTAATGACTCTGAACTCCTTAAATGGTTATTCATACTGTATCTTGCTTTGAATAGGAGACTCCAGACAAAAGACAGGATTGCTTGTTGGGCAAATTTGGATGATCCTATGTGCCCTCTGTGCACTGTGGAAACTGAAGATATAGACCATATGCTATTCAAGTGTGCATATGCCACAGAGATATAGGAGAAGCTGCTGGTATGGCAAAGCATTACAAGACCTGCTATGGGCTGGAATGATGAGATGCACTAGGCCATTCAACATGCAAAGGGAAAGGGTCTCCAACTCAAGAAGTCTACTGGATGGCACTTGCTGGGGTTGTCTATCATATGTGGAAGGAGAGGAATGCTAGAGTATTCAAGGAAGAGCATAGAACACTTGAGCAGGTTACTAGAAACATTATCCAAGAGGTGCACTATAGAGCTGCTAGGATGCCAAAGTTGGCTGGTTGTATGCTGGGACTTAATTTCTATCCTTAGACAGTAGACAACAAATAGTATAGGTGATAATGTTGTTGCAGATGAGGCAAGTGTCACGACCCGATTAGGGGCCGTGACGAGTACCCGATACTTGTACCGAGCACCCCTTATCTATCATTTTGCCTTTACCTCTTAGCAAGCCGTATGAACAGTGCCATATATTTTTTTTGAACATTAACATTAGCAGCGTCATTATGAACATAGACTAGTAAACTTCGTTATCACTTTATACAACAACATTAAAATGCCAACACACCATATATCTAACTGTACTTGACTGACTGGGCATATCTGTCTACGAGCCTCTAGACATAGTACACTTATACATAGAAAGGGCCGGGTACTGCCGTGCCCGAATATACATACACAAAATAGTACCGCGGAAGTGAGGCTCCAGAACAACTGGAGCACTGTAGAGTACCGCTGGTAGAGCTCCTAAGGATCAAGTCCACCTGTCTGCTGACCTGCGCGGCATGAAACGCAGCGTCCACAAGAAGGGACGTCAGTACGAATAGTGTACCGAGTATGTAAGGCATGGAAGACAATGCAAGCAATAACATAGAGTGCGATTAATAATATCATGGAGTCACAGGACATATAACGAGGCAAGAAAGTAACCTGTACATAGGAAGGCCCCTTTTTGGGCGGCTATCATGCATGGCTTGTCTTTCCCTTTTAAAAACGTTTCCCCTCCATGAACGTAGAAAATAGAACTTATATTATGTCGTATCGTGTCCTATCGTGCCCTATCGTATCCTATCGTGGCATATCGGGTCGTATCCTATCGTGGCATATCAGGTCGTATCCTATCGTGTCTTATCATGGCATATTATATCGTGTAATGTCATGTCTTACTACAGCATGTCGTGTCGTGTTATATCATGTCAATGTCATAGTATAGTGTGTCATAGTGTATCATGCCATAGCGTAACTTGTCATATCATAGCATAGCTTATCATATCATAACATAGCTTGTCGTAGCGTATCATATCATGGCATAGCGTATCATATCATAGCTTAGCTTTCCGTTGAAAATCTTTTCTTGTTCATATATATATAAAAATAGAACATGTCATATTGCTGAGGCGTCGGCAGCCGATCCATTTAGCCATAAATACACATCCCGCGTCCGGGCATCCCGCGTCCGGGACGATATCATGTCATGTAATGCCAACTGATCAGGTGGATATGCGTGTATAACGCTCTGCCCTTATTCCCATCTTCCCCGTATACATATGCATACATCATGTACATATATCAGCGTCTATAGCGCTCTGAATCTTTTATCATATACATATACTGGTATCATGTACGTATATCAGCGACTATAGCGCTCTGGATCTTTTATCATATACATATACGTGTATCATATACATATATCAGCGTCTATAGCGCTCTGGATCTTTCATCGTATACATATACGTATATCATGTACATATTTTATAAACATATATATATCTTATATACATATACATGTCTTATATACTTTTACATATCTTATATACATATACATATTTTATATACATATACATATTTCCATTAGAATGGTACAATACTTATCGTTTGATAATCGGAACGAGGATCAAAAGTTTCCTTTGGATTCTACTCCCAAAATAAGTCAAACGGAGCAATAGGGAAAATCCGGGAACAATGGGCGCACCTCGGGTCAAATGAGGCGGCGTACCAAATTTACGTACATTATATTTCATGACGTCACTTGTGAGGGTTTTAAGGTAGTCGGGTCATATTTATGCCAGTTCTAGATGTTTAGGAAGTTTCTCCAATATTTTACACAATTTCTAATTCAATTCTACTGAATGAAAAAGGGGAAACTTTAAGTGCGGATTCCGGGAAATAGAGTTGTCCCCGAGGCTCGTACCCAACTTATTACGTTTAAGACATGCCATAGAAGGAAGGGTGAAGCCTTACATACCTTTTCCGCTTCATACACGTCTCCAAAATCAAGTTTCAAATGCGCCAAAATCTACAATTTGGTCACAATTACCAAATGTTAATTGTAAGGCTTTAAGATTTCAATCTTAACCAATACTTGTCTACAAAAATTTGGGCAGCATCTCCCCTATAAATACACCATCCCCAAAATTCAACTTAGCCAATTTTTAATCAACAACAATCCGGGAATTCAACCCGGCCAAACTATCAACACAATGACAACAACCATGACTACAAAACACAATATAACACAACTAGTCTTCTTTCCAACATAATGTAATAACTTTCATTCCAACTTCACATTTCCAAACCAATCTCAATGTTTTTACATTCATTACTAATCAAGATCATTACAATATAATTCGGAAGCATTTCATATCGTTTCTACCAAATATTCACAAGATATACAAAATATACAAACTTTCCACCAAAACCATAATCCATCCAAAACTTCTAATCTTCAATCTACATATTCATAACATATTTCCATCTTCCAATTTCATCAACCATAATCATAATTTGCACCTTAATAATTTCATTTTCATAATTACATAAATCTACCATAAAATCACAAAACTTCTCATAACCACTTAACAACCAATCTTTCATGCCAATATGGACTATTATCCTTCCAAATTCACCAACTAACATAATAATTCACATTTAAAACTCCACTTCTATAATTACATAAAAACTTCATTAAAATCACATAATTTCCTATAACTATTTCCAATAATTTTCCATGCCAACTTGAACCATTTTCTTCCATTTCCAATATAAATTTCACCATAACCACAACTAGAATACAACATAAAATTCAACTCATATTATTTATACAACAATATACATATATGTCCACTTACATATATGCACACCCACTTTGTAAACTTTCATATTTCCATAAATTCTACTCATTTCTACATACTACAACATAAACCAACCTTCATAACATAATAAAAAGGGATTAATTCTTACCTTTTTCTACAATCTTCTTCACTTGACCAAGTTGTCAACTTGAAGAAACAAGTGCTCTTTCTTCCAAAATAATTACACCAAGTTGTAAAGGACCCTTGAATTAGTAGAAATACCACAAGAAAATAATTTTTGGAGAAAGATTCAAAGGGACAAAATTTTAAGAGCATGGCCGTATGGCCCTTATGTTCTTGCTCTTGTTTCTTTGTTTTTCTCCAACTCAATTTTTCTTGAAGATTCTATGGGATTTTTGGATAATTAAGTGGCATTTTATCCATTTATCACATGATTAATTCTACTTGGGCTTGGATCTTTTTTTTTTCCCTTATTTTTCTAGCCATGGCCGGCCACCCTATGGGTTGGGCCTTAATTTCATTCATTTTTCTTTTGGGCCAACTCGGTTGATCCCGAGTTGGGCCTAGCCCACTGACCTTTCGACCTTAAAACGTCCATATCTCCTTGCACCGACGTCACCTAAGAACCCACGACCTATGGTTGGAAAGCTAATTCAATTATCTACAACTTCTATTTCTTGGTATTTTCCAAATTCCAAACTTATAATACCGTTTTTGCCCCTAGAAGTCAGATCACCCGAAAACGTTTTCTTAAAAATATTCGTTTGGAGGACTTCCACTTTGATTTGGCCCAAGGGTCCTTCTTGAGTTGTGTTTAACTTCACATATGTGATTCATATGACTTTTCAGATGTCCAAAAAAAAAAAAAATCTCGATGTGTGGGCCCCACCTCAGCTTACAAATAATCCGACGTTCAAAAATACGGGATATAACATCCTCCCCCCCTTTAAAACATTCGTCCTCGAATGTTCAACTGATCTTATGGGGTGTCATAATACTTCGGGAGGGTCCCCTTTTTTTTTTTAGTCGTCCTTTTCCTCATGCCCATTCCTTATCTTTTACCGTATTTTCCTTTATCATCCTTACTATTCAGAATCTGTACGCGACAAATATCAACAATACCTTACAAAGCATACAGCTATATAACACATTCCAGCCATTCTGAACTTTCAATTTTAGATAACAAAACAAATACTTCAAAACTTACCTTTATGACTTTCCATGTTATCCCTTACCTTCTCCCGTCGTATGTACAGCTCATATAAGGAATTTCATTTTCCTATAACTCAGCTCTATCGCACGATCTAAGATACCAAGAAGGTCAACAATCCCTATATGCCCCGTAGCCTCCTGTTTATAAATGTGGCGCGCTACACACCCATAAACAGGACTCTACTGGACACGGCTCGTAGACAAACCCCTAGGACCGAACTGCTCTGATACCACTTCTGCTCTCGCCTTTTTTGTGAGGCATCCCCTCTGGGTCCTACACATACTCAGGTATTGTCTCTGCCAGGGTACAGCCCGTCCGCCCAAGGCCTTCGCCCCAACCCTCATCACGCTGCAGCGCTACGGGGGGTCGAACGCGGAACCTCTGGCTCCTTTACATTCCCCAAAGGGAATCGCCTCTTAATCTAGTTATGAAAGTATTGACGGTCTAAGTCTTGCCTAAAGCGAATGACAATTTTAAGTTTAACAAACAAGGCGACAAGTAAATAAATATATCAACCCGTCATTCCAAAAATAAAGTTTCCACTATACTATGAGTTTATGTTTTGTACAGTTATAAAAAATGCGGAAAGTAAATACAAACCGTGATTCGATGAAGTCTTCGGGTTCCTTCCGAGTGTCTTCTTCGGGATGTATCTCCGGGTACCTGTATAAACACTTAGTAAAAGTGTTAGTAAGAGAATAAATAACTATCGAATGAGTTAAAGAAATAATGAATAAACTTAAAATAAAAACCCGTCTTTTGTACATGGGAGGCCTTGGAAATCGACGGAAATTTCTTCATTGGCCATTTGGGTTTAGTATTCGCCCAAATGAGTTTAGATAAACGATGAAAAGGGTAAAAGTGTCAACAACAATCCCGTTAGCCGCCAGAATAGTATTTTCCGGGCACAAAACCAACATGTATTTAGTAAAAGAAATGTAAAAAATCAGTCCGAATGTAGTGTAACAGTGATGAATGTAGTACAAAACCAGTAGCCAGACTAGCTAGCTGGATTACAACAATAGCAATAACTAAATAAAACAACGAACTCGCAGAATACACCGGACAAATGCAAGGACAGCCCTAGATATTCTCCGAAACAGTTAAGGCAACTAAATTTTTTTTTAAAAGACAATTATGAACATAGAAATGGTTTAATGTAACATCGCAGTGGGAGCGAAAGTAGGCAAAAACAGGGCAGCCATGGTTATTAGAGAACAATCTCCGGCGAAACTCCGGGCAAGGCAGTAGCGAGAAACAATAGAGGGCAAAGGGAGACAGCGTTTTCCAGCCAAAATCATATACCAAAACAACCACAACAGTCAAGATATGAAAACAACCACAAAATAAACATCAATGGCTACGCAACAGAGACAAGCACAACTAGGCACTTGAAACAAAAATAAGATACGAATATTGAAGACAGCCATGGTAGACGTCGGAAGACACCCAGTCACCGGAGCACAACAACTCCGGCAGATCTGGAAAAAAAAACACACACACACACAAAAAACAAATCGCTAGAGGGGGGAGGAAGATAGCAGCAACGTGGTGGTGGTGCGGAGTGGGAGCTGTTGTAGCGGTGGTTCGTGGTGTTGTTGGGTTATTTGTTTCATGTGGAGAGGCTGTGTGGTTGCTGTGGTGACAGCGTGAGGAGGGAGAAAAGGGCTGGAAGGTGTTGCTGTCGTGCTGGTTTGTGGCTGCATTGTGGTGGTTGCTCCGGCGTCGTGATTTCACCGGAGCTGGGCAGTAGGTGAGAGAGAGAGGGGGAGACGAAGTGGTGGGCAGCGAAGTGGCGGGGAAGAGCAAAGGGAAAAATGGGGGAAGGGCGGCGTGGTAGTGAGGGTGGTGGTCGGCGGAGTTCACCAGAGCTCGGAGCTCCGGCGTGGAGGGCGGCGACTGTTTTTGTGGAAGGAAGAAGAAGAGAGGATATTAAGGTTTTTGTTAGGAGTGAATATGAAAAAAAAAAATCTGAAAATTAGTGTGTGGTGTGTGTAGAAGATGAGAAATAAAATTAACCCCTCCCTTTTCCTTTATAATACAAAATGGCCCCTTATTTTGTCCAAAGAATAAAAGAATGCACCCCCCTTGTCCCCTTTACCTGTTTTAACTAATGTGTAAAGATGTATTAACCAATGGACGAAGAATCCAACCCATCACTTCATATGTCATCTTTTTAAAAGTGACAAGACCTTGACTTGATCGAATTCTTGCTCTGCGTTTAAGAATTAATTGCTTCGATTTTCTCTACACTGACGGACTGTTCTAAAATATAGTTAACTAATACATGTATAAATAATAATGTAAGTATAAAATATAAATATTGATGTATAAGATATGAAAATGTGTTGCTATAAAATTAAGAAACAATTATTAATTGCACAAAAATGGTAGTATTACGCTGTACATGTGCAAAATAATGATTCTTGAAAAACATGATAATAAATTGATAAAATTCCTAAAATACGGATAATCATCAATAAATTGTCAAAAAAATGCAAAAATGTGTAAAAAAAAATGGTATTTCGTGCTCTTTAACGAATTAGGGCCCCCTAAAACTTTAATTTTAAGCACGGCGAGCCAAAATTAGGTGTCAACAGTTACCCCTTGTTAACCACCACATTAATAACCTGTTTGGCCAAGCTTATTTTTTCCCCAAAAGTACTTATTTTTTCAATAAGTGCTTATTTTAAAAAAAGCGAAGTGTTTGACCAAGCTTTTGGGAGAAAATAAGTGCTTTTGGAGAGTAGCAGAAGCAGTTTTTCAGAAGCAAAAAAAAAAGCTTTTGCCCAAAAGCACTTTCTTGAAAAGTACTTTTGAGAAAAATATACTTAGAAGCACTTTTTAAAAGCTTGGCCAAACACTAATTGCTTCTCAAAAGTAGTTTTTAAATTAATTGGTCAATCACAAACTGCTTTTAGCCAAAAATACTTTTTTGAAAAGTGCTTTTGAAAAAAAATACTTTTTAGAATAAGCTGTTTTTATAAGCTTGGCCAAACAGGCTATAAAACTCCGTAAAGCCACCCAAGATGGATTTGAGCTGCGAATCTTTGGGTCGAGTTTCTGTTCGGATTTCGTTAATCCGGTCAAGGTCGAGTTCCACGTGAGTGTGTACGGTAAAAACCGGGTATGAGTCAAAGCGTTAAGACGAGGGGCCGAAGGAAGAAGGTTACAAGAACATAGGTGAAGACTTTCATTCTGAATCGGAGGAACGTTCGGACCGGAGCTGGGCATGGGCACCGTTTGGTCCGGTTTCTTCATCACCAGGTCGGTCGGGGCCGTTAGTCCGAATATCCGTGGCTATTGGTCCGGTAGAGCCGTTGCGCACGAGCCACGCGTCGGTAGCGTCCTGCCATGGTCAACTACCAACCATGCGTGTGTCAGACAGTACAGCCAACCTAACCCACTCAGAGTTGTCCTTCCTCTTATTTTTTAATGATTTGTACCGTATGAGGCCCATAGAGGCAACACTATAAATAGAGCTCATCTCTCTCCTTTGAGGGGTTGGCTTCTTCATTTTTAAGAACACTTGTAATAGCAAAATATATATACAATCTCTCTCAAATATCAGATTCGGTCCATAACAGTCGTTTTCATTACCATTGTATTTCTTTGATCAAGTATTGTATGTCATTTAGCGAACTCTCACGCCCACAGCCAATCATTAATCATTAATTGCTTTGCTACGAAACGTTCATACACTTCATTTCCCCATAACATATATTGAGATCCGAACACATATCCTATACCCGCTCACAAATTCAATTGATTATCCAAATCCGGGGTAAACAGTTTGGCGCCCACCGTGGGGCTAGGATAATAGTGGTCTTTGGTATTGATTTCTATCATATTCCTATTCATCAAAATAAAAAACATCTCCTGTTCGTCTCTGCTAGAACGGACCAAATGGCTGGCATCGAACAATCTGGTCACGTCAACAACACCGAGATTATGGCGGAAAATGAACGCGGCGGGCCACGAGGATTGCCAAATCCCGCTGACCCGAACCCCGTCGATTCGAGGGAGGGCCTCAATCGGCAAAACACCGTGGACCAGGAGAATGCCGCCCTACCGGCCACTGATCCTCTAAATACTCACAATTCTGTTACTTTGTCCCGGACACAGGGCTGGAGAGAACCGGATGCACCAAACGACAATGTTAACTTACGTTTAATTTTTGAAATGTTGCAGGAACAAAGAGCGGCAATCGCCGAGCAAGGAATTGCGATTTCCCGGTTGCAAAGCGGAAAAGATGAAACAGAGCCGGAGAAGATAAAGGGTGTTGCCGAAACCGGAAGGGATGAGGCACGAATGGTTGAGATCAACGGCTCCGGAGCCGGTTTTTCTACCGAGGTTCTGAAGATGCTCGAAACTTTGGCAAAACGGGTAGACTCAACCGAAAAGAGGGTCGAAACATACAATTCTCGGGTGGACCAGATCCCGGGGGCTCCGCCTTTACTGAAGGGGCCGAATTCGAAGAGGTACATCCAGAGGCCTTTTCCTCCGAGCGCAGCTCCGAAACTGATCCCAAAGAGGTTCAAAATGCCGGATATATAGAAATATAACGGCACAACGGACCCGCACGAGCACGTGACCTCATACACTTGTGCTATAAAAGGCAATGATATGGAGGAAGATGAAATTGAGTCGGTTTTGTTGAAAAGATTTGGGGAGAGTTTGTCAAAGGGAGCATTGACGTGGTACGATCATCTGCCCGAGCACACGATCACTTCTTTCGAAATGCTCGCCGATGCCTTCGTAAAAGCTCATGCCGGTGCCAAGAAGGTGCAGGCCCGCAAGACGGACATCTTCCGTATAGCCCAAAGGGACGATGAGTTGCTCCGTGAATTTGTCAACCGGTTCCAAAGGGAACGAATGGAGCTCCCTCCGGTACCCGAAGAATGGACCGCACAGGCTTTCACAAAAGGGCTCAATGTTCGGAGCTCGACGACTTCGTTCAAATTGAAGGAGAGCCTGCTGGAGTGCGAGGCCGTGACATGGGCTGATCTCCATAACAGATACGAGTCAAAGATTCGGGTGGAGGATGATCAATTCGAGCTTCCTCTGGGTCCGATTAATACGAGTAGGAACTTTGAGAAACCAAAGAAAGGTTACGAAATGAAGACCGAATCGTCAAAGGAAAGGTATCGGCCATACTCCCATTCGGCCAAGCTAAGTTTTAGGTCGGAGAAATCGAGGGATAGCCCAAGCCATTTCTTCGGTCGGGGAAACAAACGGGTCGAGCGCCCGTCGAACAGTCGGGGTCTCTCATTCAGGAGCGATGCCGGAAGCTCCGCCGGCAACAAGGACTTGCCAAAGATATCAGAGTACAACTTCAACGTCAATACCTCGGGCCTAATCTCGGCCATTGGTCGTGTTCCCGATGTAAGATGGACAAAACCTCTAAGGTCAGACCCAGATCAACGGGACCCGAGCATGGTGTGTGAATACCACGGAACCCATGGTCACAGAACCGAGGATTGTCGCCAGTTGAGAGAGGAGGCAGCCCGGTTGCTGAAGAATGGTCATCTCCGAGAGCTGCTGAGTGAACGAGCCAAAAGTCACTACAAGGAAAGGGAGGCCCATCGAAGGGCCGAGCCAGAGGAACCCCAACATACGATCAACATGATAGTTGGTGGCACCGATGAACCTCGAGGGCCCGTAATTAAACGGGTCAAGGTCTCTGTTATTCGTGAGAAGCGCAGCCGGGATTATGTACCCGAGGGCTCTATCTCTTTCAGCAACGAGGACGCGGAGGGAATCATTCAACCGCACAATGATGCATTGGTAATCTCTATACTTATCTTTAAAACTAAGGTTAAACGTATTTTGATTGAACCAGGTAGCTCAGCCAACATCATCCGGTGGAGAGTGATCGAACAGCTAGGGCTGCTCGACCAGATCGTACCGGTAGCCCGTGTACTCAGCGGGTTCAACATGGCGAGCAAAACCACAAAGGGGGAAATCTCATTGCCGATAAACATCGATGGCACCATCCAGCAAACGGTGTTCTATGTACTAGAAGGGGACATAAAGTACAACGCGTTGCTGGGTAGACCCTGGATACATAGCATGAGGGTCGTGCCCTCAACGTTACACCAGCTGCTGAAATTTCCGACCCCGGAGGGAATAAAGGTAATCCGAGGTGAACAGCTGATACGCTCAAATTACACCTATTAATGGTATAACGCGGACGTTGTCAAATATAGTAACCCAACAAGGTTGGGGTCGAATCCCACAGAGAACAATATGTAGGCGATTTAAGCAGATTAGGAATTATCACTAACAATAGCTATGCCCGAACGCATCAATGGTGATTTTTTATATGGTTTTGATAAAATACGAAAATGTAAATTCTAATCTAGAAAGCAAGTAAATTGATCAATGGCAACAAGAATGGAATAAAGGAAACTACTTCTCAAGTAACGATCCAATCTATTTCACGAATTATAAATAATAGCAAGTTTATGTTATTTAGCCTCGGATAATGACTCTAAATTAACTTCTTCCGAAGATTAACTAGACTACCCAATTGAAGATCCCTCAAGCAATTAGGAGCATTAAGAACACCCGAATATGGCTACAAGTGGTATTGCCTATTCCTAGGTCAACTTCCATTAGATGAGGGTTAACGCCCCAAATTTATGTTAATTATTCTATCCCAACTCCGTTCTTCCTCTTCCGAGTTTCAAACAAAGTAAATGGGCGAGTTCAAAGGTTAGCTATTCCATTGAAAACATTCATGAACAAGAATAATTAAAATAGCAAAAACTTACTTGATTAAGAACAATGCAAATGAACAAATAAGCACAACAAGAGTGTCAATCTTAATTGTCACCAAGAGATTTCCATCAACAAGGATTAAACAGAAGAGAGAACATTTTTGTAGGAACCCTAGCCTCTAACTTGTGAAAGCTGCCAAAGATATCTAATGTTTTGCCCTAGTTTTCTATTTATAGCAACTGGAATATCAAAAATCGTAAAAATCCGAGTTCTGTTTGGTCTGGCCCGAAATTCCTTCAACGCGATCGCGCCATGTGTCTGCGCGATCGCGCCATGTGTCTGCGCGATCGCGTGGATGACGTCAGTTCCACTCGCCTTACTTCAGCGCGAACGCGTGTGTTCACTGCGCGTTCGCGCAGAGTCACGGACGCGCGTGACCGCGAACGCGTGATATTCATGCGCGAACGCGCAGAGCAATATTTCGCCAATAATTTCCAGAACCTCCAGTTGTTTCCAGTTTTGCAGTTTTTTTGCTTGTTTTCCACACTTTGGCTCTAGAGACCCCGTATTACCTGAAACATACTAAAAACCACGTAAAATAACATAGACTTGCTTAAAAACAAGTAAAACTTATAGTTAAAAAGCATCGATTGTGGCGTAAAATCACGCCACATCAACACCCCCAACTTAAAGTATTTGCTTGTCCTCAAGCAAGCCATACAAAACCACGACTCAATCTAACACCTAGATATTATAGAATAACAATGTCTACATTGGTTTTGACTCTGAACTACCGGCATGCATGTTTTTCTTCCAAGGACCACCCCAATTTCTGTTTTAAAGCAATATACACAACTCAAGAACACTACGACTAACAATGAAGCTTCAATGAATGACATTACATTATCGAACATATTATGGTGCACACAAACGCTACTTTAGGCGGTCACTTTATTTTGTTCAATTCTCATCCTTATGCCCTCACATAGACCAAAGAATGTCCCAACACACATATATACGACAAGAATGGGACGAAGACGAAAGAGAAGAGTAAAACACTCACACTCACAAAGAAATTCATATTTACACATGCAAATACCATAGGCTTGCCCTTATTTTCTATGTTCTCATCCAAAGATCGTTCAGTTGTGATCACATTAGGACTTGTTTCGGCTTGTAATGTAGGTTTAGGGACGGGTCGGATACTTTTTGGATACTAGTGACTCACCCTCCTTGAACACTACAACATCTTGTCACCTTAATTCGCCTCTTTTCTTTTCACCCCTTTATTTTCTTTCAGTTTTCGACCTCGATGTGGTTTTACTTCTAACCAACTTACAATTCTTTTTGCGTTACAATTTTCTGATTATATCTTTTTTTTTATGTATATATATATACGCAACTACCACATCGAATCTCCACTAGCAAACTCCACCACCCCCAACTTATGTTTTTAACATGTACTCCACATTTAATTCGCCCCCAACTTAGGCATTTTGGCTCATCTAACTAGTAGCATCAAGGAGGGAACGGGTGCGAAGATGGATTAATTGCACAAAGGGTAAGGTTTCATAATTGGCTAGCCAAGAAAAAGGTCAAAAAGGCTCAAAAGGGAAACTAGGGGTATTTAACACTTTTGGTAAGACTTATTTAGGCAAAGTGACTATTTCAACAAAGAAAGCCTAAGATCATCTCACAACCAAACTAACTTTCGGATTTCATACAAGACCAACCGGGCAAGTTCTAGATTATACATGCATAAACAGAATCAAACTAACAGCTCACATACACATTGGCATAAGGACAATTATTTTTGCACTTGTGACCTCCTAAGTAGTCATTTATCACATACAATACCCCAATAATAATAATGTCATATAAAGAATCAATCATGTTAATCAATCCTGTTCTAAGTATGAATTTTTCAAAATTTCGAGGGGTCCAAAATTTCCAACAAACAAAACAAACCACAATATATGCCATTAGTTACCAAGTAGTACCAAATAAGCCAAAATTACTCTACTCAGCCTAAGCAACATCCTAAACATGCCAGTTTCAACAAAATAAAACCCCCCTCAGGAAAAGAACTCTGGCAAAGAAAAGCCGAGGAGGTTCCTACCCCCAACTAAAAAACTTGCAGTGTCCTCACTGCATGACATCAACATAGATTTTTTTTTATCTTTTTTCTTTTTTTTTTAAACATACCTCCTAGCACTGAGTGCTATGGTCATCTCTGCTCAACCTCGGAACTGGAGCTGCTGGGCTCTGGCAGGACAAAATCTTCCTCATTTTCCTCCTCTTCATGCTGTGCTCCGCATACACTCCTCAGAATACTCATCATCTTGTTCAGAAATTTGCTTTGCTTCTTGGCGTGCTCTCTTGCCTTTTTCTGCCTCCTCTCTATCTTTCCCTGCTTTTCTTTTATATGCTTCATGTCCTCCACCACACCTGCTAATGTCGGACCACTAGGACCAGAGGGAGCTGTAGATGTGCCTTCTCCATGTGGGCCCGAAGGGAGACTAGCCACTAGCTGCTGAAGCCGATTGTCCACCCCATGGACCTGGGTGGAGATATATTGGAAAGGCCTGGCGGCTTCTTGCAGTGGTGGCAAGATTGGTATACCCATAGGAGGAGCAGGTGCCCCACCAGTCGAATCTGATGCAGTAGAGGTGAACTGCCCAAATGACGGGGCTGCTATATCAATCCTCCTTTTCTTCTGCACATTTCCGGGCCCTCTCTTCTTCAACGGATGAATCGGTATACCGGGGCCCTTTTCTTTGTCACCTGGCCTTGTGGGCACCCCATCAGTGGCGCACAAATACGTGATCAACGACGGGAAG
Source organism: Lycium barbarum (assembly GCF_019175385.1). Taxonomy (NCBI): domain Eukaryota; kingdom Viridiplantae; phylum Streptophyta; class Magnoliopsida; order Solanales; family Solanaceae; genus Lycium; species Lycium barbarum. The sequence goes on from NC_083346.1 coordinate 11,061,545, forward strand.
AATAGACTCTTAGTCCTTTCATGCACCACCTCCTGTATTTCTTGCATAATCAGCCTCCCCACATCAACAGGTAATCCTTCCATCACAACACAAATTAATTTAGCCCTCTCAACAGGCACCTCTGAATCATGTTTGGAAGGTAGCACCCTGGATGTGACAATATCAAGCCAAGTTTTGGCCTCGGCAGTGAACTCTGCGGAGTCAATCTTTCTCTGCATTGTGGTCAGCCACTTTGGTTGCTCCCCACCGTGGAGGTGGGTCACAAACCATTGTTGCCGCATTTGTTCGTACATCTGGGCCATCTCACTGTTATCACCATCCTGCATATTGTAGTAGGCATTGATTCTAGAGGCATTGCACAGGACATTCACACCTCTGACTTTGACAATTGCCCTATGTGTAATGTCTACCTCTGCAGCATTTGCATAGAATTCCCGCACAAGGGTATGATTTGCCCTGATTGGTTCATCCGCAAAGCGTATCCAGCCGCTTGTTACCAACCTTCCATAGAACTCGGGCATCTTTTCCTCCAAATTTTCTATTACAATGCCCCTCTCTTCGATGAAGCTCTTTCCCAGCAGTCTATCATATAGCTTCGAACATTTTGCTGACTGGAAGGTGGTGGTGTCATAGTATTCAATCAAGGGCACTTGGGCAGTATTGGATGATGAAGCCATTTTTTAAGTTTAAGTACCTACAAAACAAACACAATGCATATGAACACCTACAATGATGTATAATGAGGCAATTAGGTTAAGGAAATTGGCCACCCAAGTTTTGAGCAGCTCTGTGCGAGCATTCTGTTTGTGCACTGGCAATTTTCCTTCAGCGCGATCGCTCAGGGAACTGGCGCGACCGCGCCATTCTAAGCATTTTCTTCACCGCGATCGCGTAAGAACATGACGCGTTCGCGCAATTTTTGACCCATTATTCAACGCGTTCGCGTCTATTATCGGCGCGATCGCGCTGAGTCGTTTCAGATTCTCAGAAACATTTTCACAAACAGGTTATGGGCATCATTTTTGGGGCTTCAATTCAATGATTTTTAGCACGTATTTTGCCCCATTTTTTTCTTTTCATATCAACACCCAACTCTCAACTCACATCACTCACAACAAACAACAATTTACATGACAAGAAATTCAACAATTTCATCACATCTTCATGCTTAAACAAGTGGAAGATTTTTTTTTTCTCTTTCACAATTTCTAACATGGAAAGATGATAAAAAAAACCCTAGGAACAAAACAATGAAAGAATCACATACCTTGTGGTTGCAAGTTGAAGAATTTTTCTTAAAATTTGAAGTTGAATTTGAGAGAAAAGTGAGAAAATTTAGAGAAAAAGTGAAGGAAATGGGGGTTTTGCCCTCTTTTGTTCTGTTTTGTTAACTGAAAAACGCGCGTCTGCGTGGCAATATGGCGCGTTCGCGCAGAGTTATTTTTTTTTAATCTTTTTTTTTATTATTTTTATATTTTTTTTAACGCGTTCGCGTCATTTCGTGCGCGATCGCGCAGAGGTAATTCAGACCCCATTTTTCCAGACTCAGAAAATAAGCACAGAAACCAGTCTAACAAATTATAACTCATGTCTCAGCAACAACTACTGATTTGTGGCTGTTCTGAAAACCCAACCTGCTCAAAATAATTCCAAAAATTGTAAAACTTTGCAGATTAGTCACAAATCATAAACTAAACTGCTCTAAAAAATCAAATTTCAAAAATGATTTAAAAATTTTAAAACGATGGGTTGCCTCCCACCAAGCGCTTAAGTTAACGTCGCGGCACGACGGTTACCAACTTTACCGCTTTTCTCGCCATTTGGAGCTTATGAATTGGGCACCTAACTTGGAATCAAGTTTGTGACCACGAGCAGCGAGGGGTGGTAAATATCTGATCACGCCAAGTAAAATATTGTTCATCCTACACTTCTTGGCTTTCAAGTGAGGAATGTCATTTTGCCTTGTTGAATTTTCAAATTGCAAAATATAAGGCTCTTGAACTTTTTGAATTATGACATCCTCTTTTTCCCCCGGATTGGGGTCAACACCAACCATATTGTTCAGAACAATGGTTGACTCCAATTCATTTTTTTCTTTGGCATTCCCAATTAACTCATCTTCATGATTTACCCTTTCATCTTGAGCATTGTGGAGTTCATAATGATTTGCCCATGAAGGATTTTCTTCATTTGTCATCAAACCAAGTTGGAGACTAGTTTCCAAGTATTCTTCCAAGGCTTTTTGATTTTCATTACCCTCACCTAGCAGGCACTCCATCATGAGTTTGAACTCACCAATTTGGCCATGCTCACAATAAAAGTCATTACTAAACAAGTTTTCATAGAAGGATGCCATTTTTTTTATATATATAAAATAAGATAAAACACAGAAAACAACTACACAAATATTTACGGGTTCGGTTCAAAGCAAGTTAGCTTATTTCCTAGATTAGCCAAAATACGCCAATTGTTCCCCGGCAACAGCGCCAAAATTTGATACACTCAAATTACACCTATTAATGGTATAACGCGGACGTTGTCAAATATAGTAACCCAACAAGGTTGGGGTCGAATCCCACAGAGAACAATATGTAGGCGATTTAAGCAGATTAGGAATTATCACTAATAATAGTTATGCCCGAACGCATCAATGGTGATTTTTTATATGGTTTTGATAAAATATGAAAATGTAAATTCTAATCTAGAAAGCAAGTAAATTGATCAATGGCAACAAGAATGGAATAAAGGAAACTACTTCTCAAGTAACGATCCAATCTATTTCACGAATTATAAATAATAGCAAGTTTATGTTATTTAGCCTCGGATAATGACTCTAAATTAACTTCTTCCGAAGATTAACTAGACTACCCAATTGAAGATCCCTCAAGCAATTAGGAGCATTAAGAACACCCGAATATGGCTACAAGTGGTATTGCCTATTCCTAGGTCAACTTCCATTAGATGAGGGTTAACGCCCCAAATTTATGTTAATTATTCTATCCCAACTCCGTTCTTCCTCTTCCGAGTTTCAAACAAAGTAAATGGGCGAGTTCAAAGGTTAGCTATTCCATTGAAAACATTCATGAACAAGAATAATTAAAATAGCAAAAACTTACTTGATTAAGAACAATGCAAATGAACAAATAAGCACAACAAGAATGGCAATCTTAATTGTCACCAAGAGATTTCCATTAACAAGGATTAAACAGAAGAGAGAACATTTTTGTAGGAACCCTAGCCTCCAACTTGTGAAAGCTGCCAAAGATATCTAATGTTTTGCCCTAGTTTTCTATTTATAGGAACTGGAATATCAAAAATCGTAAAAATCCGAGTTCTGTTCGGTCTGGCCCGAAATTCCTTCAACGCGATCGCGCCATGTGTCTGCGCGATCGCGTGGATGACGTCAGCTCCACTCGCCTTACTTCAGCGCGAACGCGTGTGTTCACTGCGCGTTCGCGCAGAGTCACGGGCGCGCGTGATCGCTAACGCGTGATATTCATGCGCGAACGCGCAGAGCATTATTTCGCCAATAATTTCCAGAACCTCCAGTTGTTTCCAGTTTTGCAGTTTTTTTGCTTGTTTTCCACACTTTGGCTCTAGAGACCCCGTATTACCTGAAACATACTAAAAACCACGTAAAATAACATAGACTTGCTTAAAAACAAGTAAAACTTATAGTTAAAAAGCATCGATTGTGGCGTAAAATCACGCCACATCAACAGCCCGCTGCTAGGGAGATGTTGGCAGTAGAGGAGGACAACGCCCCTCATCCCGAGAAATCGGATCGCAAGAAGGAGGACCCAACCGGAGGACAAGACGCCAAATAGCAATCAAAGCACTCGGGTATGGATCGGGAGTATGAGAGGATGATTTCAACGTACCCAGATCATTCGTTATGCCGGATGACTCGGATGCAACCGGGTCGACAGTGGAAGAATTGGAGCAGGTCATCTTGTTCGAGTACTTACCGGACAGAAAGGTATACCTGGGCACGGGGTTGACCCCGGAGCTCAGGGACAAGTTAATTAAATTTCTTCGAGCTAACGCAGATTGCTTCGCATGGTCCCATATAGATATGACAGGTATATCCCCGGAAGTAGCTGCTCACAAGCTCAGTTTAGACGGGAGATTTCCCCCGGTGAAGCAGAAGAAAAGGGCCCATGGCGGAGGCTAAACACGCCTTCGTGAAGGACGAGGTAACAAAGCTTTTAAAAATAGGTTTAATCCGGGAGGTCAAGTATCCGGACTGGCTAGCTAACGTGGTAGTGGTGCCCAAAAAAGGTAATAAATTTCGAATGTGTGTTGATTACAAAGATTTAAATAAGGCATGCCCGAATGATTCATTTCTGTTGCCCACATCGATAGAATGATCAATGCGACGGCCGGGCATGAGATGTTAAGTTTCCTCGATGCCTACTCCAGGTATAACTAAATTCGGATGCACCCGGAGGATTAAGAGAAAACATCCTTCATCACCCGGTATGGGACTTACTGTTATAATGTCATGCCTTTCGGACTAAAAAATGCCGGTGCAACTTACCAACGCCTAGTTAATGGGATGTTCGAAGAACAAATAGGAAAAATAATAGAAGTTTATATTGACGACATGGTTGTTAAGTCCCTGGAAACAGAGGACCATTTAAAGCATTTGCAGGAAACCTTCGATGTGCTCCGCAAGTACAACATGAAGCTCAACCCGGAAAAGTGTGCCTTCGGAGTAAGGTCCGGTAAATTTTTGGGCTTTATGGTGTCAAACCGGGGAATTGAAATCAACCCGGACAAGATCAAGGCCATCGAGGATATCGAGGTGGTGAATAACATAAAAGGGGTACAGAGGCTCACCGGAAGGATAGCGGCGCTGAGTCACTTCATATCGAGGTCCTCGGACAAGAGTCATTGTTTTTTCTCCCTGCTAAGGAAGAAGAACGACCTCGTTTAGATACCGGAGTGCCAAAAAGCTTTGCAAGAATTAAAGAAATACCTGTCTAGCCCCCCGCTGCTGCACACACCGAAAGCGGACGAGCCGCTTTTTCTTTACCTTGTTGTCTCCGAGGTAGCGGTAAGTGGCATTTTGGTCCAAGAAGATTCAGGTACGCAATTCCCTATCTATTATGTGAGTAGAACTTTGGGGGATGCGGAAACTCGGTATCCCCATTTGGAAAAGTTGGCATTAGCACTAGTGAGTGCTTCTAGAAAGCTCAAGCCCTACTTTCAGTGCCATCCGATATGTGTAGTAACTACTTACCCCCTAAAAAACGTCATGCATAAACCGGAATTATCGGGTAGAAAGACCAAATGGGCAGTCGAAATTAGCGGGTATGATATCGAGTACAAACCTCGAACGACTATCAAGTCCCAGATCTTGGCCGATTTTGTGGCAGATTTTGCCCCGGCTATGGTCCCCGATGTTGAGAAAGAGCTTCTGCTGACCTCGGGGAAGACCTGGGTATTTGGTCGTTACATACGGACGGAGCCTCGAACCTCAAAGGTTCCGAGCTGGGAATCGTCCTCCGGACCCCAACCGGGGAGGCCATTTGATAGTCTATTAGAACCGTTAAATTGACTAACAATGAATCCGAGTATGAGACTATGATTTCAGGTTTGGAGCTGGCCCGAAGTATGGGGGCCGAAATAATCGAAGCAAAGTGCGATTCACTCTTAGTCGTAAACCAGGTGAACGGCGTCTTCGAGGTCAAGGACGAACGGATGCAGAGGTACCTTGAAAAAGTCCTAGTGATATTACACCGGTTTAAAGAATGGACCATGCAGCATATACCGAGGGAGCAGAACAGCGAAGCCGATGCATTGGCAAACTTGGGGTCCTCGGTCGAGGGGGAAAAAATCAACCCCGGGACCACGGTGCACTTGTTAAACTCGGCGATAGAAAATGGACATGCCGATATAAACACGATGGGTTTAACTTGGGATTGGCGCAATAAGTACGTCGACTACTTGCATGATGGAAAGCTCCCGAGCGACCCGAAAGAATCACGGTCATTAAGGACCAAGGTTGCGCGTTTCTGCTTGGTAGACGGCCAATTGTATCGTCGATCTTTCCTCGAACCCCTGGCTAAGTGTTTAGGCCCCGGTGAAACGGAATATGTGATGAGAGAGGTGCACGAAAGAACTTGTGGCAACCACTCCGGTGCCGAGGCTCTGGTCCGAAAGATCATCAGGGCCGGTTATTACTGGAACCGGATGGACGAAGACTCGAAAAGTTTTGTCCGAAAATGTGACGGGTGTCAGAAACATGCACCGATGATTCACCAGCCCGGAGAGCTGCTGCATTCGGTGGTCTCTCACTGGCCTTTCATGAAGTGGGGAATGGACATTGTGGGTCCATTACCCTGGGCGCCAGGTAAGGCTCGTTTCATTCTGTTTGTGACTGATTATTTCTCTAAGGGGGTGGAAGCGCAGGCCTTTGAGAAAATCAGAGAAAAGGAAGTCATTGACTTCATATGGGATCACATCATCTGTCGTTTCGGCATCCCCGCCGAGATAACTTGTGATAACGGACCTCAGTTCGTGGGCAGCAAGGTCAACAGTTTTCTCGAGGGATTGAAAATCAAGAAAATTGTGTCGACCCCGTATCACCCGTGTGCAAACAGACAGGCAGAATCCACGAACAAAACAATAATCCAAAATCTGAGAAAGAGACTCGAAGCATCAAAACACCATTGGAGGGAAATATTACCAGAGGTGCTGTGGGCTTACAGAACCACATCCAAATCAAGCACGGGGGAAACCCCTTTCTCGTTGGTTTACGGGGCTGAAGCCCTTATCCCCGTAGAAGTTGGCGAACCGACTCTCCGGTTCAGGTATACCATCGAGGAATCAAACGAGATGGCCATGGTCGTGCAGCTCGACCTCACGGATGAACTTCGCAAAAATGTGTTAGTCCGTATTGCAGCCCAGAAACAAAGAATGAAAAGATACTACAATCGAAGGGCCAATTTTCGACACTTCCAAGTTGGGGACTTGGTGCTTCGAAAGGTCACCTTGCACACCAAGAATCCCAACGAGGGGAAGTTGGGTCCGAATTGGGAAGGCCCGTATAAGATAACCGGGATAACGGGCAAAGGGTCGTACCAGCTGGGGTCCATGGACGGGAAGCGGTTGCGCAATAACTGGAATGTGGCTCATCTGAAAAGATACTACTGCTAAGGTATGGGTTCCCCACGTTCTCCTGTTAACCTTTCTCTTTTGCAGGAAATCGGGGACATCATAATGTTAGAACTTAGGTCTGAAAACACGTGTTGCACTCTTTTCCTTAGTACGGTTTTGTCCCAAAATGGGTTTTTCGACAAGGTTTTTAATGAGGAAACAAGTACAGCGTGTTACTCGACAAAGATAAGGGACAAGCGCCCGGAAACTCGAGGCCACACCCTCCGATTGGGGACTTAATAGCACTCACTCGACCTCGCAGCTCGGATAAGTGCTAGGGGAATACTATGCCCACATCGAAGTTTACCATGGTCAAGGAAGACGAAGAAACTCAACACTTGCTACGGCAAAACAAAGGACCGGACATCGGTCATAGCCTTCAATGTAAGGAACAAACGATCATAATGAAATGTGTCCCATTTAGCATTTGCTAAGGCAAAACAAAGGCCCGGCCATCGGCCACAGCCTTCGATGTAAGGACCAAACGATCATAATGAATCGTGTCCCATTTAGCATTTTCTACGGCAAAACAAAGGCCCGGACATGGGCCACAGCCTTGGATGTAAGGACCAAACGATCATAATGAATCGTGTCCCATTTAGTATTTTCTACGGCAAAGGAAGAAGGAATGAAAATTCTCATGTATACAAACATTTTTCAATGCAAAATTATCGAAAGTTTGGATAGCAATATCTCGGTTATCATCCTGTTAAGAGACTTTACCCCGGTGATAACCACCGTATTTCGGCACCACTTCATCCACACGCCCTATACCGGGCACTATGGTCGAAATTCGACAAAGGCGACAAGGTCATAGCAAACCGAGCCAAAAATCGCTAAAAATTTGACTAAGGAAACGGGGTCACAACGACCCGAGCCAAAGTTTTCTAACCTCCTCAACCAGGGACTGTTACGTCAAAATTCAGCCAAGGCTGAGACTCGGATGCCGAAAAAATACCGACCCTAAGGAAATGCCTATCACGATTCGGAAACATCTGAATCCACAAAGCATTAGGTAAGTCCTACGGGTGCAATGAACTAATGACTACAAGTCAGCTTGTCCTTGGCACGGACCAACGACTCGGGAAAAAATAATAGCAAACATTTAAGCGAAGAAACAAGAAAGAGGCCTTTTTCATTTTTACAAGGAGTGTTTTTACATAAAAAAACCAAAGTCCTACAAAGGCAAAAAAATAAAAATTAAAAGCCCAAGTACAGGCCCTATGGTATCCGGCATGACTGGAGGCGGAGTGTTCGGACTCGGTCCGCTCGGAGTTGTCTGATTCAGACCCGAGAGCGCGATTGGCTTCCTCCTCAATCCCTTTGGCTTCAAGTATCAAGGCCGGAAGATCCGCAAAGCCGTGCTCAGCTTGGTCGAGGGTGATCCTCCGAGACTTCCACTTCTCATACTCGGCAACTATGATAGTATGAGCCTCGGTGGCCTCCACACTCTTCAAAGCTTCATCTAAATCGGCCTCGACCTTGGCCAACTTTGCAGCCAGAACACCTCGGTTTTCTTCAAGGACATCTTGCATTCGAGTGGCCGCTTCGAGCTCGGCCTTGAGGGAATCATTGGCGTTAACCGCTTCTGCAAGCTCGGTTTTTAGGGCATCGTACATCTGGGCCCTTCTCTCCGCTTTCTCCTCGAACGTCCTCATGCGCTCTTTGTACAGGGCAGCCTCAGATTCGAGCAGCCGGTTCCGCTCAGCCGAACTCGTAGCATCGACCTTCACCAAATCCAGCTCCCCCCGGAGTTGAGAAATGGTGATCTCGAGCTCATCTAGCCTCAAGGAAAATTGAGCGTTATCCTGACTAAGGCCGATCTTGTCAGCTTCGAGACTCCGGTTGTAATCGGCTATAGCGGCCAGCTCACTCTTCAACCGTCGGTTTTCGTCCTTAGCCGCGTCAAGCTCAAGTCGGAGGTTGGAAAGAGCGGCCGCCCGGTTCAACTCCTCCTCCTTCTCCCGAAGAAGGTGCTGATATTTCTCCGTTTCCCGGCCCTGGGCATCTAGTTGGCCCCTAAGATCGGCCATCTCCTGCTGGGTACGGATGAAGGCTTCGTTGACGAGCACCACACTTTGCAAATGAAGCAAAGTTAAAAACTTGAACAAAGCAAGGCTGAAAATTCTCAGTGAAGTTATACAAAGACGGCTAAAAAACCTTACCCGGTTGCCCGCGTGCATACCCTCGTTAATGAGGCACTGCCAAGAGACCCTGGTCATCTTCCGCTTGTCCGAATCTGAGAAAAGAGGCCGCAGATAGCTCGCTACACCCACCGGGCGCGAAAGAAAGCTGCAGTCCTCGGGGACGGTGACCACAACCGATCTTGTCCTTCTCGGCTCCACGCTTGGGGCAGGGAAGATACTTACCAAGCTGTCCCTGGCTCCAGATTCGGAGGTCCGGCTAGCCGACCTCGTGGCCTGAGTATCTTCGGCAAAGGCCGGGGGCTCCCCAGTTGCAGCAGGCTCATGCTCGGGAGTCGGATGGGCATCTATGGGGGCTTCAGTCTCCGGTTCCGGCCCAGTCCTTTGTTCGGCTTCAGCAGCGGCCGCCTCCCCGGGCCTCCTTGTCCTTTGCAGGGGAGTATCTTCTGAAGAAGTTTCACCTGAATTGTCGACGTAGTCAACCGACCGAAGAGGAGCCGGGGAAAGAATTTCTTCCGCACCTGAGTGTGGAGCAGGAACCAAGAGACCTTCACCAGCGGAAGGCAGGGGTGGAACGGAGACAGCATCTTCCGGTATTGGAGCCACGGAAGGGGTTGCGCCGACTCTCCGAAGGACAATATCTTGCTCTGTTTCGTCCCTTAAGGACCGAGCAACGCTCCTCGCCCTCTTTTTCGGCCTCTGCCCTTTTTCGGAGGGCCTTTTCCTCTTTGCAGCATCGGCAAGGATATGAGACGAGCCTGCTGTATCGAACTCGGATGCCGATGCTATGGGCGCACTCGCCGATTCCGGTCTAGGGACCACCGAGCCCTTAGGCAGACCTGAAAATCGAAGATGTTAGCAAAGGTTGGAGGGTGTAACGACCACGGATAGTAAAAGAAGCAGTGAACACGGGTAGAAGCAGAGCACTACCGTGATTCTGGGTGGCCCATCGGCCACGTGACAGGTGGGCCCACGTCCGGTTGTCATGGGCATGCTGGCTGATGAGTGTTGTGACCCATTCGTTCAGGTTGCGGACGACCGGGGGAATGTACCCATTGGCTGAATAAAAACAAGGAAAGCAATGAGAAAGTAAGACCGAAGAATGACAAAACGTACAAAGGCAATTACTCAAAGTTTAGACTTACGATTGTTGTTCCATTTCTCCTGGAAGGGCATGTAATCGGCCGGGATGATATCCTCGGTCCTCACCCGGACGTATCGCTCTAGCCAGCCCCTGTCCCGGGCTTCGTCCATTTTCGAGAAAAGCGGATTCCGGCTACGCTTGGCGAGTTTTATTACGCCACCCCGGAAAAGCCTCAGGGAGTATAAACGTATCAGATGGGCCAGCGTGAGCTCCTTCCCGGCATTGTTGGCCAACAACCGGTGGCATGCTATGACCCTCCAAACGATCGGACCAATCTGTGCCAAGGTCACGTCGTAGGTTCGGCACATGTCCAGGATGACCGGATCAACCGGTGGGTCGAGCTTGAGAGTGAAGGGGTAGGTATAGACGTACAGAAAGCCTTCCCGGCGGTCAGTGACTGATTCATTTGGCCCGGGGGCATAAACGGATCAGCCCGAACCAAGTCTAGTTTTTCCTCGGTAATGGACGAGGGGTATCGTCTCACGTCGTACCCCCTGTCGGATACCGAAGAAGGCTTTTCGACCACTAAGTCTTTGTTGAAGTTGGTTTTGGCCGGGATGATGTCCGAGGCCGTAGGCTCGAAGGTGCTCTTTGCTTTGGCTGGGGACGCAACCTCGGTTCCTAGGGATGAAACCGAGGGAATGTCATGAGAAGTGGTTTCAGACATTTTGAAATATGAAAAGAAGAGACCGAGTGGGTTCAGAAAGGAAGTGAAAAAAGAGTGAGGGAACAGACGGAACAAGAAAATTGAAGAATAGGGAGTAGTAACACTCAAACAAAAACAGCAGCACACAAGAACGACTGGTGGAGAAATTGGTGCAAATCGTTCCCTTTTTTGCGTAAGTATATGCAACGAATCAACAGGTAATGTAAGTTGTAAGAGCAACAAGTGCAGCAAAGAGTGAAAGATGAGAGGAAACGGATCGTAAAAATGTTGAAATGAAGGGGTGAAGAACCTTATATAGGCATGGGAATGGAGCGGTTACCGACGCCGGCCAATCAGGGGACGCCACGTGTCCCCATAATTAATGAGAAATGACTCGAAACGACGTGCATGCGGCGGTTGTCAGAACGGACCATCCGGGATAGGACACGTGGCCACTGAAAAGGGAGACGTGACGCAACCGTTCCCGCCAAAATGAGAAGATAACAACGAGTTAACGGAGTCGCCGGTTTCGTGATTCATCCACTTCCCGTTACTCCGATAGATCGGTGACCCGGGAAGTGTGGGGACTATCTGTGTACGGTAAAAATCGGGTATGAGTCAAAGCGTTGAGACGAGGGGCCGAAGGAAGAAGGTTACAAGAACATAGGTGAAGACTTTCATTCTGAACCGGAGGAACGCTCGGACCGGAGCTGGGCATGGGCACCGTTTGGTTCGGTTTCTTCATCACCGGGTCGGTCGGGGCCGTTAGTCCGAATATCCGTGGCTATTGGTCCGGTAGAGCCGTTACGCACGAGCCACGCGTCGGTAGCGTCCTACCATGGTCAACTACCAACCATGCGTGTGTCAGACAGTACGGCCAACCTAACCCACTCAGAGTTTTCCTTCCTCTTATTTTTTAATGATTTGTATCGTATGAGGCCCATAGAGGCAACACTATAAATAGAGCTCATCCCTCTCCTTTGAGGGGGTTGGCTTCTTCATTTTTAAGAACACTTGTAATAGCAAAATATATATATACAATCTCTCTCAAATATCAGATTCGGTCCATAACAGTCGTTTTCATTACCATTGTATTTCTTTGATCAAGTATTGTATGGCATTTAGCGAACTCTCACGCCCACAGCCAATCATTAATCATTAATTGCTTTGCTACGAAACGTTCATACACTTCATTTCCCCATAACATATATTGAGATCCGAACACATATCCTATACCCGCTCACAAATTCAATTGATTATCCAAATCCGGGGTAAACATTGAGGTTTTCCGTCGAGCTCTGGTTATTCAAACTTACGGATTCAAATTTGTTGAAAAGCTCTTTAAGGTCCATTTTTCACTTTGCTCTTTAAATTTTATGGAATGATTTTCTGAATGTTTGGCTTGAGTAAAAATATGAGCTTGATGAGTTTGTCATTGATTTTCAGTTGGTTATATACAAATATGCATCTTTCTTTCTCGAGTTGCTACATTTTTTTGTTACTTAGTTTTCTTACTAACTGGGCTTGTTAATTAATAATGTTAAAGTTCTCTCATAAAGTTTATGTTTCTTTAAAAGAAAACTTGAAGATGCAAACACGTTGATGTGTATGAAGGAATTTTAGTTCACAGTTTTCTTAACTTAAGTTTGGTATTTATGTTTCATTCCCCTATTTGACTTAATGGGTATTTTAATGGTTACTGGACAATGCATGAAGACGATAAAAATGGGTCATGTGGTCTTGCATTGAGAAGAGATTAGTTTAGTCATTATTTCTTTAATAAATTAAATGGATCAAAAAGAGTGTATATAACTTTTCCTTCTTTGGGCCAAAATTGATTTGTGGCCTAGCTAATTATTTAAATCCGAGATGAGCGAGATGGGGTGCGAATTATTTCAAACCCCGTTGTTAAGTATAAAAGAAAAGAGCAGAAAAACCAATTGTGAGGGAGCGAGATGAGATGCGAACACGTTTCAAAATCCGTTGTCAAAGAGTGAAAAATGACTAAAAAATAATAAAGAAGAGCGTCTTAGACTTAAGAGACAAATAATCCTTTTAACAATAGACACTCTTAGGTGCGTTTAAATGTTGACCATGTGTTCGGTTACGGATCTTGATTAAACATTAATTAATAACTCAAAAGAGTCATGTAGGCGGTTACGCTTCTTGACTTTTTATAAATAAATCGAGTTGACCATGTGTTTGGATACACTCCTTGGTCGATTCTTATAAATAAGAGGTTTTGTGGGTGGTTACGCTCCTAAGCCGAAAAATATTAGTCATATATTCTAAACTAATTTGTAGGTAATTAAGTGAGTATAATAAACACGTTCTATCCAAGAATTAACTTTAGCCAAGTATAAGCCGATAAAAGCGACCGTGCTAGAACCACGGGACTCGGGGAATGCCTAATACCTTCTCTCCGGTCAATAGAATTCCTTACCCGGTCTTTTATTTTCACGGACCAATAATAAAAGAGTCATTTCCTTTTGATTAGGGATTCATAAGGTGACTTGGAACATCAAAACTCAATTCCAAGTGGCGACTCTGAATAAATAAATAATTCCTTTCAAAACGTCACTTCAATTGGAAAAACCCTTTAATAAATAAAACCCGTGTCCTCCGGGGTGCGAGAAAGGGGTGTGACAGCCTGTATTTCAAAGAAGATCTTTTTTGTATACAAATGAATACAATGAATTTGAAGTGTGTACAAATGAATACAGTGAATTTTATTTCTTGTATTCAGTTTTTGCTGAGTGTATTCGTTAATTTTTTTTTTGTGCAAAATTCAATGTTTTGGGGTGTATTTTGAAGGATATTTTTTGTATACAACCGATTTTAAATATAATAAAGTGAATACAGTGTAAAAGTAGCTACAAATGAATACAGTTGAGTTGAATACGTTTGACTTGAATACAACTTAGTTGAATACATATGACTTGAATACAACGAAATCTGAACTTGAATACAGCGAAATCTGAACTTGAATACAGCGAAATCTGACTCAGCCGAATTTTGAATACAATCCGAATTTTGAATACAATCTACTGTAGCTACGAACTGTAATTAGCTAAAGTGTAGCTATGCCTAAAAAAAAACCTCACAATATAGTCATTTATGTAAGTTGCCCATGTTTATATAGACAATAGAAAAAAGGAATAAGTGAATATTAAACACACACACGCAAGTGTATCCACTATACTTGTGACAAATTCATAAAAATATTGTTCTACTCATATTGTAAATGAACTTAAATAAATTTAAAATTTATAAATATCTAGGAAAAAATATTATATATAATATGATATTTATAATATGAAAGGTATTATATAGATGGAGGATTTAAAATGTCAAGGGAAAAAAAAAGGCATTGCATTGGATAAGGGGGGAAGAATGTCTATTGTTCATAATTGAGGGGGGAGTTTGATTTTAAAGCAAAGTTGGGGGGTGTAAATGATTTTCACCCAAAAATAAAAAGGTAATACATTGATGAAGGATTGACAATGTGAAGGGTAAAATAGACATTGCATAGGATAAAGTGGGAGAATGTCTATTGTTCATAGTTGGGAGGAGTTTGATTTTCAAAGTAAAGTTGAGACCGAGAAAGGTCCGATAATCTCAGAGTAAGAACTCCTTTATTCTTTTCCAAACGAAGAGTACACCAAAAAATTGTTACTAGTATATTGCCTTTCCATTCTTTAAATATGTAGATGAATATCAAAGATAACTAATACAGTTTCTTCTTTCAATTTCTTGACCCTCCTCAATTATAAAGTATAGAGATGTTTCTAATCGGATGCTTTTGGGAAAATTATGTTGATTTAATTTGACCCAAAGCAGACAATATTATATCATGTTAAGAGTTTTAATTTTAAGTTGGCTTAACCGAACAATTAGTATCAAAGACTGTGATTTGCGGGACAAGTATAGAGATGACAGAGTAATGACACGAGACTCGATTTACTACTTTTATCAATCCAAAGTAGATGGGATACGGACGCAGAGAAAAAGAAGGTAGCTTCAATGACAATAAATACTGGGACAATGCAGGTGAGACACACAAAGAGTTTCCGCATCCATGAAAGAGATGCTTAACTTAGTTCGAAAGGAGATTATTTACTGATAGCTGAAAAGAAAAGGAAGCTACATATCAAAGGTAAAAACATTCTTAATCAATTGAGACCTTTTAGTGAAAATCGAACTCAAAACGAACAATATCATATCATCATTAAATATTTTTAGGCTGATTTAACCCAACAACTTTCTTCCATTTAAATTGTATATTCATGTTCTGATATTTCCAACTGGTCAATTTGATAAGTACTAATAGAAGAAGTAGTAGTAGTTGTACAGGGTAAAATCCGTCGACACCATCAAAGGATGGCATGTGGCGATGGTGACATGTCAGATTTGAGTCAACAAGCGAGGGGCTTCGGGAAAGCATAACGACGCTCCGGAGGAGTAACTTGACAGCTGCTACCAGAGACAGAAACTAGATGAATTATATTTTATAAACACGTTATATAACCCTCATCATATTAAGCATTAGCTTCCACCAAATTCTATTATCTTTTTTTACATATACGTGAAAAAACAAGTACAAATAGAATGTCATCAAAATCTAAGCTTCTGTTAGGTTTTCAATTCCACCCTACGAATGAAGAGTTGATCAACTATCTGAAAAATTTCGTGCTCTGCGGAATATTGCCACCTACGGATGTTATTAAAGTAGTCGACCTATTTGGAGACTCCGAGCCATGACAGATTATCGGTGCTTCAGAGGAGAAAACGAGTTATTTTCTTACCCCGTTGAAGAGATTCAAGAATTCAACCAAAAAATTTGCAAGAACAGTTGGCGAAGGAAAATGGAAAGGCCAAACAAGTGGTAAACCAATTAATGATGGATCGAAAAATATAGTTGGATTCAAGAGAAGTTTGAAGTACCATAGTGATATAAAAAGAGACCACATGAATGATAAGTGGCTCATGACAGAATATTTTTTGCCGGACGAGTACATTGATAAAAGCGACAATAAGGATAATTTCGTCTTGTGCAAAATCAAAGAGAAGAAAAAAAGTGAGAAAAATGGTAATGAAGTCATGGAGGAAAATGTTGATGAAGTAATTGCTTCTATATTAGGAAGTAATTATTATACTCATCAAGTAATTACCAAAGACGACAATCAATTAGCGGTTGTAAACGAAGCTAATTATGAAGTGAGGACAAATTGTAAAGCAAGTACAAGCACATTCAATAATGATCAACATAAAGATTATGGAGTATTAGGACAAGCTAATAATTATTTGGAAGCTGGGGTTGAGCAATTTAATGGAATTAACCTGTATAGAATTGAAGCTACGATTCCTTGATGGCAATGATTGAATTCTAAGAATCAGAACAAGTTTTGGGTGACACTACTTCAATATTTGTGACGGTTAGGCATGCAAATAGCTAAACTAATTAGGTGATTTTTTTCTTTCTTTTTCAATTAGGGGATATTAGCTCCAATGTAAAAGCTTTTCCTTTACTATCAATACTCTTGTTATTCCATTTTGTATGATATTATTAGAGAGTTAAATCGATTTTTCTTTAACAAAAACTTTTTGATTCATTGTTTAAATATAGAAAGTTCCAATTCGTTATATGTTTCTATATAATTATTAATATCTGATTTATATATGTAATAAAAGATTACGAAGTCAATGTTCGATTTGAGACCGAGAAAGGTCCGATATAATCGTACTTTGAAGTTAGAACTCATTTATTCTTTTCCAAACGAAGAGTATATACCAAACAATTGTTAGTAATAAGTTGCCAGTCAATTCTTTAAATAGGAAGATGAATATTAAAGATAACTAATACAGTTTCTTCGTTCAATTTCTTGACACTTCTTAATTATTTTAGTTTTTATTTGTCTTAAATTGTGTGGGAGGAATATAAATTCATATTAGTAGCTTGAAAAAAAAAAACTACTGCTAAATATAGAGATTCCAAATCGGATGCTTTTGGAATAACTGTATTGATTTAATTTGGCCAAAGAAGAAGGCAATATTACATCGTGTTAAGAGTATTATATTTTGAGTTGGCTTAACCCAACCATTGGTATCAGAGACTGTGAATTGGCGGGACGAGTATAGAAATGACAGAGTAATGACATGAGACTCGATTTACTACTTTTGTCAACCCAAGTAGCTGGAAGATGCACGCAGAAAAGAAGAAGGTAACATCAATGACAATAAATACTCGGACAATGTAGGCAAGACACACAAAGAGAAATTCCGTATCCATGAAAGAGATGTGTAACTTAGTTCGAAAGAAATAATTGGGGTGTGCAAACAAATTGAAATCCTATATTGATAGCTGAAAAGAAAAGGAAGCTACATATCAAAAATAGAAACATTCTTAATCAAGTGAGACCTTTTAGGAAAAACTAGCTCAAAACAAACAATATCATATCAATTAAATATTTTTGGGCTGATTTAACACCGCAACTTTCTTCCGTTTACATCATATATCCATGTTGTGATATTTCCAACTGGTCAGTTTGATAAGTACTAATGGAACTATGGAAGTAGTAGTAGTAGTAACAATGATTGGCTATAAAATAAACGTAATGCATCATGTTCATCTAACAAACTTAGCTTTGAAGAAAATGGTTAAAATTTTTTAGAAATGAAATGCTGCGGGATATAGAAAATATGCACAAGATTTGATCAAATTAACTGGTTAGTTCCCCCTTTTCAGTATTCCAACTTATCAATAGGAATCAGTAGATCGTCATCAGATTGATTTTGAATCAAATATACAAACATGATTCTATGTGTAAAAAAAGAATTTAGCAACAAATACAAATATAAATGGAAACTAAAATGAAATAAACTAGATCACTAACCTTTGTATTGTACACATTAAGACAAGTCAACTCAAGAGTTCTTCAATGAAAACAATTTAGCTTATACACCCTCACAGTGTAAAAAAATTCTATAATATCGGTATATGTCTGTCTGTCTTGTTTTTCATGTACCTAATTTCACTTATTTGGAACCGGATGCCTTTGTGCTACCTTTCCCTTGACCATCACTACCACCACCACCACCCGATTTAACCTCTGGAGTTTTAACCTTAAATTTCCCAAGTTTCAATTGGGATTGATCAATTCCCCTACTCCTGTTTAAAGAGCTATCGCTTGGACTCCTTTTGAAAGAATTAATCTTTGATTTTTTATTTTCTTGATCCTTGTTTGAAAACACAACTCCAATTTTCTCAAATATAGGAATGAAATCCTCATGATCAAATGGGTAAATTTTCTTGAAGAAGTCTCCCCTTTTCATGTAAAGGTCTCTGAAGAAATCTAGTAGCATAATCAATCTTGGTAATAGAATATTTTCCTCAATGTTTTCCATTCAAGACCTAGAATATATACAATATGTATTTCCTATAATTAGGCTTCATCTAGGGCTACTAAATAGGTAACTAAATATATATAATACTAAAAACAATAACAGAATATATATTTACATATATAGCTTAACACACCCCGCAGTCGAAGCGGGAAGTTGACGGACACTGAGACTGTCCCGAAAATCTTCAAACAGAACACGCGGAAGACCCTTAGTGAAAATATCCGCGATTTGATATCGTGATGGAACATGAAGAACTCGAACATGTCCACGGGCAACCTTTTCCCGTACAAAGTGAATATCCATCTCAATATGCTTGGTACGTTGATGTTGCACCGGATTACCCGATAAATAAATTACACTAACATTGTCATAATAAACAATTGTAGCCTTTTGAATCGGACAATGTAGCTCCAATAGCAAATTTCGTAACCAACAGGATTCGGCTACTGCATTTGCTTCACCACGATACTCGGCCTCAACACTCGACCGAGAGAGAGTAGGTTGTCTTTTGGGGGACCAAGAAATCAAATTATCACCCAAAAATACACAATAACCAGAGGTAGAACGTCTTGTATCCGGGCAACCAGCCTAATCAGCATCAGTATAAGATACAAGAGATGATATCGAAGATGAATAGAGATGGAGGCCATGATCAAGCGTACCTTGAAGGTACCGGATAATGCGCTTTAGAGCTTGCATATGGTCAACTCTCGGATCATGCATATGTAAGCACACTTGTTGAACAGCATAAGAAATATCCGGTCGGGTGAATGTAAGATACTGTAGAGCTCCGGCAAGACTCCTATAAAGAGTGGGATCCTCATAGGTAGCACTAGAAGTAGCACTAACCTTTTCCTTTGTGTCAACAGGAGTAGGAGATGACTTGCATGAGGCCATTCCGGCCCGCTCAATTATTTGTTCGGCATACTTGCGCTGTGAAAGAAACATACCTCTCTTATGTCGGGTCACGACAATGCCAAGAAAATAATTCAACGGACCAAGATCTTTCTTAGCGAATTCCGAGCTAAGAAGACCCATTATAGACACACGGAGAGCATTAGAAGAAGCAGTCAGGATTATATCATCAACATTCAACAAGATATAAGCCATGTCAGTACCCTTGCGATAAATAAACAATGAGTTATCACATTTGCTACTTGAGAAACCAAGAGAAATGATATAGTCAGCAAACTGCTTATACCATGCACGGGGTGCCTGCTTAAGACCATATAATGACTTTCGCAAAAGACATACATAATCCGGATGGTTACGATCCCGATAACCCAATGGTTGATGCATATACATTGTTTCTTGTAGCTCACCATGAAGAAAAGCATTTTTCACATCCAACTGATGAATTGGCCATGCTTTTGAAAGAGAGAGAGAAAGAACCGTACGAATCGTAGCCGGTTTCACCACCGGGCTAAACGTTTTACCACAATCAATGCCAACCTGCTGAGTTTTCCCATCACCTACAAGACGGGCTTTATGCCTCTCAAAAACACCATTAGATTTTTCTTTATGAGCAAAAATCCACATAGAACGAATAACATTCACATCAGGTGGACGGGGTACCAACTCCCACGTTTTATTTTTAATGAGAGCATCATATTCATCATCCATGGCCATTTTCCAATTCGGGTCACGAAGGGCCTCGACTGGGTTACGGGGCAAGGGAGAACGAGTAACCGAAGCCTGCAGAGCATATTTTTTATTTGGCTTAAAAATGCCCATTTGACTTCGGGTTACCATGGACGGCCGAACTGTGTGGGATGAAGTAGATGTTGGTTGTTAGGTCACGGATGCATGTAGAGGAGTAGGATTTGGGCTTGGAGAGATAAGGGAGCTGGTTTGGCTTGTTGAGGAAGGAGAAACGATGGAATCTGGGCTCAAAGGAGGAGGTGAGTTGGTGGGATCTTGGCCACCAAGTTGAGTTTGGGCCATTTGTTCAGGCCGTTGGGCGGACTGGTGACCGTCCAAGGCATTGGATTGATTTTGTATGTGATGAAGAGTATAAGGAGAAATGTTATCACACAAAAAATCATAAGCATTAGAAGAAGGGGTATGCAACTATGCAAATGGGAAAACATGCTCATCAAATACCACATGACGACAAATAATAATTTTATTGGAAGATAAATCATAACATTTTTAGCCACGATGATTCGAAGGATAACCCAAAAATACATATGGAGTAGACCGGGGTTGCAATTTATTGATAGTAGTGGACAGAATTAAGGGATAACATAAGCAACCAAATACCCGAATGTGAGAATATGAGGGAACCTTTTGGTATAGAATTTGTAGAGGAGATAGATTTCCCAAAAGCTTGCTCGGAAGAATATTAAGAAGATATGTAGCCATTTGTAAAGCATGACGCCAATAAGAGGGAGGAAGGGATGCATGAGCAAGAAGAGTACGATTAATATTATTTATAGTTTGAATTTTCCGTTCAGCTTTACCATTTTGAGACGAAGTATGAGGGCAAGAAAGACGGAAGGACATGCCATTAGTTTTACAAAAATCCCAAAACAGACCATTGTCAAACTCCCTCCCGTTGTCACATTGCACATTTTTGATATTACGTTCAAATTGGGTGAGTATGTGGGCTTTAAAAATTAAGAATTTATCAAACACATCCGATTTTCTATCCAACGGAAAAGTCCACTACAAATAATTAGAATAATCATCCAATAATAAAACATAATATCGATGTCCCATAGAACTCAAAATAGGTGATGTCCAAATATCACTATGAATAATATCAAAAGGCATAGAAGTGCTTGAATTTGAAGAACCAAATGGCAACTTAATATGTTTTCCGAAAACACAGGATTGACAAATACTAGAACTAGAACCCCGATTACAATCAATGCTTTTATTGAGCCTAAGAGCATCTAAGATAGGAGCACCCGGATGACCCAATCGATCATGCCAATGTTTAGGAGAGATGACTGCAAAGGTTGAGTGGAGAGCTTGATTGTTGATAGACGTGGTAAGAGGATAAAGGTCACCCCGGCTATCACACCTCATTATTGGCATCCCCGTCCGAAAATCCTTCACAGAAAACCCAAAAGGATCAAACTTAACAGTCACATTATTATCAGTAGTGAATTTTCTAACTGAAATGAGATTTTTGATAATTTTGGGAGCATGAAGAACATTATTTAGGGATAAGGGAGGACTATGGGAAGGCAAACAAGTATGACCATAACCCCTAATTGGAATAGAATGACCATTACCGACAATAATACCACTATTATGATTGCTTACATCAAAATAAGACGAAAAATTACCATTGGAGCATGTCATATGAGAAGTAGCGCCGTTGTGCATGTACCACGACGGATCGGGTGGATTGAGAGACATAGTATGCATTGCCACTTCAATGTTTATAGGATAGTAGAAAGCGGACTGACCATTCGGGTTTGCCACAAACGCCCGCTGAGGACGCGGTCCAAGGATCCCGGGCTGCTGCTGCTGCTTCTGGGCTGCTGTACCACGAGCCCACCCTTGTGTTGGATACGGGCAAGGAGGGACTGCCCAGAGTGACATCCAAGCCCAAGGTGGGAAATTTCCCCATGGACTCTGATTCGGCTACTGCTGCTGCGGCTGCTGTCCCGACTGCTGCTGCTTCGGGCCACCACCACGGCCTTGCTTGGAACCGCCGGAACCACGACCAGCACTGCTGGACTTCCGACCACCATTTTTTCGGTTGTCGGATTGTTTTCCTCGGCCCTGTGATTGATCCGAATAAGATAATCCATCATCAATATCTGAATGCGAGGCAGCCACCATTGCAGATTCGGAGCCCATGGCAGCCTCGAGTGTAAGCATCGAACGAGCCTGATAAAATGGAGGTAGAGGATCACTTTGTCGTATCAATTTCCCCACACCCCTATAGGCCCGAGTAAGGCCGGAAACAAGTTGAATGACGAGCCGACTTTCCGATACCAGTGCTCCAACATTTTTCAACTGATTAGCGATTGTCTTGAGATACTGACAATAGGCCGATGCATTTGGAAAATTCTCCATTTTAGTATTGGAGAATTCGGCCTCTAAGGTTACCACACGGGAATTTTTGTTGTCTTGGAAAATATCACGTAACCGGTTCCAAGCATCCATGGCCGTAGCATCGGGTTCAATGATTGTATGCAAAAGATCATTGGAGATGGTAGCATAAATCCAAGAGAGAACCGTAGCGTCAAGAGTCGACCACAATTCCTTTTCATCCTCAGTAGAAGGGACCTTCGCCTTGCCATTAGCAGGAGGAATAATATGGTGAAGGACCTTGTGAGAACGTGCGGTAATTTTGAAAAGCTCCGCCCATGTCGAGTATTGAACATTCTCTATGTCAAGAGTTATGGAGATATGGTTGCAGATATTAGACACCGCGAGAGTCGGATCAAACGAGCCCTTTGAATCAGACATGGAGGTGAGAAGAAGGATAAAAATGAAGAAGAAGAAAGGGACGGCTAGGGAAGAAGAAAGGGCACTACGGAAGAGAAGAAAAATATGCCCTAGAGCTCTGATACCATAATAGAATATTTTCCTCAATGTTTTCCATTCAAGACCTAGAATATATACAGTATGTATTTCCTATAATTTGCTTCATCTAGGGCTACTAAATAGGTAACTAAATATATACAATACTAAAAACAATAACAGAATATATATTTACATATAGAGCTCTGATACCATAATAGAATATTTTCCTCAATGTTTTTCATTCAAGACCTAGAATATATATAGTATGTATTTCCTATAATTAGGCTTCATCTAGGGCTACTAAATAGGTAACTAAATATATACAATACTAAAAACAATAACAAAATATATATTTACATATAGAATATATACAGTATGTATTTCCTATAATTGGGCTTCATCTAGGGCTACTAAATAGGTAACTAAATATATACAATACTAAAAACAATAACAGAATATATATTTACATATATAGCTTAACACTTGGATCCACTTTTTTTCCTGATTTCCATCTTATCATCACTGGCTTTTCTGGAATAGTTTCAACATTTCCAACATCAGGAATTGAAGAGGTAATATCTTTTGACTCTTCCTTGAGATCTTCCATTAACATATGGTTAATTTGTTGTACAAGCTAATTACTTATAGAAAGACTTAACTAAAGACGATGAAAAAAGAATGTTGAAATGACTATATATGAGAGCTATGGTTGGTATAAGATATGGTAGTTGAGGCTTGGGATTTAGTTTGGGAAGTTTTATGTATAGTAGGCAAGTAGGCGGGTTGATTCAAATTTGATTGAGTTAAGTTAAAATATTTTAAAATAATAAATATGGCATGAATCTACCTAATCAAAGTTTACTTGGATTAAAACGAATTAATCAGAAGAGTCAAATAACAGGACATTATTCAATTACCCACCTAATATGACCCAACATTCCTTCCTTTTTTATATTTATTTTTTGAAAAGGAAACGAAAAGTGATAGGTAATGTATTTTTCTTGAATTATTAGCTTAAGTTGTTTTAAAGTTATAATTCCAAATCTCTGAATTTGATCATGTATGTTCTGATTTAAATTCCCTTTTGACATATGAGATACATTATTTTAACTCGTTTTGTCCCAGCTCATTTTAATGAGTCATTTTAGGTTTAACCCTTTTAGTCAAGTTAACTGACAAATCATAATCCAACCAATTTAAACCTTGACGTATTAAGTGGGGTTCTAAAAAATTGATTAATTTTGCCACCTGTAGTTTCATATGATTATTACACTACTGGTGGAGATTTCTTGGAATAAAGAAGGTAGGGAAGAGATTTTCTATGCAATTTATGTGGAGACATATTCGGAGTTGGTTATTTCCTCATAGTATATCGCTGGCATTTATTAGTTTGATCAAATTTCATTTTTTTTGTTGTTGTTAATTTCCCCCTCAAGGTCAGCTATATTCCGAAGTTAGACGCGTCACAATCATGATATCCGAGGATGAATCGAACTTTAATTTTTGAACTGGTAACTATAAAATTGGTCAACAAATTGATCTATTTTCAAGTAAAATAAATAATTTCTAGTATTTCTCTACTTGGTCTAGGTCGCATCCTTATTTCTAATTGACATGTCATAGTCCTTGTTGGGGTCCTTTGATTGGATATTACACCGATCCAGTGTACAAAAAAATGTGTTAGTTATGCGACGTATAGTTAGAAGGACGGGATTATTAAGAAAATGCAAAAACTTCTTCCAATTCATATTATCCGTTAAAAATTTTGCACATCTTTTTTCAACAAAAATTAATAACTTTAACCATAAGAATATGTTTGTCTTAATATTTTTTGAACGTCCCATTTAATTATCGTGAAACAATTGAAACAAGTAAATGTGGTGTAATGGACGAGATTGTTTCTCTCTTAACCAGAGGTCTCGGATTCGAATCTTGGTATGGAGAAATCCTTGGTAGGGAGCGCTTCCCCCAGAAATGGGCCCTACACCAGATATAATTGGCTTTAATACGGACACCAAGTAGGAAACAAAATAAAAATAAAAAAAATCAAGGATATATTTAGAACAAGTTGAATTTGTCAACTGCAGCATAAAGGTATCTCCTTTAGCAGATGGGATATTTGAAACGTGCTTGCCACGGATAAGACAAACACATTCAACAGTTGTGTGACGCCTATTTTTATGTGAAAGAATTATTTTAAACTTAGTTTTCTTCCTATATATGTTTCTTAATTTATTTATTAATTGATCGATTAATTGATTGATTTATGACTAAGCTAAGATTTGATTTGATTAGCAATGATGGTTAGCACATCATTGGAGATTTTCAGATGCATTATGATTGCACCCTCGTCCCAGATAGAGAATAGAGCATCGTATGTGCTCAATGTCGAAATCAGAAATTTCGTTAATTTATATATGTAATAGAATTTTTCGATGAGGAGTGGACAACTGAAACTAGCCTCCCTGTGTCAATTCAGAAATGTCCCAACCTACAGGAATATCTAGAAAAAAACCCATATTATATTGTTTCCAATTCAAGTAATCCACCTGAGAACTACGTCAATAAATGTTACACGCATAGGGAACTTGGACACATCAATGGAAAAATGTATTCATAGCTACAAGGTATGTAAACAAGAATCTCACGCAGATAGCTGAAAAGAAAAATAAAGTTATATTTAAAGTATAGAGATACTCTTAACAATATGTATTTTGAAAGAAAAAAAAAACAATGTGAATTAGCTTGAAGTAGACGATAAAGTCAAACTACATTAAGAATATTTTTAAGATGCCTCAAGCTAACAAGATATATTGAAGCCCGTCTAATCACAAGGCCCAAGAAAATTATAATCATAGCCCATTTACAAAATGTTTTAATAAGGGAAAAATCTTAGGATTTTTTTAACACATTTGACTGCTTGGCCAAAATTTATTACATTTGCTATTCGAATATATAAAATGTATACAGTAACTATGTATATTATATGAATATTATCATTAATATATAAATTATATATATATTTGCCGGCTATTATTTTGATGGTTGACTATACGGTATAAAAATTCCCAACTTATAGGGAGAAGAGGTAGAATGAGTTTTTCCTTTGATTAAGGAAATGTAAAAAGACAATACAATCCCAATTTGGTAACATATGACCCATATACTACGTACTT
Source organism: Lycium barbarum (assembly GCF_019175385.1). Classification (NCBI taxonomy): domain Eukaryota; kingdom Viridiplantae; phylum Streptophyta; class Magnoliopsida; order Solanales; family Solanaceae; genus Lycium; species Lycium barbarum. The sequence continues at coordinate 11,087,711 of NC_083346.1, forward strand.
TATTGGTTATTATATATATACATCTAGAAAATAGAAATACTGTTGAGTTTCTCTTTTTAATTTTCAAAAGAAGCCATTTTTGTCACCTTCATCAGTTTGACCACCTTTACCATTTGGTCCAATCACCATGACAGGTGGAGTGCTGACTTTGAAACGTTCAAGCCTCAACTCTGATTCATCATTTCCACTGAATTCCCTAATTGGAATAATATTTTCAAAGCTCAAGCTTCTTTGCATAGTTGTCACTTTCTTGTTATTCTTCCATACCTAATCACCAAATTTCTTGAACACTTGCACAAAATCTTCATAAATATTTCCTAGAAATATTTTCTTGAAAAATTCATTTCTTTTTTCATAGATTTCATTGAATGATTCCAAAGAGTTCCAGCAACCTGGGATCAACAATTTCCCCCGACTTCCATCGTATCATATAAAGGTTTGTTATCCATATACATAAATTGCTTTGGGTTTTAACTAGAATTTTGTAATATTTGAAGCGGAAGACAACATATAAAGGAATATGTGTAGTAGGTATGTATGATCGATGATTGTTGTAGGGTGAAATTTTGCTTGTTTGCGAAAACAAGTAATTATATGCAGTTAGGGTGGCACCTACTACCTATCTATTCATATAGGGCCATGAAGAATGCGTTAACATATTTTATTTTATTTTTTAGAGAAGGGAAATTTTTCTTGTACGTCAACCCAATGAAACATGAGTTTAAGTTATATATATATGTACTAATGATGTAAAAAAATATTTATACAATCAAGGACATATAAGGTGAGTGGTGACTATATATATTTATATAGAAATCTCTTGATAACCTGATAAAAATGATAACATCACAAACATGCTATTATATGTTAAAATTCACCAATAGTATAAATTTTTCGTTTACACCATCGGTGTGTATAACTTTAAATTTTCATGTATGGCTACCTAGTGACACCCGTCCAAGCAAGAATGAAAAATCGTCAGCTTATGATTGAAGAAGCAACAGATGATGAAATACTATAGACAAGAATATTGTTTAACTTGAATTGATGTCACAAACATTATCCATCTGGGTTTAATTAATAATAATAATGTGATTTCGAGGTGGACATTGACTTTGAAAATTAAGCTAAAAATGTGTTCCAACGCTTTAATTCAGCTATACCGTAGTCAAGCGCCGTAAAATGAAGTACTCCTATTACATTAATTTAAAATGCATGCATCAAGAGCTTTACAATCAGGGGCGAAGCTAAGGTAAAAATGGATCATTCGAACTTCTCTCACCAAAAAATTACATGATACATATAATGTCAAAATTATGTTATCGTCATGCAGTACTGTCTCTAATTGTTAGAACCTATCTTAAGTTGAGTGAGAAATAACTAAGAATCCTTATTGGAATGGTTAGTTCGACAACAATAATTAAAACATAAAAGTGGTACTCCCTCCGTCCATTTTAACTACTTATTCTGTATATTAAAAATAGTTGTCCATTTTTATTTGTACAGTTTGGAAATCAAGAGATAATTTACCATTTCATACCTATTTTGCCCTTATTATTAAGTATTGGGTTGGAAAATTCAAGGAATTCTTACTGGCTGTACAACTTTTAAAGTAAAACTATGTTTTATTGATTCAATCATTAGATAACTTAATAATAATTAGGGGTGATATAGTAAAATTATCATTTTACTTACGGAAAAGGGCCAAATAGCACGCTAGTCTTGGCAAATGAGTGGGACGGATCAGAAAAAAAAAAAAAAAACAAGTCGGATCAGAGTTCAATATTCATCTTCCATGTAGAATTTTCAAAAATTTATTTTTTCCAATCTGAAAGCATCAGAAACTAAGTAAAAACTAACAAATTATAAAGAAGCCCAAAATAATCAGTGTAACTAATAAGGAGAACCAAGCGTACAAGACAGTACATAAAAGTCCGACAGATATGTGACGAAGCCATTAATATCTATTGCCAAGACACGGGCTGCAAAGCCTAGAGTCCCAAAACACTAATTCAGAAGGACATGACCGTTACATCTCACCTTCCGAAAAGCTAGCATGTCTCGTACCTTGTATTAAATGCTTGTAAAATAATGGTGTCTTTGAGTTTACGGGAGGTGCAAGCAATGACGAACTCTTGTCAAGGGAGTAAAACTATTGTTAGAGATGTTATTTCATGTATGCAAAGGTCTAAGTTCATGGATAACATATGACTAGTATTAAAAAGGACTAGAGGATAAGGGAATCAACGATGAAAGAAGGCTCTGGGCAGTGCAACTCGATGAGATGGTCGACGAATCATCGACTGATTGACAGACCGTCGATCTTCACCGTCGAGCTGCCCTCTGAGAATTAGAGGCTGCCGTCACTCGACGGTTGCAAGTCGACGGACTGTCGAATAACGACGGTACCATCGACCTTAGCGTCGATTATGAGGCGGTGGAAATTATTTAATTACTATAAATAGAAGAGGCCACGACGTGGAGTCATATTTTTCCTCCAAAACCAGATTTTCTAGACTTTTCTAGTTTTCTCAACCCTCCCAAATTCTCCATAAACATCTTAAACTATTTCCAGTAAAGATCAAGCTTAAAAATCTTTAACTAGTCTATGGAAGGAGTTTGTTCCTACTTCTAGTTGAAGTTGTGGTGGATAAGTTTTAGAGTGAATTGTGTGAAGTGAAGTTCTTTAAGATATAAGGTATGGTTCTCACTTTATTTCTTATGTTGAGTTGATAAAAAGGCTTAGCAAGTCCCAAATGTGAAAATAGTTGTAAAAAGAAAGATCATAAAGTATGGTGTGATAGTTGTTGGCTATGGATGGAATTCGAAAAGAAGTTTGGGAAGAATTGAGCCTATTTTTATTGTAATCTCTTGATTATGTTATTGTTGACATTATTATTGGCAGTGGGAAGTTGTTTGGAAGATTGATGGAAGTTGTAGATGTAAAGGAAATACTGCCTGAATTCCCTTAACCCCAAGTAGTCTCAAAGATACATTATATGTATGCGTTGGTATACATGATCAGTTAAGGCTTAACTAAGGTCATATATTGCCATGTAGGGGCAAGGGACGAGCGGGATTCGGAATAAGGAAATTCCTTCAGGTAGCGGACCGACGATTTAAGGTATGTAAGGTGTTCGCTTACCTCTTTCTTTGGCACGAATCCAACTAGAATTTGAACATGAGCGTTCCATAATAATTCTCTCCAATTCTATGCTTTGTATTTCAAAATTTTAATGCCTTAATTATTTGATGGATTCTCAAAATATTTTCATGTTTATCATCATTAGGTCATTTCTTTGGATTCGATACGAATTCCATAATTCATTCGGAGGTTACTGACCCTACGTCACTTTGAAAGGCCGATGTCAGATCATTGACTCCTCATGCATGTTATATATATGTATTGCACTATTTTACTATACTGTACCACGCTATAGTCGGCCGGGCAAGCACGTAGATGTGTACACCACTGCAGTGGGCATGTTATGATAATACCCCGGACGCGGGATGCCTCAGACGGGGGATGATGATGATATGATGATGACACGATGATGATACTACTATACGTATATACTTGCATAAGATTTTTAAACTCATGCATTGCATATTGTACGCTCTCAGATGGCTCAAGTTACTTCTATCCTCTTTATATTCTGTCTTACTTATGTTTTGATTCCACTTTACATACTCGGTACCTTTATCCGTACTGATATTCCATTGCACGGGACGTTGCATTTCGTGCTGCAAGTCCTAACAGGTGTAGCGGAGGATCTCCACCACAGTAGGACTTCTAGTTTCAGCGGAGTCAGCAAGTACCACTACTCCGGGCTTGCTATCTTTTGTTATACTTATGTTATTATGATATACGTTAATATAATATGGGAATGTCGGGGCCCTGTCCCGACCTTTATGCTTTTGCATGCACATTCTTAAAGGCTCATAGACATAGTGGGGAATGTAATTATTATGTCTGGCCTTGTCGGCCTTGGTTTGGGCTTTGATATTCTCTTGATAGCCTTTCCGGCTTTATGACACTTATGATATTGTTGCGGCCTTGTAGGCTTGCTTATGTATATATGTATATACGTGTATCATTGCATATTTCTATATTTGGGCCTTTTCTGCGTGCAGGTGTCCTTTCAGCCATGTTAGAGTCATATTATATCGAATAATAAGTGTATGAAAATCATGGTAACTGTTACGCTAGGTAGCATCCAACCTATAGATCGGTGCCCGTTATGCTCCTCGTCGGGGTGTGACAATGACATAGACTTCTACTCGAGCACCAGAACCAATGACTAGATAGTAAATTTTAAGGAGAACGATGAGGACACGTCCATAAAATTCCAAGAAAAACAGTATACTTGATTAGTAAACAGAAAAATTACCTCCTCAAAACTGAGGTAGATGTTACAAGCTGAAATGTAAGTAAATCTGGCAGAAACTATCAGAGTAGCACCTTCATTATCCTGTAGGATATAACAAATCAGTGTCAAATCATATAAAGTAAACATGTCAAACATGGCAAGGTCCACAGGGTAGAAGTGACACTTCAAGTTACAAATATGTCATGAACAGAAAACCAGAAAAACTCACCTCAAGCACAACACAACAGAGCACCATAATAGCTTTTTTCACTACATATAAGTTGTTCATATTTGTAGACAAATATACACAGAGAACCTACATTAGATCAGTCATACTCAGTAAGGGTAAACCATCATAACAAAAGAATTAATAGATTCACAAATCACGAGTCACAATAAAATGCCACAATAAAGGCTAATAAACTAAGCAAAAGCTAATAAAGTAAGAAAATTCCATTAACAAAGGCAACTGGAAGATGCCATATTACAAAAGCAAAAGCTTGGGAGCTTTTGAAGCAAAACAAATAAACTAAATTAGACTACACAAGAACCATGGAGTTATACAATTGAACTCTACGAGGTTTCATGTCTTGCTTGGTCTTGCAAGAGCTTGTGATACTCGTTGGATATCATTTTAAATATTTTAACATTTTTATTCTCATGTTTGGCTCTATTCTTAATATTCTTGAATCACTTATTCTTGATGCACGATTAATGGAGGAAAGAGCTAAGGCAATGAGATATCTCGAAGCTTGTCGAACATATGAGGTTGCGTTCATGTTGCATTTGATGAGTGATGTTTTAGCAATCACAAATGAGCTTAACAAATGCTTACCAAAAAGGAGAAAGATTTGGCAAATGTCATTCTACTTGATGAAGTAGCTAAAAGAAGGTTGCAAGCATATAGGGATTATGAATAGGATTCTCCTATTGTTAAGGTATCTTTATTTTGTATCAAGCATGACATTTTGGTACCTAACTTTGAGGAGCTATATCTAGCTCTTTAAGATCACGACGGAGACTTGGTGACAATAAAGTCTCACATCATTATCATGTTGAAGTGTTTTGTAATATTATTGATTGGCAACTTCAAGAACTTAAAGATCATTTTGGCGAAGCGACGACTGATTTGCTTCATGGAATTGCTTGTTTGAATCCAATTGACTCATTTTCAAGTTTTGACGTCAGGAAAATAATAAAAATGGCTAACTTATATCTTGATTACTTTAATGAATTCAATATGGGTACTCTTGACAATCAACTTGCAAGTTACATTATTGATGCTCGTGATGTTGATGAAAGATTCTTCAATCTAAAAGGGCTTTGTGATCTTTCGAAAATATTAGTTTAGACAAAGAAGCATTCAAATTATCCCCTTGTATTTCTCTTAGTGAAACTTTCTTTGCTTCTGCCAGTTGCCACTGCATCCGTTGAAAGAGATTTTCGACAATGAAGTTTATCAAGAATGACTTGCGGAGTCAAATGAGTGATGATTTTTTTAGCGGTTGTTTGGTGTCCTATCTAGAAAAAGATGTATTTGATAATATTTCTGATGATGTTATTATTAAGAAATTTCATGATTCAAGCCCCTACCGATTGCAAGCTCACCCATATCTAATGCCTCTTGAATTCTTTCTTTATGAGAATCTCGAAATTCATCCATATGCTTAAAAGAAGATCCCAATACATTCAAAATATTTGAAACCAATACTACAAGTTTTCCCACTTCAATACATTTTTTAGAGACCGCAACAAGAGTTAGTTGAAGTTGATGAGCAAAACAATGAATGGAATGAGCCGATCTACTTTCTTGCGTAATCAACATTTTAAGGCCATTGATCTCACCTTGGATATTGCTTGCGCCATCGTAACATTGTCCATGCACATATGATAGACTCAAGGAATGTTGAGCAAGTAAATTAACGATTTCCCTCTTTAGAGATAAAGCACTAGTATCTTGAACATGAATAATGTCAAGAAGTCGCTCCATCAGAAATCCATTTCTGTAAGTACTTAGCTTTGTAGTTTTGATCAAGCTGACAACATCATATTTTGTAAGTACTTAGCTTTGTAGTTTTGATCACTTTCTAGATAACAAAGCATGATGTTGAGGAAAAAGGGCTTGAGGTTAGGGTTTTTCCTGTTTGCTAGTTTCAGAGAACTATATTACCTGTAATTTGTTTCAACTAGTTTGTAGACTTGGTGGTATTCACAATTTACTTTGAGAGTCAGACACATGAATTGTACATCAATTTAAGGTAAATAATTAAAGAGAATTGTATGATAGATGGAAATATAGAATTAAAATAGGATGGTCCCTCTTTCTAGTTGGATTCAGTTGATTTTGAAATTATTAGACCTTAATTATTAAGTTGCTATATAGTACAGATACAACTGATAATTATTAAGTCACCATGCATGACTTCTATTACTTATTCTTCAAAATATTATTATGGCCCTCTGCTATTTGTAACATACAGTGATCTTTGGCACTAGATATGCATTTGCTGGAACTAAAATTCAAACATGATCTACTGGTTATCCTTGGTAGATTATTTCAACAGTCTCTGGAGGAGTTACAGACCTATATTTTCGGGCTACTGGTTATACCTGACAAATTATCAATTGTTTCTTGACAGCATCATATTCTATAAGTACTTAGCTTTGTATTTTTGATCACTTTCTAGATAATAAATCATGATGTTGAGGGAAAAGGGCTTGAGGTTAGGGTCTATCCAGTTTGCTAGTTTCAGAGAGCTATATTACCTGTTATTTGCTTCAACTAGTTTGTAGACTTGGTGGAATTCACAATTTACTTTGAGAGTCAGACACATGAATTGTACATCAATTTTAGTATCAAATACATGTTACCCTGCTTGTCAAAGTAGTTTATATGCCTGCTGGAGCAGGCATGATAACCTGGAGATGTGTCCAAACTATTTCAAAAAGGTAAATTTGAGAAAGTTAGTTTCATAGTTAAAGATTTTGCTCGGATTATTGGATCCAAGTTAAAGTAGAAGCATGGTTGTCACCATTTCAATCCAAACCTAATCCTTGTTTAATATGTTAACATATGTTGCATTCTTTAGATCTAAAGATGGAGAATGATCAATTGAAAAGACTAGAACAAGCAAAGGTGATTAAAGATCTTCAAGATGAAGACGAGTCACTCGATAGAAAAATCAATGACTACATAGCATCCCACCAAAAAGAGGTTGATAAAATTTTCAATTATGAAAAGCTCTTTACATAGGTAAGCCCCCTTTAACCCCTTCTTCCACTTTAAAGGATGTTTGTTTTAGCATTGACATAATTTTTTTAATGTTGCAGCTTCTTGAAAACCGACTAGAAGAAGGGATAGGTGTAAAACTTGTTGGTCACCTTCCAGAAGAGGTATTTGCAACTTGTACCGAGGCCGAAGAAGCTAAAAGGATCCATCTTGAATTTCAACATGTAGTGTTGAATTCAGACTAGGATCCTTTTAAGGTGATGGGATAAAAAACTTGTTAACGAAAATGATGAGTATCTTAAAAAGCTTGGAACTTTTGGGTTTGGGGTGGAAACATTTGTTGCGGTTGTCACGGCAAAGAGGGATCGAAATAATTGAGCAAAACTCAAGTGGACATTATATGGTTTCCGAAATTTGGAATTTTGAGGAGGAAAGAGCAGCAACCGGTGCGTAGTACCGTAAAGCCGCAACACGACTGTTACGGTTGCAAAAAACCAAGGTGCCTAGGTACGATGAAAGGTTGCGTTATGAAGCAATCAAGGCTCACTTACAACTACAAATAACTTCACTCGATAGGATCAATCTATTCCTATGACAAGGATTACTAGGATCACATACGACAAATGATCTGATTAGTCCTTTATTCTATGTGGTTGTCGAAGGAGAGGATGACCCAAAAAAAGCTATACAAAAGCATCTCGGTATTTTTGCCCCTTGTCACGGGATGGTGAGAACATATTTGGAAGTGGATTACTTAAAGTCTTAGTGGAAAGGGTGTTATGGGGTGATGGTTTAACTGATAAACATATTTGTGAAGTGCTAGATTTATTTGCAAAGGAGAAGATACTGTCTGAGGAGTGGCATTTCAAGATTCTTCAATTGTTGAATTTGTCCGCAAACTCCACACGCGGTGAAAAATTAGAAGAAGCAAGATTTACACGTTAGCTCTTCAATGATTAATGTGGAGAATGTGATGTTAGTTTGGGGTTGCCTACATGTGGTCAACAGTTTGAAAAAACAAGATTTACACTTTAGCTCTTCAATGTTTGTGGTGAATGTAATATTGATGTTGCCCACACGTGATCACAAAAGATTTCTTTCATTAGAAGAAAAGATGACAAATACAATTAAAAGTCTAATGTGAAGTGAATTGCTGTTAGCATCATTGTTTGCCATTTGAAAATTGGGTTGCTGATAATGATAGATGTAGAGGGTAAAGATATATATAGAAAGAATGATTGTATTTAGGTAATGTGTGTTCGTAGAAAAATCCTAAATTTCTCTTGGAGAGTTTGTTGTCCTTTTTTGCTAGCTGCCAAGCTGACATAAACCCTAAATTTTATCCATTTTGTTGGATAATATTAGGGTGGACCCAGGTCCCACTTCAGGAATATAATATGGACATTTTATCTTTAAAATTTCCGTAAGCAGCTCTAGGCATTAGTTTGATTTTGAAAGGAAAAAATTAAAGACCAACCCATTAAAAGAGAAAAAGTTAAAGACCAGCACAAAAGAGTGGCGACAGTGCAAATGAGCCATCTGAAAAATACCCAAATGTGGTCTTCAAGAGTGGCTAAGTATTAATCCTTATTTTCCCAATTCGTTTCCTTCTTTAAAAAATGCTTCATGTCCTAATTAATTTTTGAAATGAGTACATATATAAATTATATTAAGTAAATTAACATACATATTTTAATTTAAACAAAACATGAATTTAGTTTGGAAATAGAGTAGTAAAAGGATTAATTGTTTATAGTAGTGATAAATAGAGTTTAAAATAAAAATGTGTATACCAATACTCGAAATATTTCTTGAGGCTAAGTATAATAATGTGGCTAGGAAGGGCTAACTCGACCCCCTAAAAGCGAGCTCCAATCAATTTAGGGCCTGAACAATTGTTATAGTTGGCATCATTGTTTGCCATTTTTAAAATTGGGTTGCTGATAGTGATAGGTGTAGAGGGTAAATGTGTATATAGAAGGGATTTTTCTATTAGGGTAATGTGTGCTGGCAGAAAAATCCTAAATTCATCTTGGAGAGTGTGTCTATCCTTTTGTGCTAGCTGGCAAGTTGACACAAACCCTAAATTTTAACCATTTTGTTGGATAATTAGGATGGACCCAGGTCCCAATTTAGGAATATAATATGGACGTTTGATCTTTAACATTTCCGTAAGCAGCTCTAAGCATAAGTTCGATTTTGAAAGGCAAAAACTAAAGACCATTACAAAATGTCGGCGACGGTGCAAATGACCCATCTGAAAATGGCCCAAATGTGTAGGGGTGGGCGTTCGGTATTCAGTTCGGTATTTTTGAAGTTCGGGATCGGTAATTCGGTAATCGGTAATTGAAAATAGATACCAAATACCAAACTTTCAAAGTTCGGTTCGGTAATTCGGTAATCGGTAAATCAAACTTCGGTTCGGTACGGTATTCGGTAATACCATATTGAAGTCGAAGTCCACTGTATTACATCACAGGAACTTCACTGCTTAAGGTGTCAAACAAGAAATTGATTAGGTTGAAGCCTTCATATACACACATTTTAGATTACAGGCTTGATGAAACCACAATTAACAAAGACACACGAAAGTGATTCAATGGGGATAAATTTTGAAGTTAAAGGACTTAGTTAGCCAAGCCTTCCAGCCTCTTTTTCCATTATGAGAAATCCCATGTGCCCGCCCTTCTGTCATCAGTAGTTGTTTTTGCTTCTTACAGAGGATGAAATTCCTCACTCCAACTGATCCTATCAAGTCTGATGGGCCCACGATTTCTAATTGCTAATTGTTATTGACGCTGGGAGTAGGGAACGAAAGATTTGCCATAATGGACTAAACTAATGGCAATGGGTAATTGCTAAATGCTATTGCAATGAGATTAGGATTGGGCTGGACTAAATTAATGGGCCTTTATTTAGTATGTATTTCGGTAATTCGGTAATACCGAATTACCGAACGGTATTTTTATTGCATACCGAAACTGAATACCGAAACCGAATACCGATTTTTTTTAAGTTTATTACTGAAAACTGAACCGAAAATCGAAATACCGAATACTGAATTACCGAAATCCCCGGTTCGGTTCGGTAATTCGGTTTTTAGTGTTTTATGCCCAACCCTACAAATGTGGTCTTCAAGAGTGGCTAGGATAAATCCTTATTTTCCCAATTCTTTTCCTTCTTTAAAAAATGCTTATTGTCCTAATGAAGATGAGTCACTAGATAGAAAATCCAATGAGTACATAGCATCCCACCAAAAAGAGGTTGATGAAATTATCAAATATGAAAAACTCGTTATAGAGGTAAGCCCCCTTAACCTTCTTCCACTTTAAAGGATGTTTGTTTTGGCATTGACATAATTTTTTAATGTTGCAGCTTCTTTAAAACCCGCTAGAAGAGGGGATAGGTGTAAAACTTGTTGGTCACCTCCAGAAGAGGTATTGGTGACTTGTACCGAGGCCGAAGAAGCTTAAAGGATCCATCTTGAATTTCACATTTAGTGTTGAATTCAGACTGGGATCCTTTTAAGGTGGTGGTTGAAGGTATTGGGATAAAGAAACTTGTTTATGAAAATGACGAGGCTTTGAAAAAGCTTAGAACTTTTGGGTTTGGGGAGGAAACAATTGTTCTGGTTATCACGGCAAAGAGAAATCGAAATAATTGAGCATAAATCAAGTGGACATTATATGATGTCCAAAATTTGAAATTTTCAGGAGGAAAAAGCCACAACCGGTGCGTAGTGCTGTAAAGCCGCAACACAGCTGTTACGGTTGCAAAAAATCAAGGTGCGTAGGTACAATGAAAGGTTGCTTTATCAAGCAATCAAGGCGCACTTACAACTACAAATAACTTCACTCGATAAGATCGATCTATTCGTATGAAAAATGAGTACTAGGACCACATACGGCAAATGATCTGATTAGTCCTTTATTCTATGCGGTTGTCGAAGGAGCTGAGGACACAAAAAAAGCTACACAAAAGCATCTCGGGTATTTTTGAACCTTGTCATGGGATGGTGAGAACATATTTGGAAGTGTATATCTTAAAGTCTTAGAGGAAAGGGTGTTATTTAGGGATGGTATAACTGATCAAGATATTTGTGAAGTTCTAGATTTATTTACAAAGGAGAAGATACTATCTGGGGAGTGGCATCTCAAGATTGTGGAGAATGTAATATTGATGTTAGTTTAGGGTTGGCCACACGTGGTCAACAGTTAGAAAAAATAAGATTCACACTTTAGATCTTCAATGTTTGTGGTGAATGTAACATTGATGTATCGCACGCGTGGTCACAAATGATTTCTTTCTTTAGAAGAAAAGATGACAAATACAATTAGAAATCTAATGTGAAGTGAATTGGTGTTGGCATCATTGTTTGCCATTTTGAAAATTGGGTTGCTAATAATGATAGGTGTAGAGGGTAAAGATATACATAGAAGGAATGATTGTATTTAGGTAATGTGCGCAGGTAGAAAAATCCTAAATTTGTCTTGGAGAGTTTGTTGTCCTTTTTTGCTAGCTGCTAAGGTGACACAAACCCTAAATTTTGTCTATTTTGTTGGATAATATTAGGGTGGACCCGGGTCTCACTTCAGGAATATAATATGGACAATTCATCTTTAACATTTCCGTAAGCAGCTCTAGGCATAAGTTCGATTTTGATAGATAAAAATTAAAGACCAACCCATTAAAAGGGCACAAGTTAAAGACTCGCACAAAATAGTGGCCACATTGCAAATGAGTCATATGAAAATTGTGAAAATGGCCCAAATGTGATCTTCAAGAGTGGCTAAGGATTAATCCTTATTTTCCCAATTCTTTTCCTTCTTTAAAAAATTCTTCATGTCCTAATTAATTTCTGGAATGCGTGCATATATAAATTATATTAAGTAACTTAATATACGTATTTTAATTTAAACAAAACATGAATTTAATTTGGAAATAGAGTAGTAAAAGGTTTAATTGTTTATAGTAGTGATAAATAGAGTTTAAAATAAAAATATGTATACCAATACTCGAAATGTTTCTTGAGGCTAAGAACAATAACATGGCTCGGCAGGGCTAACCCGACCCCCCTAAAAGTGAGCGCCTATCGATTTAGGGCCGGAACAATTGTTATAGTTGGCATCATTGTTTGCCATTTTTTAAATTGGGCTGCTGATACTGATATGTGTAGAGAGTAAATGTGTATATAGAAGAAATGTTTGTTTTAGGGTAATGTGGGCTGGTAGAAAAACCCTAAATTTGTCTTGGAGAGTGTGTTTATCCTTTTGTGGTAGCTGGCAAGTTGACACAACCCCTAAATTTTAACCATTTTGTTGGATAATTAGGATCGACCCAGGTCCCAATTCAGTAATATAATATGGACATTTGATCTTTTACATTTTCATAAGCAGCTCTAAGCATAAGTTCGATTTTGAAAGGCAAAAACTAAAGACCATCACAAAATGTCAGCGACGGTGCAAATGACACATCTAAAAATGGTCCAAATGTGGTCTTCAAGAGTGGCTAGGATAAATCCTTATTTTCCCAATTCTTTTCCTCCTTTAAAAATAGCATCTCGGTTATATTTGCTCTTGGTCACGGGATGGTGAGAACATATTTGGAAGTTGATTGCTTAAAGTCTTTGAGGAAAGGGTGTTATGGGGGGATGGTTTAACTGATCAACATATTTGTGAAGTGCTAGATTTATTTGCAAAGGAGAAGATACATTTTGGGGAGTGGCATCTCACGATTCTTCAATTGTTGATTTTTTCCCCAAGCTCTACACGTGGTCAACAATTAGAAGAAACAAGATTTACACGTTAGCTCTTCAATGATTGTGGAGAATGTAATATTGATGTTAGGTTGGTGTTGCCCACAGGTGGTAAACTGCTAGAAAAAGCAAGATTTACACTTTAGCTCTTCAATGTTAGTGGTGAATGTAATATTGATGTTAGTTTGGTGTTGGCCACACGTGGTCACAAATGGTTTCTTTCTTTAGAAGAAAAGATGACAAATACAATTAGAAGTCTAATTAATGTGAAGTGAATTAGTATAGTGAATTGGTGTTGGCATCATTATTTGCCATTTTGAAAATTGGGTTACTGATAATGATAGGCGTAAAGGAAAAGATATATATAGAAGATATGATTGTATTTAGGTAATGTGCGCTAATAGAAAAATCCTAAATTCGTCTTGGAGAGTTTGTTGTCATTCCATAAATTTTATCCATTTTGTTGGATAATATTAGGGTGGACCCAGGTTTTACTTCAGGAATATAATATGGACATTTCATCTTTAACATTTTTGTAAACAGCTCTAGGCATTAGTTCGATTTTGAAAGGCAAAAATTAAAGACCAACCCATTAAAAGGGAAAAAGTTAAAGACCAGCACAAAAGAGTGGCGACAGTGCAAATGAGCCATCTGAAAATTACCCAAATGCGGTCTTCAAGAGTGTCTAGGATTAATCCTTATTTTCCCAATTCTTTTCCTTCTTTAAAAAATGCTTCATGTCCTAATTAATTTCTGAAATGCGTACATATATAAATTATATTAAGTAAATTAATATACGTATTTTAATTTAAAGAAAAGATGAATTTAATTTGGAAATAGAGTAGTAAAAGGATTAATTGTTTATAGTAGTGATAAATAGAGTTTAAAATGAAAATATGTATACCAATACTCGAAATGTTTCTTGAGGCTAAGCATAATAAGGTTGCTAGGCAGGGCTAACCCGACCGCCTAAAAGCGAGCTCCTATGGATTTAGGGCCGGAACAATTGTTATAGTTAGCATCATTGTTTGTCATTTTTTATATTGGGCTGCTGGTACTAATAAGTGTAGAGGGTAAATGTGTATATAAAAGGAATGTTTGTATTAGGGTAATGTGCGCTGGCAGAAAACCCGTAAATTCATCTTGGAGAGTGTGTTTATCCTTTTGTGGTAGCTGACAAGTTGACATAAACACTAAATTTTAACCATTTTGTTGGATAATTAGGATCGACCCAGGTCCCAATTCAGTGATATAATATGGACATTTGATCTTTAACATTTTCATAAGCAGCTCTAAGCATAAGTTCGATTTTGAAAGGCAAAAAATAAAGACCATCACGAAATGTCAGCAACGTTGCAAATGACCCATCTGAAAATTGTGAAAATGGCCCAAATGTGGTCTTCAAGAGTGGCTTAGGATAAATCCCTATTATTCCAATTCTTTTCCTTCTTTAAAATAAATCTTATTGTCCTAATTAATTTCTGAAATGCATACGCATATAAATTATATTAAGTAACTTAATATACATATTTAAATTTAAAGAAAACATGAATTTATAATTTGGAAATAGAGTAGTAAAACGTTTAATTATTTATAATAGTGATAATTAGAGTTTAAAGAGAAAAAATATGTATACCGATATTCAAATTTTTTTAGGCTAAACATAATAATGTGGCTAGGCAGGGCCAACCCGATCCCCTAAAAGCGAGCTCCTATCGATTTAGAGCTTGAAAAAGATGGGCTCACTCTTAGGAGGCAGCATTGAGGGTAAAAGAATTATGTTCTGCTTAGCCCCCTGCTCGTTGTGGAATTTTTCCCGATTTGATGGGTTGTGCCGGACTAATTTTTAAATTTGTTTTCTAAATTACTAAAATTGACATTGAGATAAGTTATGAGATGACATTTTAATAAGAAACTCTATGTTTTTGAATAAAAAATAATAGATTGAAACATTAAAATCTTGTGCGAATTTGGGAAAAAATGTAATTTGAATAGGAAAATGACCGTTTTCTCAACATGATCAATTTGTCCATCTATATCTTGAAAAATACATGAAATTGAAAAAAATTGCGTAAATCAGACGAATTAAAACAAAGTTATGATCATTTTAAGTTTCAACCATTTACAACTAGTTTTATTTCTATTGCTAATTAACTTTTTGTCTATTGGAGTTATGATTTAAAATTATTAGATTAGATTTGGCTGCAGTAAATATTGTCAAAAAAAAATATTATAATTAACCAGGCTAGTGTAGCGATGGGCCAAGATCCATACATGCACCTAAGTTGGTTTACTAGGTCCAGGACTTCGTTCGGCCTAGCCCTCGCCCCTGTTCCTTCTAATTCCCACCCCCGTCCGACCATTCCAGTTTGGGTTTTAACCAGGCTAACCCAGCAATTTGACATGCTTACTCAAGGCAATCAGACTCCTTCTTTTTCTTTTCTTTTTAAAGAAATTTAATATTTATGTGTCTTCATATGCCCTTTTATGCTTTTATAAAATCGATTTGGATGTAATTAATAACGGAATAAGCACGTGTCATCTTTCCATTACTCACTGCTAGGAAAACAATGAACTCTCTAGAAATCACATGAACTGTTCGTGAAATTCCGATGTTCTCCAAAGCTGGTGACATTGTTAATACCTTATCATGAAGATTGAATTTTGAAACTCATGCAAAATGGCTTTGAGAAGACGAACTCTAAACAATTTCCACAAATGCCTTCTTTCTTTAGAAGAAAAGATGACAAATATGATTACAAGTCCAATGTGAAGTGAATTGGTATAGGGGTGCCCTAAACATAAAAATGAGAAAGAAAAATATAATATCAAAATATAAAGCTTGAGAAGATCTCTTTATGTTGTTGCAATCACTCCATCAATATGTATCTAGTAAAGAACACAAGAAAATACAACTCTCGACTCACTGAATTCTAAAAGCACACATCTTAATAATACCTTTTTTCGTGGTGCTTCCCATATCATCATTAAGTTAAAAGTAAGTGACATTCAATTTAGCGTATTTCCTATATTCATCTCATGGTATATTATGGGAATTAGCTTTTTAGGGAAGCCACGCTACATCCAATGAGTGATAGGCTAATGATGTCATAACACCATTCGGAAATCAGTACACTAGGATACTTCCAACTAGGTAGCATTGATCCAAGAACAAGAATTGGTTTCCGTTCCCAAAACTGGATAAGTGCATGGGCGGCCCACACAGAAGGTGTAGCTGGAAGTTACACAATTAATCCAATGAGGATGAGCCATATGCTGATGTACCCGCAAAAGTTGTTCGCGGTTCAGTGCTCTTAAGTGAACTTCTCTGGCGAATCTAATCATGAAGCTCTCAATTCCAGTAGTGCCACTTGAATCATAATTAAAAATATGTAAGCGTTTAGTAAAGCTTCAAATGAATAATGCTAATGACATAACACAATACAACCAGATATTTCATATTATTTTGAGAGGAAATTATAGATGCACACATGTTTTAACAATATATATGGGGTTTTTTTTAAAAAATACTAATTGATACGGGATGCACGTATGATGCACGAGATGAACGTTTGACATACACAACCCCTCAGAAATACATAACGAGGCCTCATATGAATAGCCAATTGATTGAAGGAAAAAAAGCCCGAAGAATAAGATTGAGTCTAACCCCAATGTTGAACACAAAAAGTTGTGAATGTAACAACTTCTTCTTGTTTTTATTTTCTTTCATATCCATCAACAATTGCAGCTCTGCTTCTATCTCATATTACTGACGGAGGGAGTATCATAAAAGCGGAGTCAGTTGGAGTTGATTTGGATCACCTTTTAAAGCAAAAACATGTTATTGAAATTTTTACGCAACAAAGTTATGATGATCGTTAGAATTCTGGACACAAAATCTTGAGGAATCATAGGATTTCAGCCACGAATGGTGAAAAGATCCTAACTGTTCATAATGATTTGTGTCTAAAAAATTCTGACAATTGCTATAACTTGTTGTTAAGGCAAATCTCATGACTGAAATCCTAACTTGGTCAGCTTTGACTTCGTTTTTAGAAATTAAAGGAAACAAAAATATCTAGAAATGTCTTGTTAGAATATTTTTCTAACTTGGTACTTGGACTTTGTTATCATTTCCTAGTTCATTTGCTTGTCAAGTTCAACTAAATGTTTAGGAAGAAGAAATCTTCTTTAAATCCCCCTGATACATATGTAGGAGCAGCTAAACGAAATTATCCAAAAAACAAGACAAAAAAACCTTCATATTTAGAACAATCATCATATATACAAACAGTGTTAGTTCTTCTCCCCTTGAAGTAAAAATAAAATAAAGCTAGCTGAAATCAGAACAACAAGAGAAAGTATGTCTGATGACTTTATGATACCACATAAACAAGAATAGTATGTCTGATGACTTCATTTTAATAGGAATCTTTATACAAATAGTTGGCCGAATTCACTATTTATATTTGTTGATCAGTACACAGATTATATACTAATTATACACATATTATACCTATATATTATACATCTTTGAACTAATATCTGCCGACTATTTCAAGCTTAAGGCATTGTGTGAGCAAGCTATAAGGTCAATTCTCGTATATTCCATCCTTTCTAGCTATTTTGCTACTTCAATTATTTATCATTACCCATTTGATTATTTTTGAAGAGGTTACTTGTTCCTTTTTAAGAGTGATGATTGGGTGTGTTTTTAATCTTTTTCCACTACATATATATTCTCTATTTTTTTTATGTACAGTCAAACATCGCTATAATTGTCATTCGTTATAACAACATTTCACTATAACTGTCTGATTTTCTCCGGAACCAATTTTTCATGATATATTTTACTTCTCTATCATTCTACCTATAACAGCATTGACATTCATTATAACGGTACACTCTTTGTAAAATCACCTCTCTATAACAGCCTACTCAAATATTGTGTAATACTCTAATGTTTTGTAAGAAATATATTATGAAGATAGTCTCAACCTACTGCTACTTGGGGTGAGATATAAGAGTCAATTGTTAATCTCTTAGACAACCTTCAAGGTAAAGCTATTGAATTTCCTTTTGCTAAAAGTTTGGACAACATTCTTCATCAATTTAAGCATTATATTATCATTAAGAGATTGGAATTTACGAAACAACCTACAATTGTAGAATTCTTATGTCAAACTTGAAACATTTGAATTCTCAATTAATTTAAAATGCATATGTTCCTTAGATTTTAATTCTTTATCGGTATGGTACAACTAATTATGGATTTATTAGTCTTTCCAATTTCTAATTAATGAGCTATGAAAATCAGTTGAGATTTTAAAATTAACAAGTATATTGTTTTCGAAGTACAAAAAAATAATTGTTTGTGTACTTTTATTTATAACATCTAAATGAGATCCAAACATCAAATGACATTATACATACATAACAATACCTCACTATAGTAGCGATGAAATTTTTGGACAAACGCTATCATTATAGAGATGTTTGACTGTATTCTCTAATTAGATATAGGATACATTGTTTTTTTTTCTTTTTTTGGGGTCATTTATTAAAAAAAACTGTTGCAATAAAAATAAGCTTAAAAAATATGGTTCTCTGTCCAAAAATATTACTTTCCTTTAGCATTAAATTGTATAGTCAAACCTCTCTATAACAGGATCCGCATATAACAACATCTTTCTATAATAGCCAAGTTTTTTTGGAACCAATTTTTTATGTTATATTTTACTTCTCTATAACAACGTTTTACCTATAACAGAAACAATCAACTTTATAACAGTACGCTCTTTGTAAAATTACCCCCATATAACAACCATCTTCTTTTTTTGGTAATATAATAATTAGTCATCTTTATAAAAATAGAATATCTATTATTATCAATAATAAGTGTAGAGATTTTGACCAAATATTTTATCCCTTAATACACTATTTATGACAAAGAATATCATATGAATATATATATTTTCATCATTAAAAGATTTTTCTTCATTATACAAAGTGTGATTAAGCTTAAAATTTGACAATGAAAAATTAGATTTTATATAGTATCTTTTTTTTACTATAACAGCAAAATATTTTTTAAATGTCAATGTTGTTATAGGTGTATAACAGTCATTCTCTATAACAATAAAAAAATTTCGGACCCAAATGCTATTGTAGAGAGGTTTGACTGTAGTACTTTTTAAAAAAAAAATTGACGCAATGACTTTTTATCCGGTGGAATTTAGTTCCTTTACTTTTTGCCAACAATAATGTAGCGTAGATTTCACTTGTTTTATGGTCACGTAGGGCAAACTATCAACTTTTGTACATTCATAATTCATAATGATGCTAAATTCTATGTCATTTTTCTTTCAACTTTTATGGTAATAATAATAAACAAGGTTAAAAATAAATTGAAAAATAATAGTAAGTGGAAGAAAATAACTACCAACCCTAACCAAACTTTCCCCCCTTCACGAGAAACCCTAATCCAACTTCTAGTTTCCTAAGGCTTTGACTCAATCATATATTTTCCAAAACTAGACGGATTATATTTTATAAACACGTCATATAACCCTCATCATATTATGCATTAGCTTCCACTAAATTCTATTATCTTTTTTAACATATACGTGAGAAAACAAGTACAAATAGAATGTCATCAAAATCTAAGCTTCCGTTAGGTTTTCGATTTCACCCCACGGATGAAGAGTTGATCAACTATCTGAAAAATTTCGTGCTCCGCGGAGTATTGCCATCTACAGATGTTAATAAAGTAGTGGACCTATTTGGAGACTCCGAGCCATGGCAGATTATCGGTGCTTCAAAGGAGAGAACGAGTTATTTTCTTACCCCGTTGAAGAGATTCAAGAATTCAACCAAAAAGTTTGCAAGAACAGTTGGGAAGGGGACATGGAAAGGCCAAACAAGTGGTAAACCAATTAATGATGGATCGAAAAATATAGTTGGATTTAAGAGAAGTTTGAAGTACCATAGTGATATAAAAAAAGACCTCATGAATGATAAGTGGCTCATGACAGAATATTTTTTGCCGGACGAGTACATTGATAAAAGCGGCAATAAGTATAATTTCATCTTGTGCAAAATCAAAGAGAAGCAAAAAAGTGAGAAAGATGGTAATGAGGTCATGGAGGAAGATGTTGATGAAGTAATTGCTTCTATATTAGGAAGTAATTATGATAATCATCAAGTAATTACCAAAGATGACAAATTAATTTTAGCGGTTGTAAACGAAGAAGTTAATTATGAAGTGAGGACAAATTTTGAAGCAAGTACCACCACAACTAGTGTCAAGTGGGCCGGGCCGGCCCGGGCCATTTAAACCTGGGCCACAAGGGGTCGGGTCAGGGCTGGGTTGGGGGGCGGGGTTGGAGAGGGAAAAGGGTGTTCGGTCCAGCCCACCCCGGATAGGGGCTACACCTCGGGCTAACCGAGCCGGGCCGGGTTATACTTAGTGGGCCGGGCTTTTTTTTTTTTTTTTAAAGTTCTAATACAAAAATAGACATTTACATTTACTAATTGTAATAAAATTAACATTTACATCTAATGATAAAATTGCTAAATTAAAAAAAAGTTTAGTCGTCGTCAAATTCAAAAAGCTAGCCATTGTAAATTTAAAAAACTAGTCATTGCTAATTTTATTTGAACCCCTAAATTTATGAATAACTTCACTTTGGTCATATTTTCAAACTATAAATACCCCTCCATTCTTCTTCATTTTCACACAATTCTTCCACAATTTTCTCTTTATCTAAATTTGTTATTCAACTAGTGTACATTACTTCACCTCCACCTTCTCCTCGAGTTCGAAGATCAACTTCAAGTGCGGTGTGGATGCATTTTGAGCGAGTAAATGAGGAACATGTTAAATGTCAACATTGTGGTGACATATGTCTCCACAAATCCGGAGCGTCGGGTATTAGCCTATTAGGGGGGTTGGGGGTGGAGGGGGGTACCGATGTGTTGCGTATACACTTGTGAAAAGGCATGAAATTGAACTGAATGATTTATCAAAGGTATATTTGTGGAGATAAGTACTATCACAATCTAATATATACTATATACTGAAAATGTATCAAAGGTATATTTGTTCAGAAAACAAGATTGTCTAGCTTTAAAATACAATTTTAAAGAAAACTAAAGTGCTCCGTAAAAAGAGACTCCTAATAAATGAAGTGGGCCCGACCCCGGTGGGCCATCACCCGAGCTACTGGTAGGCCGGGCTGGTGGGCTGTCACACCTTGTCCGGCCCAGCCCCCTAATAAATCCCACCTAGCCAAGCCCCTTACACCTCTTAGTGGGTCTGGGCCTGGCCGGTGGTGGGTCGGGTTCGAGCTGGCCCGGCCCACTTGACACCCTTAACCACAACAAAATATGTTTTTAGTGGCAATTAGTTAACGACAATCATTGTTTTAAAAGGCAGTGTCAGGACTCGCCCCGGGGCTCGCCTCGGGGCAGGGCAGTGGCAAAACACCCTGGAGCTAACGTGCGGGGCTTAGTTCCTATGAGGCTTACGCCCTAAGCGCCCAACCGTTCGCACTAAACACGCCTAGGGCTCGCCTAACAGTTCTTACATAAATTATATTTTAAATTCCTTAATTAAAATCATTCACCCTCATAATTGTTTAACAAAATAATGATACTTAATAGTTTTTCATCTATAGAAATAGAAGATTGGGTGTAACTCATCTAACAAGTCGTAGTATTGCATATTTACTATTTGAGAACGTCGTGAGGGTGAATATCACTTAATTTTTTTTTTAAAAAACACATAGCGGAATTGTACATTTTCACTTGTCATTGGTCATAAGTCCTATGTATCAGAATTATCATATAATTTTATTTTTTGTTCATGAAGAAGTTATGTTTTAATTGTAATATTGATAAATTTTATTGATTATTTGCTTATAGGGAAATAAAATGAATAGTATGATAGTAATAGTGTTTTAAGAAACTGTGTTTTTTTCCGTGTTTGAAAGTTAAAATGTTAGAATTATTTTGCATTTCATAATAGCTTTTATTTCATTGTATTGTTTATACTTGTAAAATTATGTTATATATAATTACAAGTTATAAGCGGTGTATAATGGATTGCTTTGATCATTTTTTTGTGAGGATCAAGCGCGCGCGCGCGCTCACACACACACATATACATACATACATACATACATACATACATACATACATACATATATATATATATATATATATATATATATATATATATATATATATATATATATATATATATATATATACAATTTTCTTTTATTTTTTTTATGTAATTTTACCTATTTAAAAATATTTATTGTAATTATATTATTTTAAGAAATACTAAAAATTAAATATCCATGGGGCTTACGCCCCGTGCCTCGAGGCTTACGTCTCGTCGAGGCGTATGTAAAACGCCTCGCCTTACGCCCCCGCCTTTTAAAACACTGACGCAATAACTTAATTGTCGCTAATTGTATTCTAGAATCAGTTATTACCAGCAATACCAAAATTTGGCCCTAAGAATAAATGCAGCTAAAGGATTTAGCGACTTTGGATCTAATGACATTTAACCAATTGCTAGTAAATGTTTTTATGGCTATAACTATTGCCGCTAAAAGGAAAATATATTGCCACTAAAAGCCTCTTTTGGTGTAAGCACATTCAATAATGATTAAAATGAGATTATGGACTATTAGGGCAAGCTAATAATTATTTGGAAGCTGGGGTTGAGCAATTTAATGGAATTAATCCGTATGAGAATTATAGCTATGATTCCTTGATTGGAATGATTGGATTCGAAGAAGAATCAGAACAAGTTTTGGGTGACCAATACTTCAATGTTTGTAACAGATGCGTTCGAATAGCTAAACTATCTAGTTTTTTTTTTTTGGTTAGTAATTAGGTGATAATAGCTTATTTTTAAATGCTCTTCTTTTACTAGTGAAATTCCCAGTTGCATGAATAGTGTGTGAGCAATAAAATTTTATATTGTTAGTTGAAAAGAAAAGAAATTCAAACTAGTTTTAATATGTAGCAATTAATGAGGCATTATGGAAAACCGTGTTGGTTTAATTTGTAAAGCAACTAATATTACACCATGTTAATAATATTTTTGAATTGAATTAACCCGATAATAATATCGAAGTCTATGATTTGATGGGACGAATATAAAGATAGTAGAGCAACTGTGTGAGACTCGATTTACTACCTTTACAACCCCAAGTAGTTGGGAGATGCACACACAAAACAAGAAGCTAGCTTAAGTGGCCATGAATACTTGGACTATATGGGTGAGACACAGTGTGAATCTCCATATCCCATGATGAAGATGGCCATATGAGACTTAGTTCGAATGGGAGATTATTGGGCAAGTAAACAAAATAAAATTCTATATTAATAGCTAAAAAGAAAAGGAAGCTACATATCATGAGTGGAAGTATTCTTAATCAAGTGAGATCTCTTGGGAAAATAATCTAGCTCAGAGCAACAATATTGAGCAAAAGAGCTGCTATGTGCGAGATTCGAGAAAGGACCGGACTACTCTGTATTTCTGCAAGAAGTTATTTCCATGCTCAAAGCAACAATATCATGTCATATTAAAAGCATTTTTAGATTGATTTAACCCAACAACTTTCTTCCATTTGAATCGTATATCCATGTTTTGATTTCGAAGTGCTCAGTTTGATAAGTACTAATGGAAGAAGTCGTAGTAGTAACAATGATGATAATGTTATAGCTCAATCATAGCATATTAGTTTTAGTTCATATATATACTGGAAGTTCCTCTAATCAGTCTTTAATTATAGCAACAAAGGGCTATCAATCATCATCAAATCAAATCAAACAAACTTTGAGGGGAAAATGGTTGATTTTTTTTTTAAAATGACATGTTGTCTGATATAGAAATTCGAAAGTATGCACAAAAATTGATCAAACTATTTAGTTCTACACTGTGGACTCCACCCACAAATTAGTTGCTACTTATCAATAGGAATCAGTAGATCGATATTCGTATTGATTTTGAAGCCAAATTAAATATACAAACTCCATTCTGTGCCGAACAAGAATTTAGCAAGAAAAGCAACAAATACAAATAATGGAAGCTAAAATGAAATAAACTAGATCATTAACCTTTGTGTTGTAGACATTAACATAAGTCCAACTCAAGAGTTCTTCCATGAAAAAAAGTTTAACTTATACACACTGACAATGCAAAGAATCTATATATTATCACTATGATCATAAGAGTCTGTTTGTCTTATTTTTCACGTAACTAATTTCATTTATTTGGAACCGGATGCCTTTGTGCCGCCTTGACCTTGCCCTTGACCAACCCCACCACCACCCCCACCCCCACCTGATTTAACCTCTGGGGTTTTCACCTTAAATTTCTCAAGTTTTAATTGAGATTCATCAATTCCTCTACTCCTGTTCAAAGAGCTATCACTTGGGCTCCTTTTGATAGAATTAATCTTTGATTTTTTCTTTTCTTGATCTTTGTTTGAAAACACAACTCCAATTTTCTCAAATATAGGAATGAAGTCCTCATGATCAAATGGGAAAATTTCCTTGAAGAATTCTCCTCTTTTCATGTAGATGTCTCTAAAGAAATCTAGCAGCATAATCAATCTTGGATCCACTTTTTTTCCTGTTTTCCATCTTATCATCACTGGCTTTTCTGGAATAGTTTCAACATTTCCAACATCAGGAATTGAAGAAGTGATATCTTCTGACTCTTCATTGAGATCTTCCATTAACATATGGTTAGTTTGTTTTACAACCTAAGCTGAAAGGAGAAAAGGACTATAAATGATAGAACTATAGTTGGAATAAGATAAGGTTGTTGAGGCTTGGGATTCAATGTTTCATATTATAGATATAGCCAGGTCGAGTCAACTTTGGATTGGTCAATTCAATATGTGTGTCATGATTCAATGTGCTCTAAGTTTGCTTGGATTAAAATTATTGGATCAAGATGAGTTAAATAATTAATGAGTATAATCAACTCGCCTAATATTAGAGGCGGATTCAAAATTTTGAGAATATTATAGGTGCACTATTACGAAAATATGGATCTAGAATATAAATTTGATGGGTTTAACCTGTAGGTTCTTTCTATTAAATGCATTACGCTTTTAAAACTATAGGTTCAAAATAAATTTTCGTAAAATTGTATTTATTTATATATATACACACTTCATGTCGAAAAATTGGAACAATTGAACCCATTGATTTTGGTACATCATCCGCTGCAACTAGTTTTAACATACACATTTGGTTTTATTATATAAAATTTTACTATGAAAACGGCAAAATAGGAGTTTCAATTGTGTCAAACTTGAAAATTTTGAAAGAATATACCAAATAAAGAAAAAAAAACGAGAAACAAAGTACTTAATTAAAATGCAAGAAGTGACACCACACTTAATTAAAATGCAACAAGTGACAACCCCATGGGTGGGCATGACACGACCCAACCTCCACTCCTTTTTTATTTTGCTTCTCGATTAAAAAAAAAGTAAAATCTAATTATTTTTCTTAAGCTTAAATTGTTCCGTGTTTACATAATTCCAAATCTCTATTTTTTTTTTAAATATTTTGATTTGTCTTACATTATTTTATTTTGCCACCTATGGGTCCATATGATTATTAAACTACTGGTGGAGATTTCTTGGCATAAAGAAGGTAGGGAAGAGATTTTCTAAGAAATTTATGTGGAAGACATGGTTATTTCTTGAAGCAACTCATATATCGCTGGCATTTTATTAATTTGATCAAATTTCATTTTATTTTTTTTTTGTAAATTTCCCTCAAGGTCAGCTATATTCCGAAGTTAGACGTGTCACAATCATGATTTCCGAGGATGACTCGAACTTTATTTCTTGAACTGGTAAATATAAAATTGGTCAACACATCGGTCTATTTTCAAGTAAAATAAATAGTTTATATTTTTCTATTTGGTTTAGATCGTATCTCTATTTCTAATTGGCATGCCATGGTCCTTGTTGGGGTCTTTTTGATTGGATGTTACACCAATCCAGTGAATACAAGAAATGTGTAATTTTAAGACTAAAAGTTAGAATAACGGAATTATTAAGAGAATGTACAGACTTCGTCCAATTTATATTATCCTTCTTTTAAAAAATTTACACATCTTTTTTCAAAAAAATAAATAAATTAATAACCTTAATCATAAGAATATAATCGTCTTAATTCTTTTGAACAGTCTCATTTAATTATCATGAAACTATTGAAACTAGTAAGGATATATTTAGAACAAATAGAATTTGTCAACTGCAAGTGTAAAGGTATCTCCTTTATCAGATGGGATATTTGAAACGTGCTTGCCACGGATAAGGCAAACACATTCAATAGTTGTGTGACGCCTGTTTTCAGATTAAAGAATTATTTTAGTTTTCTTCCTTCTATGTTTCTTCATTTATTTATTTATTGCTGTATGACTAAGCTAAGATTTGATATTTTGATTTGATTAGCACTGATGGTTAGCACATCATTGGAGATTCTCAGATGCTATATGATGATACGCTCGTCCCAGATAGAGAATTGAATATCGCCTGTGCTAAATGGCGAAACCACAATTTATGTTTATATGTGGTATAACTTTTCGACGAGAGGTGTTCAACTGAAACCAACCTCCCTTTTTCAATTCAGAAATGTCCCAACCTACAGGAAATTGAGCAAAAACTCTAGTACTGTTTCCAATTCCTGTAACCCATCAGAGAACTATGTCAATAAACGCTACACGTATAGAGAACTTGGACATCAATGGAAAAATGTATTCATAGCTATTAGGCATGTAAACAAAAGTTCGCGTTGGTAGCTGAAAAGAAAATATAACTACATAAAAAGTATAAAAATTCTTTTAACAATGCAATAAAATTTCGAAGAAAAACATGTGGATTTGGTCTAAAGGAGACAATGTCAAACTACGTTAAGAATATCTTTGAGATGTCTTAATCGAAACAACATATGCTCCTCTTATCACAAGGCTCAAGAAACTATTATCATAGCCCATTAGCCCATTTACAAAATGTTTTAAAAAGGAAAAAATCTTAGGGCATATAACCCATTTGGCCATGTGGCCAAAGTTTATTACATATGCTAACCAAATATACAAAAAAATATGGAGTACTATATATAAAATGTGTATATCATATGAGTATTTCTATTAATATATGTAATTTATATATTTGTCGGCTATTGCTTTGGTGGGCATACAGTGTAACAGTCACAAAATCTTATAGAGATAAGAGGTAGAAATGAGTTTTCCTTCTATTAAGGAGATGTAAAATAACATAAAAGACAATACAATCCCAATTTGGTATATGACCTATATACTAGTACTACGTACTTTATTGGTTATATACAACAAGAAAATAGAGAAATCGTTTCTCTGTTTAATATTTTTTTAATTACATCGGGAGGTCAGGAAACATGAATATAAACAAGTGCGGTGAGCACTAAACTTGCCTTAAATTATTGTGTGAGAGACTTTCATCAGTATCACTAAATTTTGAGCCTCGATGGTGATACATTGATAATAAGTTTTAATTTGATTTTCAAAAGTAGACTTGTTTGTCACCTTCATCAGCTTGCTAACTTTGAAACGTTCAAGCCTCAGCTCTGATAATTCATCATCTCCATTAAATTCCCTTGGAATATTAATATTCCCAAAGCTCAAGCTTCTTTGTAGAGTAGTTACCTTCTTGTTATTCTTCCATACAGCCTGATCACCAAATTTCTTAAACACTTGCACAAAATCTTCGTAAATATTTCCCCGAAATATTTTCTTGAAAAATTCATTTCTTTTTACATAGATTTCCTTGAATGATTCCAAGAGTTCCAACAACCTGGGATCCACAATTTCGCCTGACTTCCATCGTATCAAATAAGGTTTATTATCCACGGACATAAATTCCTTTGGTTTTAACTAAAACCAAGAATTTTGTAATATTTGAAAGGCACTACTAAAAAAACTGGATTTTCTGACCTTAAAAAAAGGGGAATTTCCGACCTCATGAGGTCGGTTTTGGGCAAAAACCGACCTCAGAATTAGGTCGGAAAAGAGTGGGTCGGAAATATCACCGACCTCATGAGGTCGCAAAAACCCGACCTCATGAGGTCGGTAATATTTTTTTAGTCGGCTAATAATTATATAAAGTACCGACCTCGTGAGGTCGGTAAATTATATTAATAATATAATGATATTAGTTTACTGACCTCCTGAGCTCGGTAAGTTATATGAATATATATATATATATATATATATATATATATATATATATGTTTTAGATTTCTGTCATCCTGGGATCGGTATTTCTCAATTTCTGCAAAATATTTGCCGAAAACCGACCTCATGAGGTCGGTAATTTGCAATTTGTGGGAAAATTTTGCAGAAAATCGACCTCATGAGGTCGGTAATTTGCCATATGTTGGATAATTTTGCAGAAAACCGACCTCATGAGGTCGGTAATTTGCCATATGTTGGATAATTTTGCAGAAAACCGACCTCATGAGGTCAGTAATTTGCAATTCCCTGGAAAATTTTCCAGAAAACCTACCTCATGAGGTCGGTAATTAGCAGTTTCTGGGTAAATTTGGCCCATAACCGACCTCATGAGGTTGGTTTTCTGCAAAAACAATTGTAGCACCTAGCTGTTATTCCAGCTACCCCCCTGTCAAGATGAAAATAATTTTACTTTCAACTAAAACCAGCTCAAATAGCTGCCAACAATACACCAAACTACTATAAATACATAAAACAATAAGCTACTATTACAACACATATATTACAACCACCAAAACATCAAATTCAATTCGAAACTACTTCAAAGTTGAATAAAAATGGCAATCAAACATTCACAAGAGACATTAATTAAGCTACTTCAACCTTCCCAAACATCAAAACAACATTAAATAAATAGAAAAGGGATAGCTTCAAACAACATTAATTAAACAATGGAGCGTCGCGTTGTGGGAGACGTGGCGACAGGCTTCTATCTCTAATCGCAAGGTTTTCTGGTGGTCTCCGGGGAACCCCCGTCTCCTTAGCCTTCTTTGTTTTCTTACTCTCTTTTCACCTGCCATCTATACAATAATTTATGTAAGTATCGCAAATATAAATAAATAGAAAAGGGGTAGCTTCAAAATTTATTTAAATAATTCGCCTATTTAACTAATATGCAGGAAGCGGGTAAAGGAAACCATAATGTAAGGCAGTCAAAGTTTACACAAGCAAGTTATAGAAACAGAAATCATGTCATTAAGGTGTTGGATAGTGTAAAGGTGATTTGCAATGTAAAGGATTTATACAAATGGAAAAATAACAAGGGTAAGAAAAATACCAGTTGTAGCAGAGAGTGCAAATCAACAACAACTAGCACTGACAAAAGAAAAACCAACTGATGCTAATGATGGGAAAGAACTGGTTGTTGCAGCTTTAGAGGATGGAGAGGGTGAGCATGAAAAAGTTGTTGAGGTTGGTGATGTTTCTGCAAACAAACAGCTGGTTGCATCAACAGTACCAGTGATGGAGATTGCAAAACAATTAAATGTGACTGAGGGAAAGCAACTGCCTTTAGTTGCATCAGGTGCATCATCTGCTGCAGTTACAATAACTGGTCAAGAACCTAGTTCAAGGAAGCAAGCAGTTGTAGTTCAAAAAGTACATCTTGAGGCAAATGCAAGTGGCATAATGCAAAAGCAGTTGATGGAAACACTTGCTGCCATAACTAGCCAAAAGATAGCAAATGTGGCTAAATCTGTTGAGAAACCTTTTTTTGTTTTTTGCTGTTGTGTTCACCCCTGGAGAAAAGAGGCAATCACCTGTTCATAAGCAATGGGTGTCAACTTTGTGATCAATTTGAAGAAGATTTGGAGGACAACAAGGAACTAGTAATGTTGACAAATTCAAAAAGGTTGTAGTTGTTGATAATAATGCTCAAGTGGTAGTTCAAGGTAATAGTAAGCAGCAAAGAAATAATCAGTGGCAAAATAACTACAAAGGCAGAAGAGATGGTATTAAAATCTTACAAAGTGGGAAAGTGTTAGGCAACACCAAAGATCCATATCAGTGGCAGCAAAACAATAGTGCAAATACAGGAGGCCAAGAGTAGTGCAAAGTCAAGTACACACAAGCAACACCATGGCTTGAATGATGCAGCTACACAGAAGCAACAAGTGCAGTTTAGTGCTAACTCTAAAGTGCAGGCCTCAGAAGATGTAGCAGCAGTAGTTGTGCTAAATCCTAAGGCAACTACACAACAACAACAAGAAACTTAGTAATGCACTTCATCTAGATCTAAATCCTTGCATAAACTCCTGGGTCTGCTATGAACAGTAGGTAAGGGATGACAAGTCCCAACATTCATATCCCGGGCTTTCACCCCATGCACGCGCGCGCACAAATAAAACACTTATATGAAAATGGAGAGGAGGAAAAGCAGAATAGGAAGCACTGCATGCAATAGCATCTGAAAATACATTTAACAAAGACAATCAGTACATGCTGATTACCCACTCAAAATCTTTTGTTAAAGTACATCCACTTTTGAAAGTCTCAGATTTTATCCACCACGAGCTTCTCTCCTCGTAGCATCATGAAGCAGCTCTATGTCGACTCCATCTGGAGGTAACTGGACGTATCTCACCACTGATCCTCTGATGAAGCAGTTCCTCACTGAACGCTGTTACATCAAAAGGAAAAGGAAAAATGTTAATGGTAATACGTACCAAACGGAACATACCACTTGAATAGAAAAACATTATCTGGAAAAGGAAAATGGAGAAGACAAAAGGAACATGAACCAAGTAAACAAGGAGAAGGTGAGACTGCTAGAAACACCAGTGTCAACCAGTAAACATACGGTATTGCCTTTTTTCCTCCCCAAAACTTTTATTTTTCTGGGACTTTGAATGTTTTGTGCACCAGCAAAGGCATATGAATAGCTGCATAAAGGCTACTTTTACATTGTTATTCCGGATTTCATTAGGTCGTAACTGTGGGCTATATACTCTATGGTCTTTGCTGATAGTTCAACTTTAGTATAGTTTTTACTTGTATTGATACTGAAAACATAGTCCTTTGCATACTTGGGAGATTGATCTTACATAGGAATATCCACTGGCAGTTGTTGCTCCAGTTATAATTGTGCAGTTAAAAACTAAATGCAAAGATCATCTTGGTCAATGATACTGGAGAGTCAGCTGCAGTACCAACTTGGTACTGTTTTTTTAATTAAATTACCTTATGAAAAAAATGATATGGGAAAGAGCAACATAGACTAACCTTTCCACATATATTTTAGTTATTTGCAAGATCACTAACTACAGAAAACCAATATGTTAAGATACTAACTTTCCATAAGAGTAAATCAGAAGAAAGAGAAAATATGGTGATTTATTTGGAATGGGGATCATCATCTCTTACTACATCACAGGCTCATAGCAAATACCAAGTCCTTGTAATAATACAGAAATCATATGCTAACACATAATGCCTTGACCATTCAATCTAATACTTTTGAGGAATAACACCACATTTGCATGCTAGGTACCCTTCTTAACAAATTAATTTAATAATTTAAGCCCATTTGATGAACCACCTACTAAAAAGCTCCCACTGATCAGTAATGCACTTCATCTAGATCTACAAACAGAAGTAAGGTACTAGGTAGTCAAAACTTGCACTGGAACATTGCCTATTCCAAACGAAAATGCAATCCTTTAATGATCTAAATGGAACTCTTAGGGGATAAGATGGTGCAGCATTGGTTCACAATTAATACAATATCAGGAAAAGCTAGTATCACAAATCTTAGTCTAGGAAATAATGTGATTCAAGCTTATAATTTAACATAAGAAACAGTTTGGGACAACTAGTTCATCATGGAAGAAGGAAATTTAGACAATATGGATTATTGCAACTGTTTTCTTGCAGTTTGAAATTTGGCATTGTTCTACAGAAATTCATATTGGACACAGGCTACACACAACTGAAAATAAATATCTTTGCCGAAACTGCTGCTTCCCCAAAGGATCCTTTAAAACCTTTCTTCTTTATCAATCCTGACCCTGAAGCAGAACAAGACAAGGTGCAAAATTGAGTACATCACCCACTTACAAGGTCAAATCTTTGGTAAACAAAAAATACTTATAGTATTAAAAAACAAGGGTATGTGGACCTTAGAGAGCAAGAGATTGAAGTACTCCTTTGGCTAAATGTGCCTAAGAATCAAGAAACCATCACAAATTCAGAAAATTTATAACCAAACACATGAAAATTTGCCCCAAAAATTAATCATACACACACAAAAAAAGAAGAACCTCAAGGAAACATGCCAAACCATTTGCTTGATCTCTTACCCGGATATCGAAATCAAAACATAAGAAAACATGTAGCGAGAAATGACTGAAAGCTAAAGAACACAAAAGTAAAGAGCAAACCGACCTTAATCAGAAATGATCAAATTTCGACCTTAAAAAAATAAGTATTTTGACTCTCGTATTCTGAAATACTTCACAAAAATTAGGTGTTTAGTCACTAGCTCTGATTTGTATTTTGATAATAAATCTTATGAGGTACAAGCTATATTTAGCAAAAAAAAATTATTGCCAGATACTTCCACTGAAAATTTATTGCCAGCTACTTCCACTCAAAATTGAACACTGATTCCATTTTCAAAGTGGGTTTTCAAGAATTTATTTAATACCATTTATGTGTAATTGCGTTTAGCTCTTATATATTTTTTTCAACAAATTGAAGTACATAATGTCAACTTCAGTAATTGAAGCATGTAAAAAAAAAAAACCCATCTTTATTCTCATATTTCTTGATTTTCCACTCCAATTGAGTGTTATTTCATTATTTTGTATCCCCAAAATGGCCAAAGTAATATTTGGAGAATATATTCAAGACCCTTTATTGGTAATTGCATTTAGCATCTTCACCATTTTCTAGATCTGATTCCCCATATAGCCAAAGTAATTTCATTATTTTGTATCCCCAAATGGCCAAAGTAATTTTTCTGAGAATTTATAGAAGACCCTCTATGTGTAATTGTGTTTACTGTTCTTTTATTCAGCAAATTGAAGCATACAATGTCAAGTTCAGTAACTGAAGCTCTAACAACTCAGTAATTGAAGCTCTAACAACTCAACCCAGTAACAAATTTCTTAGCCAAGAAAAGAAAGAAAGCATACCTCAAATGTTGATGATAACTGGCGACGGCAGCGGCGGTTCTGGGTGTGGACGACGACGACGGTGACTCCCTGCACTGTTGGTGACGTCGACGGTGTATTAGGTTTAGAGAGAGAGGGACCTCAAAAACGTGAGAGGGAAAGAGAGAGAAATGGAAAGAGAAGGGTTTAATTGGGGTTGCTTTAATTTTATTTGGCTAATATTACCGACCTCATGAGGTCGGTATATTTAATTATTTTATTTTTAATTTAAAAGCATACCGACCTCACGAGGTCGGTTTATCAAAAAATATTTTAAAATTATTTTTAATAAACCGACCTCGTGAGGTCGGTATTCTTTTAAATTAAAAATAAAATTATAATATTTACCATCAATTAAATTTCCGACCTAGTGAGGCCGGTACATTATTTTTTCAAATTTTGATACAATATTACCGACCTCATGAGGTCGGTTTATTTTTTAAAAAATTGAAAAATAAATATTATGATTTTACCGACCTCATGAGGTCAGTTTTTTTCCGACCTCAACTGAGGTCGGTTTTTTGAGGTCGGAAAATCCAGTTTTTTTTAGTAGTGAGAGAAGAAAATATATAAAGGAATATGTATGTATATATGTATGATGATTATTGTAAGATGAAATTTTGCTTAATGTGAGTATAAGTAATTGTGCTCTTATACAGGGTAGCTAGCTCCCACAGCTATCTATTAATTATAGGGCCATGGAGAGTGCGTTGACATAATTACAAAAAAGGGGGGGGGGGGGGGGGGGGGGGGGGGGGAAAGGAAAATTCTCCACGTACGTCAACTCAATGATCGAATGACGAGTTTAAATTCTATTCACTAATGGTGTAAAACACACTACTAATCAGGTCACAAGTAAGATAACAGCTTTTAATTGATAACCTGATAAAATGATAATAAACATGCTATTATAGTTTAAAATTTATCAATAAAGTATAAAAATCTTTACACTATCCATATGTATAATTTGAAATTTTCATGTATGGCTACCTAATGACACCCGTCCAAACAGCTCGAAACATGAAAAGAATCGTCAGCGTATGATTGGAGAAGCAAGAGATAGATAATCTATTAATTAACAAGAATATTTAACTTGAAGTGAGGTCACAAATATTATCCATATTGAAATTTGATTAATAATGGTCTTGTGATTTCAAGGTGGACACTTTTGAGAATTACGCTAAAAATTCGTTCCAACGATTTACTTCATCAATGCCGTGGTCAAACGCCTTAAAATGAAGTACTCCTATTACATTAATATAAAATGCATGCATCAAAGAGCTTTACAATATTATCTAACAACATTTACGTACTTATTTAATAAAATTGCACTGGAATGGGACAAACTGCAGACTTCGATGTAATATATGAATATATCGTGCATAATATTATTAAATTAATGAAGAGGCAACCTGTTGTATCAATTGCGTGTAGTACAGTCTCTAATGGTTATAATATATTTTAAGTTAATTTATTATAAGAAATAATTAAGAGTCCTTATTCGGAATGATAGTTAGTTGCAAGGATGGTGATAAAATGATAAGTATTCTTTCATCCTTAATCAGAGAAAGTGGCTCAGCCCAAAAAGCTATTGTTGAGCCCGTAGAGATTGGAGCCAAGCCTAGAAGCGCGAACCAAGAAACTCAGACTGTGGAGCAGCAACCTGTGATCCACTCAACGTGCGACTTGAAGGAAACGATTCCTTGTGGCCGGATTTAATTTGTACATCCACCATTTGATGTAGGAATAAAGTTCTCTCACTACTAAAAAATCTCTATTTTCCCACTGAAAAATGTTCAGTGGCTATTTCCCTCTGAATGTCGTGTTATACCCCATTTTAACTGGAGTCAAAATGGTTTACAACATTCCGGTAATTCCGGGGTTAATTAAAGTTAAGGAGTCGCCACCTAATTATTTATGATGAATTGGGGCACCTAAAGTTCATTAAAGTTATTTTCTAAAGTTAACTCCATTTTAAAGTCTACGAAACCAAAAGATCTAGGTAAGGGTTCAACTAATCTAAAGGGAAGGTATTAGGCATCCTTTAAGATCCATTAACAATGACTAACCGACCAGACTTATGTTAGTTGAAAGGCCTTGTAAAAATATAACTAATAATGTATAAAATAATTGGTTCATTATAAAACAAGAGGGGATTAGTATTTCAAAAGTGAAAAGCGGTGGTTAGCTTTGTATTTAAATCCATTTGACGTTATTAAAAATGTGATGTGGAGTTTAAAACAATTTTATCCTTGGATTCAAGAATCGAGAATGGACAACAAGGTGATTAATTTTTTTTAAATCTTGTTTTGTATAGAAAACCAACTTCTGTGTTGAATTCTCCGTTTAAAAATCGTTAAAGTTATCCATCATGCCAAGTTAGGCCAAAACAAATCCTCCACCTAAAAAAAACGATTTCATATTTGGGTCCTGGACTAAAAGGTTTTCAAAATACTTTGGAGTTCGAGAATGAATATAAGAAATGGACCAACACCTTAAAAAAAAATATTTGAACTTGTTTGAACAGCTAAGACGAGTATATGTCGAATAGGTGATACTAAAATTAATTAATTACTTACCTCTAACTAGTTAAGCTATTGAACTATATGTTTTTTAAACTATAAGTCTGATACTAAGTGGGCAAGTTATGGATCAACTAAATTATATAACACAACAAATTTAAAGGTATAAATTAGATAAGGCAAACAAACGGTTAGAAAGATTGAAAACAGAACAATATAAGAAGCCATCCTAGTAGGCTTCCCGAAGTCGAGAATCGTGGCTGTTAAGTTTTGATCTATTATGGACATGGATTCAAACACGAGAGGAAATGCAATAGTAGTCGATGTAGCGATGTTGTTGAGTCTCAGGGCGAGACCGGCATGGACAATGAGAGTCTTTGTAAAAGACTCCATTTTGCTCCGGCATTCATGCAAAGAAAGAAAAATGTAAAATTAATCAGTCCATTTTTAATTAGCAAATAAAGTATAAGATGAATCAAATTTATATGAAGGTTTACTAGAATATTATGCATTCCAACAATAAGTATAAGCACAAGCAAATCCGAAATCGAACAAATATTCAAAACTAACATATTCATACTCGGGTTCTGATGTTACTAAAGTGTAGTAGTGATTATGTTAAACCTTAGGCTAGAAATAGTAGTGATTACATAGTCCTACTAATCATCAGGCAAAGCATTCTAACAGACCAGCACGAACCATGCTTTATCTTCCTAGAGATCATAAGCTTTGATCCATATAAACTGGTAAGCTTTACACCGAATAATGAAGGAATGTCCATATAGGAAGGACTAATCAGCAAGCATATTTGCACAAAAATGACTACTTACTCCATTTTCCCTTAAACTACCAAGCAACAGCTGAACTATGCCAAGCAAGCACCCATAGGGATTATTACTAAACTAAACAAGCTTACTAGTTACAACTAAACTAAGCAGCTTAATAAACATACTAAACACAATAGTCATTCAAACAAAAGCCATTAGACTAACGACTCCATATATCTCATTTTAATATTAGATGAAGAAAATAATAAGGCTTATGAACATGATATCCAAAAAATTTAAGATATGAAGGACTTTGTCAGTAACCCTTTAAACATAATATGGCCAGAAACTTCAACCAAACTAATAGGCATGAAAATGTAGAAGTGTCTAAGCTTAGAGGGACATGTAAAGGGGTTAATGGTATAAAATAGTCCAGTTATACACAGAGTGGTATTCAAACAAATGGAATGGACTTATCTACCACCCGCATACAGATATTTAGAAGCTCAAAACTTAAGCAGGATTCCTAAACATGTAGGCAGTAATCTTAACTCCAACTGCACTATTCATTTAGAGTTTTAGACAATAAACATGATAAGCCAAATTCTTTACAGATTTATTCATAATTCTAACAAATAGCAAGTTTCAAACTCATGCAAGATAAAATGGAACTAAGACCATGTAATATCACCACAAATATGCATATTTATCCTATATCAAACTAGATTTATCTCTTATATACCTTAATCTCACCAGGTTGTGGCATTGTGCAATTACTAAGCTATATGAAACATTTACAACATCATGGCAGTGTTGTGCACCAACATAAACATGAGCAAACAATGATCAAATACAGATTCCTAATAATCCTACTTGACTTTGAACAATAGCACTTGAGCCAAACATGATCATTTAACCAACATGTCATGTAAACTAACATCTTATCACATACTTTTCTAATTGACAGATAAATCACAAACAGATATGCTGATCTACTGACAATGACAAAGGAAAAACATCCTAATACCACAAACTTAACTAAAATGTAAACAAAACAGCAAGTAATCGACCAGAAACTAACTAAAATAACTAAAGGAGGGAAAATCACCTTTGTTGGGTGCAGTGAACAGGGGCGTGAATCTCGGGTCTACGCTCGAAACACTACAATCTCCGAGTTTGTATACACTCGGATTTGAAACAGTACCAGAGCAAAGAAAATAAAAATGTTTAGTATTTTGGATCAATATCAAGAAAAGTGAGACTGATGAAAGATTAATATTTTCAGGGGAATTGAGACGGCTGCTCGCTCCCCTTTCAATGGATTAAGAAGCGAATATTTATAGGGGATTTCTAGGGTTTGCTGGGGTTCTAAGAAGAAAATTGGGCGGGATTTCCAGGTCAACTCTCCGTTCCAATACAAACGTTAGAATGTTTTTTCTGTCATCGATCAGAACAAAGAAGAAGGAGACAAAACCCATTAAACTTGTACCAAAAAATTGAAAAAGGAACTGATAAAAGACGGGATTTGAACTCATAAACGGACAAAATTCATTAAGGCTTCAGATCGGAAAAGAAAGAAAAGAAAGAGGAGAATCACCACTTCAACGTTGAATTGTGATAGGGGGTCCAAAGCATTAATTTCCATTCCCGAATTGACCATGCACGGTCTGTGGGAGGCGAAATAGATCTGCGATTTTGCTGCTTTCATCGGAGAGAGAGAGAGCGGGTGAAGAGAGAGGAGAGAGGACACCGCAGGTTTTTTCTTTAGGTTTTAGAAGATGAATAAGTTTAAAAAAAGTGGGCCGGGTCGAGTAGTTTAAGCGGGTGTGGGCTGGTTGTTGTGGGCTGATTTGGGCTCAAATGTTGGAGCATATTATGTTTGTTGTTTGGGCCATTAATTGGCTGAAGTATTGGTCTTTCCTCCTTCATTTTAATTATTCTTGGACTTCTAACTTAATAACTAGTACAATATACTATGTGAAGACAATTAGTAATTAATATGTAGAAAGTAAAGGACTTACTAAAGTATTGACTTATAATTAATTTAACGAGTACAAATCCGAAAATGAAATGATGACGAACCATTAAAAATTGTGATAAAATAATGCTAGTAATATTGATAGTAAAATAGTGAGGATGAAAGTAATAAGAGGATAACAATATTAATAGTAGTAGCAATAAAAAATAGTGGTGAAAATAAAGTATTTAGATTGTTAATAAATTTAGAAGCCCAAGGAAATAAATTGGAATAAAGGAGGGACAAAATTGGGTGTCAACAGATGCCCCTCTTCGACCGGAGACGATGTAAGAGTTTTCGGGCGAAGAAGTTAACGTAGTAGCCAATTTTGTTCCGACCAACAAATATGAGCTTGGAAGAACTTGAGAAAATATGGGTTAGGAGAATTGGTGGAAAATATTATGGGGGCAGAAGGGATGGTTGGAAAACATTATAGGATGGAAAGAATGTTGGAAAATTATGGCCGAACCCCAGTTTCGAGTTGCCTACATATCTCGGGTTCCATGAGAATCAAGCTGTATGTAGTTCGAAATAAGCGGGTCGATACCAACGCTACGCTTCTTGCCCCAGTGTTGAATTATGGTGAGACTAGGGTGTTGTGAAGTGAAGATTGATGGAGTGTTGATACGTTAGATGAGTTGTCATTTGTATATAGGTATGACTAAACTTTGAGCGTAGGGGGAATGTACTTTGAATTTGAAAAGAGTACTACTATAGGATTTGTAGCCTCGAAGGGGTTGAAGACATGTGACAAGAACGTTTGAGAATGGAACATATGTTTATAGCCGCGCAACACACTCATAAGTAGGACATTACTAGCCACGATGCAGATTCCCAAAAGTTGCCCTAGTGTCGAGTTACAGAGACACTGGCTATAGAAAGGGATACAAGATTGTTAAATGAGTTGGTTGAGTGGAGTTTTAGCGGTGGATATGAAAGAAAAACTTGGATAACCCACATATCACATGTTTGTGGACGTAGGGGAGTTGAGTTCGAGAGTAGATCCGTGACTTTGCTTGTGAGTTTGATATTCCTCTTCAGCATATTTGCCCCAGTTCACTGCATAAGATAAAGTTCCACGTTGCGCTGTGTCTCTGTATGTAGATTGTACTTTCTGTCAAAACTGAAATTCATGTCAAAATCATTAATAAAGTCTGGGGTAAAGTTGAAAGTGTAAAACTTATAAAGATAATGAGGATAAAGCCGTGTGGCTTATAATGAGGCCGTGTGACCAAATGTTGTCTCTAGTTGTCTTCAGGGACTTGAATAAATGCGTGATGTTTATGCGGATGAGGCTATATGGCAAAATAATGTCTCCGGTTGTTTTCGGGGACTTGATGATGAATGACGTCTCCGTTTGTTTTCAGGGACTTGATGATAAATGATATGTCGATGAGGCCGTACAGCCAAATGATGTCTCCAGTTGTTTTCGGGGACTTGATGATAAACGATGTCACCAGTTGTTTGCGGGGACTCGATGGTAAATGATATAAAAATGAGGCTATATAGCCATATGATATCTCCTGTTGTCTTCAGAGACTTGATGAAGATTCCTGTAAAGTTCAGGGTAAAGTCATTAAAGTAGGTAAAGCGGATGATAAGAGTGTAGCAATTTGGTTTATGCAGAAGAGGCTGTATAGCCAAATGATGCCTCCGGTTGTCTTCGGAGACTTAATGATAATTCCTGTAAAGTTTAGGGTAAAGTTGGTAAAGTAAATGATAAAGTAGAGAGTAAAGTAATAGTGTAGCCGTCTGGCTTATGAAAATGAGGCTATATAGCCAAATGATGCCTCCGGTTGTCTTCGGAGACTTAATGATAATTCCTGTAAAGTTCAGGGTTTGGTAAAGTAAATGATAAAGTAATTGATAAAGTATGGAGTAAAGTGATAGCGTAGCTGTTTGGCTAATGATGTTGATGAGATCGTGACGTCTTCGATTTTCGACACGTAATCCTGATTTAATTCGTCTTCAGTCTCGACAACCTAAAAAAACAGGTGTATTTGTTAATAAAGTCATAAAGTTATTGTGATAAAAATAGAATTAAAGATAAAGTTGGAAATAAAGCCGTTTGGCTTTTAAGGCGAGGCCACAATGAGCCAATTGATGCTTTTCGGCCATGATTGATAAACTTAGCTGTTGGTCTCGCGGTCTTTTAATTCCTGCACTCAAAGAAAAATTCTTAGTTTGGGAGGGGAAGTTGATTTGTGTTGACTCGAAGCTTGACATTGTTGACGCTCCATTCATCTTGTTTGTTTGAATCTTATGATCTCCGTTCAAGCCTCGGTAGATGAATAGTAGTGAAAACAATTGAAAGAGAGTGTTTCATTTGAAAGATATATATGTAAGTATATGTATATGAGTTGTAAATATTTCTGCCAACTTTAGATTGTGACACTTCTAAAAAGTCATTTGTCTATAATACTTCCTGTCTGGTAGCCTTAATCTTGTTGATGTCCAACCATTCTCTCATCTATATCTTTTCAAAATCCGCCCTAGTTTTGACTTCGGGAGAGTGCACTAAACTTATGTTGTGGTGTGACCGAACCTTATATTGCCTACGTATCCCACCAAGGGAATCAGGTCAGAACGTAGTTCGTAAGGTACATAGAAAATGGTTTGAAATTTTCTAATAAAGGGACCGAACCCGATGTGGATTGCCTACGTATCCCACCAAGGGAATCAGGTTAGCGTAGTTCCGTTACATAAATGGCAAAAGGTTTGTTGAATTTTTATCTATTATGACTGAGCCGTATGTCGATAGCCTACGTATCCCGCCGAGGGAATCAGGACATGCGTAGTTCTCTTTACATATAAATAATAAGGCCTTTTTCGGATTTTCTGCTATAATGCAACCGAACCCTATGTGGGTTGCCTACGTATCCCGCCGAGGGAATCAGGTCAGCGCAGTTCGTAAGGTACATTAATGGAAAGGTTGCAAACCAGGCAATCTAATCTAATGTCGTCCTTTGATTTCTTCTTGACTTGATAGTCTTCATGCTTATGTCATTATCTATCGACTATTTCATTTTCTTCCAAGTGGAATCTTGTCTTGTCCTCTAATTTCTTTGTTACTCTCTCGAGATATATGTTGTCTTCCCGTTCTTCATAATCGTGTTCAACACATAAACTTTATTCATTCGTGTCACAATCATAAAATCGGCAGATTTGATAATTTATATACTAAATAAAATAGAAAATAAAAATAAATAGACAGTTAAGGAAAATCAGAAATGCTTCATAGATTTTGCAATTAAGCTTCCAAAAGATGAGGCAAAGCAACAAAAGTTTGGGGCACGATTCAAGCCTCAATTTTTAAAATCGTGCTATTTCAGAAGTTCACTACATGTTCAATCTACCAAGACTCCCGACGAACCAAGGACGGAGTAAGAGTCCAATTCTTCAAAGTCTCTCCTGGTTCGGCACCCCAGATGGTCGGTGTCTCGGTGTTGCGAGTAGCTGTAGAAGTAATCTTCATTGGTGCTTGTCTTTGGACTGTTCCCACGGGAGCAACAAAAGTTGATGACATGCCCTTTTCCATCTTTCCAATTGGCATAATGGCTCTTTTCAAATCCCTATCTTCCTCAACAGTTATCATGTTTACGTTGGCATTTTTGTGAGTAGGTAAAGGGTTGTTGTCCATATTGGACCGAGCTCCAGTAAGTTGGATCGCTCCTTTCTTAATCAAGGCTTCGATTTTGTTTTTGAGACCATAACAATCCTCAGTGTCGTGCCCAGCAACTCCAGAATGATATGCACAACGCTTGGAGCCATCAAACCATCTTGGAATAGGATTAGGAATTTTCCCTTCAATTGGTTGTATCACGCCTGCTACTTTCAGTCTTTCAAATAATTGAGCTAAGGGTTCAGCGAATCGAGTGTAATTACGGGTATTTTTTATTTCGGGGTTTGAACGGGCTTTAGGTGTAGCATGTGGTCGATTTTGGTAAGTTGGAGCTTGAACGGATTGATATGGACGTGGGTTTTGATAGGGAGGTGCTCGGGGTTGGTAGTAGTTTGCTTGGGCGTTGTAGACAGGGTAAGGAGTTAGTGGAGCTTGGTAGGATTCAACATATTGGTAAGGGTAGAAAGGTTGTTGTAGATGGTTAAGGTATGTAATGGCTTGGCTCGGTTTATGTCCTTGGATATTCATGACTGTAGCTACATCTTCTTTCTTCTTTTTGTCCCGTTAATAGAACCAGATTGAATAGCTTTGCTTACAGCTTGCAAAGCAGTAAGATCCTGAATTTTCCCCGATTTGATTCCTTCTTCTAAGGCTTCTCCCATTCTGACAAATCCTGTGAATTTTTGCCCCATCATGCCTATCATTTTCTCATAGTATATGCCAGCTTGGCATTCAATGAAGGTACCAGTCATTTCTCTATCATTCATCGGGGGTTGAACCCTGGCTGCTTCTGACCTCCAACGTAACGCATACTCACGGAATGACTCAGTTGACTTCTTAGTTACCTTAGTCGTGTAGACTCTGTCTGGTGTGATATTGATATTGAAACTGAATCGATCCATGAAATCTTGTGCCATATCACTCCAAACCACGCTATTTACGGACATCTTGTTGTGTATACCAAGTAAGAGCCTCACCAGATAAACTTCTTATGAATAGCTTCATCCTTATATTTTGATCTCTACCTACTCCAACCAGCTTGTCACAATAAGCCCTTAAGTGCGTATGAGGGTCTCCTGTTCCATTAAATGTATCAAATTTTGGCGGTTTATAGCCTACGGGCAAATCAACATCAGG
This sequence comes from Lycium barbarum, assembly GCF_019175385.1. Taxonomy (NCBI): domain Eukaryota; kingdom Viridiplantae; phylum Streptophyta; class Magnoliopsida; order Solanales; family Solanaceae; genus Lycium; species Lycium barbarum. The sequence goes on from NC_083346.1 coordinate 11,131,380, forward strand.
CTGAACACACAAATCTTCATATTCTACACTCTTGCTTCCCCTAGCAACTTGGAGGCTTCTCATAGCTTCTTTGAGACTGTGGATCTCCTTTAACAATAGATCATCTGCCTTTGCTTTTACACCCTTTTCCATTTCCTCGTATTGATCCACCTCGGGTTGGAACCTGACCGTTACTGGGTTGGTAAAGGTCTGTATTTCCGCTGCATATACCGGAGGAACATATTGCGTATTAGGAGTGACAAAATATGCCCCTTGTATATGCTGGGTTAGATAAGTTTGGACGGTGGGAGTGTCTTGGACTGGAGGTGGTGTGTTATAAGTGGTAGGTAGTTAGTTTGGTGGGTTTAGAGGAGTAGTTTTAGGTGGTGGATTAGTGTTGGTGGATAAAGGAACATAAGGAGTGTGAACTAGCGATTGACTTGGTGGGTTGACGGGTGGTGCATAGGTAGTGTAGGTGGGTGGTTGACTTTGTGGAGGAGTATAGACGAATGATGGATTTGGTGGATTTGCGAGGGTGATTGGAAGAAAGTTGTTGTTGGTAGGTGCATTATTTTGTGGAGGGAAATGTTCAGGAACCGGAGATTCAAGTGATGTAAAACGAGGTGGGTTTGGTGCGACATTTCTAGGTTTAGGAGGTGGGCTTTGGAGTGTGATGGACAAATTGGTCAAGTCCCTAACCCGATTCAGTTCTCCACGTAGATCCTCGATCTCTTGAGTTAGGCGGGCGATATGTTCATCGTGTTGAATAGCAGTTCTACGTTCGGAAGTCTCGGGGGGATCACTAGAGATCACAATGTTTTCCAAACCAGTTGAAACAGATGCGGTTGGATTAGACATAGTAATTTTCCTTCCTTGGATAGCCCAACTACGGCGAGGTAATGCTGACGTCTTTGACCTTGTGAAGTAAGGATGGCCGGCCAGCTCGAATGTCAACACGAATCAAATCTTTTGGGAATAATAAAAACAAAAAGAAACATAAAATGCAGATGATATTAGTCTTATTAACATATCTAAGTAGAGTCATGATCACGTAGAGTCAAATAAGCCATGTAGAAAATAATTCATCAAATAAAGGCAAACAAGTTATCAAGCAAATGTAAACAAGTATATCAAACAACAATAACACGTCCTAATATTCATGTGACCTCTTTGTGCCAGAGGTAGGCCTAATGTTTGTTTGGAGGGTGAAATGTGTCATAATACGTCATCCCATTGCTTTTGGCTAATTAGACAAATTCTATTTCCCAAAATAAAATACAAAAGTAATGTAATATTTATTACATATCAAATGAATACAACATAAAATGTTTCCTAATCTAAGTAAAGTAAATACAATTTCTTATGTCTAAATTTCTAGCTCCATTTTACGATGTCCTTGGTTCTCGTCAATTGTTGATCACGGACATACTCCAATGTAGAATCCATACCTGCCATAGAAACGTTAGTCATTCTCTCCCTCCTAAAGTTTAATTAGTTAGGGCAAATAGTCAATATTTAGGCACAATTATCCTTCAAACATGCACATAAAGTATGATTAGTGTCACTTGGGGTCGTGAACCCACTTGGACGTTTGGGTAAAGTCATCTAATGGGCTTAATACACCAAGGGTATTAAACCTCCTAGGTCATGAAATGTATGCTCCTAATAAAGGGTATTGGTTTAGCTCTACTCTAGGTTGACTAAGAGTTGGTTTCCTATGACACAAGGCTCTCCCAAGTGGACAACTTGAGAGTGGAAAGTCTGTGGCTGTCGACTGCACCGCCGATCGACTAAATCCACAAGATCGATCCAACTAGAGGGTGATTTAGCAGTGACTAGTTATTTTTATTTCCCCTATATTTTATTTAGTGGGCGTGATGTTTGAATTTTGGAGGTAAGAAAATTTAATTCTTGCAGTACGTTCAAAATTTATTGATTGAAGATATTTTATTGCACCTCTACTTTCAACTTTTTACTACATTAATAATATGCATAATCCAGATTTTTTTTTATTTTTTTTTTGGTGAAATCCAGAATTCATTGTTATGTTGTTGCTACTATAAGACTAATCAAAGAAACTTCCAGTATATACATGGATTCAGATATTTTTCGCTTAAAGTTCAAGGGAACATTTTTTTTTTTTAATTAAAATCATTCACCAAGGCCTTCATCTCTCGTGTTGATGAAGATTTTGGCTTGACCCCTACCATATCAAAACATACAATAAAGGAGCATATAAAACCAAAACTTCCAAAAAGCACCTCCAGACGAGGTAATTACGAGTTGTTAGTCTAATGTCAAAGGATCAAATTTGCAGTTTTACTTTGTAGGAAGTACGTTTAGGACACCAATGTAGGTCGGCCTAAAAGAAAATAAATAAAATAAAAGGAGAAGAGATACCCAAAGGGTGTGTCATTTATAATATAAACAAGAAGTTGTTTTGTTGATAAGTGACTCTTCTTGTTTTCCAGAAAAGTGCGTTGCTTTTCTTCATCTGAAATGGAAGTATATCTTTTTCCAAAAGATAGATTACAAACTCCCTTCTTCTTCATGAAGAACTACAGCGGTTGATTCCTACGAAGATGAAAACGATCTTCACCGAATATCGAAACAATCTTCGATTACTTGAAAGGGGTAAAAGAAAGATCATCTTGTTGTTTCTTCAACAATTTCTGATCTCTAGGACCATCTATCAGAGAAAAAAGAATGAATGGATCTTGTAGGAATCTCAAGAAATTCTTCGATTTCTTCTGGACAAGTACGACTTAGACTGTGAATTTACAGTATAGTTCGTGTTTTATAAATGTGATTATACTATCAACTAGTGTAATAAATATTAGAGAATCTGATGCAATGTTATGAAATGTAGTAGCTGGATTAGCATTTTATTAGCTGTAATAGTTAGTTAGCTAATGTGGCAAGCATTTTATTAGCTGTAATAGTTAGTTAGCTGCTGTAATAGTTAGTTAGCTAATGTGGCAAAGTTAGTTGGTATTGTTCAAAAGTTAGTTAAAGTCCCAAAGTTAGTTACAAGTCCAGAAATCAGTTACAAGTTAGCATAGCTGTTGACAGCTGTATAAACTGATTAGATTCACTGCATATATACCTTGTAACTCATACAATCAATCATGAATGAATACACATTTTCTCATATCCCTCTCAATATTTCTCTCTCTAGCTAAATATCTCGGTTGAACCCTGAACTTAGCTTACAGTTCTTCAAGTTTTCAACTTCTAGATCTGTTATTTTCGAATTTGATTGCCCTTTGTGCATCATTATCTTGGGAGAACCATGTGCTGTTAGTGGATATGTTTTCCTTCATATTTCATTAAAGTACATTGTTTCAGGTGATGAGAAGGATGTTGCATGCTTGGGTAAAGAGTCAACTACTGTATTTCCTTCTCTACATACTTGTGATCTTGATGTTCCTCAATTTCAGTCATATGAAACTTCAGACACCACATATCTAAACTTGTCCTGAAGTGGGAAGGCTTGCAATTTTTTACGCACTGCATGACTCAAAATGGTGATCCCAAAATTGATATCTGACAACACCTGATATTATTCGCTTTGATGAGCCCAAGTTTTCCTAAAATGTCCTATTTGATTAATAGTATTCTTACAACTTAATTGTATGTACCTTCCTTTTCTTTTCAGCTATCAATATAGGATTGTGTTTACACACCCAACATATATCTCCCCTTCGAACTAATACACATGACCCATCTCCTTCATGGGATATGAAAATTCATTGTGTGTCTCACCACATCGTCCGAATGTTTATGGCCACTAAAGCCCCAAAGCTAGCTAGCTTCTTTTATCGTGTGTGCGCGCCTCCCTACTACTTCGGGTTGGTAAAGATAGTAATTGAGCCCAAAAAGTATCACTCCGCTATCTCTATACACATCCCACCAAACTATATGTTGTAATACCAGTTGTATCAACTCAAAAATATTCTTATCATGGTGTGATATTGTCTGCTTTGGCGAAACCAGCACCGTTTTGCCATTTTTGCCAAAAAGCCTCACTTTATTGAAAATATCTCTATACCTTATAAGTATCCTTTTTTTTTTTCGAACTACCAATCTAGGATTTTATTATTCGCACACCAACCATTGAAGACAAACAAGAACCAAATTAAGGAGGGATTCGAAAAGAAGAATTGATAATCTGGACATTGCAATAACATAGATGGAAAAAAGAAAAAAAAAAGAGGGGGGGGGGGGGGGGGGGGAGTAAACTAAATAGGTTAACATGATAAGAATGGATGGGCAACATATTACAATAATATTCTGGTATACTCCTCTTCGTTTCAAGAAGAATTTAGGGGTTCCTACGAGTATCGAATTTCGACTCAATTCGAACATCGATTTTTAATCTTTATATAACATAAATAATTCAGATATTAAAGATTATATAAAAAGTATACAAATCACAACTTTTTATATTCAAAGAATGAATCAAAAAGTATTGTCAAAGAAAAATCGATTTAACTCCCTAAATAATAATAAAATAATCCCATAAAAAGTGGAACAACCAGAATATTAATGCTAAACATTCAAGCTAATATCAAATAATTGAAAAAAAAAATATCATCTAATTAGTGTAGCTATTTTCATGCCTACTGTTATAAACATTGAAGTATCGTCACCCAAATCTTCTTGTGATTCTTCTTAGAATCCAATCATTGCCAACAAGCAATCGAAACTATTTTATCTCCATGTCCTCGTTTACAACCGCTAATTGATCATTGTCATCGTTGGTAATATTAGATGATGATTATCAATTATCATAATTACTTCCTAATAGATCAGAGAAGCAACTAATTCATCAACATCTTCCGCCCTGACCTCATTAATAACCACCTTATTATTTTTCTCATTTGTTTTCTTCTCTTTGATTCTGCATGTTGTTTGCTTTTTTTTTTTTTTTTTTTTATATATATTGTTTCAAAAGTTCTACATTGTTATTGTCATACGAGTAAAACATAAAAATTAAAATTGAAGAAATTTTTTGAAGTCTCATAGATAGTCAAAATTTGTGTCTGCGCGAGCGAATGTACATTATGATTTATCTAGTACAAAATAATATTGTTTCAAACTATTTATTCACTATTAAAAGACGCAAATTTTCAAAGGATTTTTTCGTCGAAATCTAGGATTAAAAGTATGTTGGAAATATTTTCGACAACCAAATTTCTGAATAAAATTCGTGAACTTTTAGTAGTATCTATTTTTAGGAATATTGTCACCTCAAAAACGATAATTAGGGGTATTACTGGAGAAGAAAAAGCACAGTAATTCCTATCGTTGACGACTATTGCGATTTCAGTGTTTATTTGAACCTGCTTGAAGAAAATTCTAGGTCCGCCACTGGTTACAGCAATAAGATATGTCAACAAATCATAACATACTTAAACCTTAGCTGAAGTTCTTCTAATTTTTTGTTCCAATAGTACTGGCGGAGCAAATTCAGAGGCGGATCTAGTATTTAAATTCTAGGGGTTCAACATCTTAAATTTTTAGCACTAAACCATTATATTTCTAAAGTTATGGGTTCATATCTACTATTTATTGTAATTTTAATAAATTTTAAACATAAATTTATACCCGCATCAAAAGTTTGAGATTCAATTGAACCCTAAGGTGTAGTGCTCCATCCGCCTCAGGGAGCAATGTTGGCGGAAGGTGTTCAGTTGAATTTCCTTTACCGAAGCTTCAATTGTAATATGACGTTCAAAATGGCTATGTACTCCGTAGTATATAGGTCATAGGTTTGGCAACCAGGTGTGGAGCTTTAATTCAAAAAAAAAATATCCCAGTGCACTAAGCTCCCGTTATATGCGGGTTCAGAGAAGGACCGGAACACAAAATGTATGCAGCCTAGCCAGGATTATTGGAACTAGGGGTGTACATGGACTGGGTTGGTCCGGATTTTTCAAATACCGAACCAAACCAATTGTATTGGGGTTTTAAAGCTTTAAACCAAACCAAACCAACGTAAGTCAGGTTTTTTAACCTCGGATTTTCTTGGGTTTTTTGGTTTTCTTGGATTTTTTTGGTTTTTTTCGGAAAGTCTTCGTATAAAACATATAACTTGCCTTTAAATATTTCTTTAGTCCTAGTAAGATACAACTATCTAATTAAGATGTTTCTTAAGAAAATAACATAAAATTTGAATGGGTGATGACTTTGTACTAAAATATTCAATAAAAACGATAATGAAATCGCATAAAACAAATATTGCTAAATAATAAGTCATAATAAAAATTATCATAATTTAGAAGTAGTAAGTCATGCTAAATAAATATGGCTAATAAGTATTAATTCAATGACTAAATGTTAAAGGCCAAAAAGAATTAAGTTATATATTTTTACTGTCTAAACCAATGCAGAACTGTAGAATACATATCCAACATTGTTATCATTTCTAGTGTTATAATTGCATTTCTTTTGTTATCATAAGTATTAATTTGATTTTGATTTGAGCTTTAATTGAATTACGTACTAACATTCATGAGCTATAAAACTTATTGATCATTCAAAATTCTAAGTCCAAGCTTAAACTAATATGTTAAAAGACAAAGACTATGTAAAAGTTTTAGAAATATTTGTAAATTACATTACAAATAAATATTTTTATGTATAAAATATTTCTAAAACGTTGTATACATGTAATGTCGGTTTGGTTTGACTTTTTTCAGTTAAAACCAAACCAATTATGATCGGGTTTTTTTCGTCAACACCCAACCAAGTCAAACCAAACCACTAGTCGGTTTTTTTTCTCGGTTTGAATCGAATTACCAGTTTAGTGAGATTTGTCGGTTTTCTTTGTACACTCCTAATTTGAGCCATTTTTGTCTTGGCCACCTTGACCTTTTGGTCCAGCCACTATGACAACAGGAGTCTTGATCTTGAACCTTTCATGTCTCATCTCATCTCCAACACTCAAACTTCTCTTTATGGTAGTTTGAGTTTTCAACTTCTTCTTCTTTCTTATAGCAACCTTCAATTTCTTTAACACCTCCACAGGTTCTTCATAATTCATTTTCTTAAACAATTCACTTCTTTTCATATAGATTTCCCTCAGAGATTCCAAGAGTTCCACCAGCCACGGATCAAGCTGCCGATCTTCGTTCTTATTATTGTGGTCATGGTCAAAATCATTTCCAGTACTATTACTCGCGCTTGCCTCTGATGGCATATTTCTTGTTTCTTTGGTATCATACAAGTCACCTGTGGACATATTTTCTCTTGTTGTTTTTGTTTCAGCTAGCTAATTTTTTTTATTTCAAGGGGAGCAGAATTAACGGTGCATATATGATGATTGTTAAATGAAGCTTTGGCCTTGTTTTAATTTGGGTAATCTTGTTTGGTTGTTCTTATACATATATAGGGGATTGAAAGAAGATTTCTTCTTCCCAAACGTGTGGTTTAACTTGACAAGCAAATGAACTGTGAAAACTAAGTCAAATTTGACCGAGTCAGAAAAGACTACAACAAGACATCTAGATAGTTTTTTTATTTTGTTAAAGAGGGTCTTTGGTTTGATACTTGCATTCCAAACATTGAATTTTCAGAATCAAGTCTGTTACCGTCAAGGTTGTTGTGATGAGATGCATAGAATCCTCCACCCTTAAGCCCAGGAATGAATAAAATTTGGGTAAGGAGGCCTTATGCAGTCCTGATGAGGAAAAAAAAAAAAAGTTAGTCTAAAGATCTTTTATTGGAGTCTGCAACTTAAATGACTGAAAAAGTAGCTGTGGGACCAAAATAACTCAATAAAAAAAAAGTTACTAAAGTAAACTTTGCGCACTAAATTAGTGCGCAATAGAATCAAACTGCAAATTTTCAGTTAAGTCCTATTATGCACTAATTTAGTGCGCAATAGGGGTTGTATTTTTTATTTTTATTTTCAATTTTAAAGTTTTGAAATTTCACGTTTTTTTCCATAATTTGATCAAAGATTAGTCATGTTTCAAAACGCCGGAATACTAATATTTTATATGAACCTTATATCTTTTTCTGCGAACAATAATGTAGGCTCAATACATCAAGTATACACAAACATTTGGATCGTCGTTTTACGGGTTGTAAAGTGTCTCGAAGTAAATTTTATTTGTTTGAAAATTTGTTATCTTTAGGTTTAAGTGCGCAATAGGAAAATTTTATTTGTTTGAAAATTTATTATCTTTAGGTTTAAGTGCGCAATAGGACTTAACTGAAAATTTGTAGTTTGGTCCTCAAAGGTTACTTTGGTATTTTTTTTTTATTGGGTTATTTTGGTCCCTACAGCCACTTTTTGAGTCATTTAAATTGCGGACTCTCTTTTATTGTATCCTTTCTAAGTTGTTGTTGGTTCTTCGTTTTCATTAAAGCAAATTGTCCCTAAAAAGAAATTTTAGTTCCTATAACTCATTTGTGTTGTTCCTGTATACAAGTTAAACTCTTAGCAATGTGCCCTTGCCTACAGTGCCAGCCAACCCCACCTCCTCATAGGACTGGGCATAAATACCAAAAATCAAAATCGAACCGAACCGAACCGAATCGAACTGAACTAGTTTGGTTCGGTGTTTGGTGTCCATCGTCAAAAAACCGAAACCGAAATAGCCGAACCGAAGTTTGATAAAACCGAACCGAAAAACCGAATGAGCACCGAAATTTAATACATTACCCAAAAAAATTAAAATAGTCCAGACCCATTAAGTTTAAAGCAAAAAAAAACTCAATTGTAATAAGTCCTCTTTTGCATTTGTATCCCTAATTTTCCACTTCAATTGAAAAAAATCAAATATCCTTAACAAAGAAAGGTAACTAGGATGTCTCTTTAGGATTAATGTATGTCCTTTATGTGTTTTCTTAATTATTCTTATGGTATATATATAACACCTAGTAATCCTATGTCATTATTATGGTTTTCTGTTCTTGTGTATCCTGTTTGTTTGATTTTGATTTCAATTTATCAGTTTTATGTTTTATTGCTTTTGAGAATATGAATTAGTATCAATGGAATCGCTTCTAATATTATATTAAAAAAACTGAATTGAAAAAACCGAATTGAAAAAACCGAAACCGAACCAAACTTTAAAAAACCGAAACCGAAAGAACTGAACCGAACTAGTTTGGTTCGGTGTTTGGTGTCCACCTTCAAAAAACCGAACCCAAAATAGCCAAACCGAAGTTTGATAAAACCGAACCGAAAAACCGAACGCCCACCCCGATCCTCATAGCTAAAAAGAAAGCGTAAAAAGACCTTAGGCAAAGAGGAACTGAACTTTAGAAGGAAAGCAGAAGAATGAAAACTCTATATTATAGCCACCTGCCAATAATTTCATTTATTTCTGACAAGTCACACCTAGTATACAACAACAGCTTCAAAAACCAAAGGTATATTGCTGAGGTTTCTCTGTGACCCCTAACTTGAGTAGATTGGGATTAAGAAAATGACATACAAACTATAGAACAATATATAACCTATGTAAACTCATCTCATAACATTTGAGGTACGTGGAGATTCTTAACCAAGAACTGTAGTGTAAACAATATCAATTACTATACATATTTGGTCTGATACGAGGATCATAACGTGAGACGGCCAATGAGGGAGGTATACCTGTCTCATTAGTAGAAAAGTTTCTCGAGCATACTTCACCTGAGGGTAGTTTTGGCACCACCTCCGGGCACAAGGTTGAGAAGGAAAATGAGGGAGGTAGACCTGTCTCATTCAGAGTGAAATTTCTCGAGAATACTTCACCTGAGGGTAATTTTGGCACCATATCTGGGCGCATGGCATACGTCGGGTACGTAAATTTACTAGAGAAGGGATGACGTGAACTCGAGTTAGGATTAAACCTCATTGATGATGGTAGGCCCGCATCTAAGTGGGTGTCAGAGTTATGCCTGTATGCAGGAGCTGAAGAAGATGCCTCCGAGAAAGGTCTTGGGGATGGAGAAGTAAACCTATTAAGTGTAACATAATTTGATCGACACTCCACGTGAGGACTTGCCGAGATTTCATACATGGAAGGTTCAGGAGAATAGTTTGCGGAACTGAATCTCGGGGGCAATACCGGGTACTCCATGGACTTGATAGAAGATCCAGATATTAGTGGTGGTGAGCTGTTGATTTGTTTATTCAGTGAAAGTTTAGCTTGTTCAAGTTCCCCGAGGACAGAGCCTACACCATTCGGAGTGTTGTGAGACACCAAGGCAAGTTCGTATCCTGTTTGAAGAGCTTGTCCGGCCTGCAAACTGCTACCTCCAGAACACAAGGTAGTATGTACTCGGGGATGCATGGGAGAAGGAGTCGCAGGAAAAGACTGATGGTGACTATAAGATCTATGGCCGTGATTTTCTAAACAATTCCCATTAGACATCGAGCGTGTAAACTCTAATGCTGGGGAATCTGATTCACCAGTTCTGCTGCTTTTTATATCTTTCAAGCAGCGCATATTGACATGTGGGGCCGATGGAGAACTGTTTATAGTTCCATTTTCCTCAGTAGAGGGAATATCTGCTGCTCCATACTTGTTTGCATGATTTTGAGAACTGCTTTTTCCAGCTAAGCGTGGTTGCTGAGATGCCTTCAAGTCATCTCTTTCTTCAGTCACATCCGAGTAATTTCCAGGGTCACATGAATCCTGTGTGGTTCAGAAAAAAGACAAATGGAATGAGATTAGTTGTGACACACCTTCACATACATATACATTATCTTCACCAGAAAATGATATATGCAGAAGGTCAATACCAAACTAAAGTAACACTAACATATCAAGAACACAAATAGCGTCAAATAGCAATTTGAGAGCATATCAACAATAAAGTTGATTAATTGAAATTACTAAGAAGACCATGGACAAGTCACTAAGCATAAGGAGCTAAAGAAGACATCAAAAGTCATTATGTATTAACTGACATAATAACCAGCATTACTGCATTTAGACCCATATGGAGGCTGTAACTTCTTCCATACCACGATCAAGATTTATCAAATTCAGGACCTAGTCTTTGCTTAGGATCAAATAGTACTTCCAATGCCGTTTGAATAGAAAAAGTACCTTAGATACCCATGCCATTTGTATAGAAGACCAATAAACGTATTGAAATTGTTATTACAACATATGGCTTCTAGAAGTCATGAAAGACCAACACCATCATTCGCATTACTGCTTCTATTGAATGCTGGTTGCTTATTTGTTTTAGTTCAGTAACCAGAAGCTGGTTGGACCAAAGGTTAGAAAAAGTAGTGTAACATTTTGGAAGCAGTAAAATTTTTCAAGTCAGTCTTCACATCTGGGCATCACAAACATGCTTTGATGGATTTCGTATGACATCAACGACCAACAGGAAAAATATGTTTGTGCCTAGATAGTTTCAGAAGCTCCTGAGATTATCTGAACACCGAACTAAAGTAGATCAACATGGGCAATGATATATTCTATATGACTAAAGTCAACCACCAATACAGTGAATCAGGCACATACTGGTTCTACAAAAAAGTTAACATGCAGCATCTAAAAGAGCACACAAAAAATAATAAATTAGAGCAGGCTCCTGGTCTTTCGTCAGCACGCTGGCATTCACATATGAGAATTTAAGCAGCTTAGATGTATTCAAGTGAACCAGACAATCATGTCATGGGTATAAAATTACAAAATCTATTTGTCCATGACAACATTCAACATGGCTAGATGACGATAACAAACATATCACTAGCCCAGTGCACATTATAATCCTAGAAATTGCAAATATCAGTAATTCTAAGTCCGATAAACTTAGGTCAGTAAATCTGGATATCACATAAATTAAAATCAAATTGGGGCTAGAATATAATCACGTTTATAGCCAACAAAACCATGAAAAGACTAATTTAGAGATATATACATACTTCACTTAGTTTCCTTGCAGACATTAAAACATGAATTATGTGAAATGTGAAATGTGTATGAGCTGAAGTCAATATATATACCGGTGTATGGCTATTACTCTCTCTGTACTTCTCTTCCCATTCTCTCTGAGCTTTTTCCTCAGCTTCATATTGCCCTATAAGTTGCGCTTGCTGATGTGAAACTCTTTGCATGTCTTCATCATTCTTATCAGCTTGCCTTTCATTTCCTGACACACCTGATGCAGAAACGTCCACTTGATCATTTGTCTCACTGTTGCCAGCTCCGTCCGTCAAAGAATGAGGCTTATTGTTAGCAGAACTTGGAAGAGCCTCAGAGGCACATTCAGCAGAACTATTTTGTAACTCATCACTAGCTGATCTGGTCACACAAAAGGAATAAGGCCCAAAATGAGAAATGTTTAATGTAACTTATCCAATGAACAATAGCAATGTTTATCGTATATGTGTTGTTCATATGTAGGCGTATGCATATGTATTCACATCCATTAAAGTAAAAGTAAATACCGAACATGTCACTTTAAGGCTGTTGTATCAAAGAATTAGGGGGAGTCAAATGGGCGGGTTGGGCTGAATTTGGACGGGTCAAAATGGGTTGAGTTAATGGGCGGGTTATTACTTGGGCGGAAATGGATTGGGCTGAATACAACTTTAAACATTAAGCTCATATGAAGTGTAATTCTAAATGAAGCGACCTGGTATCCCTGCGCCTTATCTGTCGGCATGATTTACCAGCCCGTTTTGAAGAAGAAATGCCAGTGGATGCAAAGTTACTACGTCTTCTCCTATTAGAATCAGTGTATTTCCTCCTGTCCAAAGAATGCGAAGAACCTTTGCCACTTTTCCACGACAAACTTCGGGCAGTTGATGGAGAAGACGCAATCTCCGAACTTGACGAAATTTCCCCTCCCTCTGTTTTATTTTCAGCATCTTTCGAATCAGATAAGATTGTTTCCCGATCAGATCCTGAACTAAATTCCTCTGAAAGATCATCTATTGCATGGTTCTCTAATATGGACAGAACAGCTGCTGTGGCCTTCTCAGCTTTCTTTCTTTGCAGAGACGCAACCTTTAACTGCTCTTCGAGCTCTGACACCTGTAACATATGGAAGCAGTTTGGTGAAGATATATTTCCTTGTCGAAGAACAGAAATCTCGGAATTAGAAATGAAACAAGGGACTAACCCTCTGTGCCAGTTCATCAGCTCTCTGCCTTGCTGTCCGTGATGCAGACCTTTCAGCTAATAATCTCCCCCGGAGGAACTCAATTGTTGTCTTAGAATCTTCAATGCCATTGATTTTGCTGCTCCAGGAATGAAAAAATATTAAAATCTAATGACAGTAACATCTGAAATGCCAAGGTTAGAACGGCTTAATACCATCCAACAATATGTGATTTTGACAAACCTAATAGAATATAATATGCAAGAGGATACAACAGAAGGTCTTACGGTTCAGAATAACCATGCGGATTTGAATATGTACAATATTTGGTCCAGATTGCTGTGCCTTGAAAATTGATATCCCATTCCGCATCTCTTCTTATTTCCCCAATTAGGAATCCCTTTCCTTTCTCAGTTGAAGGGAGACCATTTTTAAAGATTACCTCATAAAGAGCTTAATACACTCATTGAGTCTTATTGTACGGTGAACAATTGAACCTAATCTTTCAACTAAAACTATAACACCTACTCAAGGATACAGTCCAAAGATTATAGTTGAGGGATTCAGGATAATTTCAGGCAGATATCCCCATGGACCTAAACTACTGTCAATGATACAAAATTTCTTTTTTCTTAAGTAAATTCTTAATCATTATAACAAAGAAAAACTCACATGAAGTACCTTCTTCCGTGGTACAGGGTTTATATTTCAAAAACTTAATAGTCAATGAATTCCAAAGTAAGCCCCTTTAGTTATTAATTAGTATAGCAAAATAATTACAGTTTTTCCAATTATGCAGTTACTCTGGAAGTCTCTTATTTCTTGTCCCGGGAATCTTCACCCTTGCCCACTCTAGAACTACTAAAGCCCTTTTAAGGTGTGTGGCTCGGGCTATCCAAAACTGCTGCAGCAGCCGTGTCAAATCTCAATGCACTATTTTTTAAGGACCCAACACGCACCCGGAAGCAATTTTGAAGAGTCCAAGCAACATAGCTTTTAACGCCCTGGAAGATCTTTAGCTGACAAATGCAGGCTTAGCCACAGGCAGCGACTTCCTTCTGTGCATGACAACTGCAGATGCCACTGCATTTAAAGTTGTCATGTCATAGACACTTTATAAAACCATTACCCCTCACCGGCCCTAGCCGCCAAACTGTGCATTTAAAGCTAATCACTAATTATGGAAACTGATAGAACAGACTGTATGCTGCTATAATATTTCAAGCATTGGCAGTGAAAATTTCTGATAGGAGAACTGGATATGCTAAACTAATATACGATGTATGCTTTATTTTCTCTGAAATAGTATCTTAAGCTGCACCAGCCCTCACAAAAGACAAGAGCAAAGAAAAACTTAACAAGAAAAAGATGTGTTCAGAGAAACCTTCAGATTAGGTGACCTTAGTCTTTATTTACCTATTTACTTGTTCCGTGCAACTTCTAAGTCTAAGAAAAAACTGTATTTCGGTTATGATATCTTTAATGTTTGCGCACATGGTAAACACAACGTAGTTATTTTTTCCTCCTCCTATATGAAGAGCTATGTTGAAAAATTGAATCTTCATCACCATAACTCCTCCTCTTTACTGGTTCCAAATTTTGCAAAAATTAGATAGCGAAACTTATATAAGAGTTCCATAAACCTACTCTTAAGACAATGAAACATGGATTTTTCTGCAGATCTATACTATACACCCAGGCCTCATTACTGAGCTCTAAAAGCTTAGGAAAAGAACCACAGTCTATTTTAAAAAGACTTCTTTTTTTCGCTGTTAAACTTCAATTTGCAAATCAAAGAGGTTATTTAATTTAGTAACAGTTACAATCAGCTAACCAACTAACAAAACTACTTGATACAAAAAAAATTCCCTTTGTTGTACTAAAGTGACAATCTTCCTATAGCTATTTCTTTTCTTCCTCCCTATGATGAGCATTCTAACACATTGGATATTCCAAGATCAACTTTTTGTTTGTATACATAGTAGATGATGCACCCCTTGGTAAAAATCCGGCCTTCGCCACTAACTACTAGCAATATCTCAGTTCCCATTCCCATACAATTTATTTATGTTTTTTAATCAACAAAATAAAGAAACAATTAATGGGGTTTTTATAGTACAAAACAATAGTACTAGTAAGCAATCAAAAGCTAAAAAGATTAGAATTTACAACTCATAAACTTCAAATCCTAGCTCTGCCTCGAATTTTTTTTATATTTACATAAAGAAAGATGAGTACCTTTGATCTTGATCTACTTTCCCAGAACTTGTCATTCTTGTAAAACTAGCTCAAAAGCTCAGCTCCTGCAAACAACAAATAAAGTAGTATATAAATAATTATACTCAAAAGAATTAACTAAAGACCCAAGTCACACAACCCATTAAGAGTTTTTCCAGAAGAATTGAAAAACAAATAAAAGGGGGAATTAATTAACATATTTTGACCCATTCTTTAATCTATAAAAAAGAAAGAAATCAAACTAACTGACCTTGAAAATGAAGCTGACTTCTGTTGTGAGACAAAGGCTTAAAGGGAATGGGTTGAATTCCTATGTTGACTTATTATCAGATCACATAGTGTGTTGGTATGTTTTTCAGTGCAGGGTCAGCTTTGGAAATGATGAACCAAGTTGAGCTTATATAGACTCTAAATACTCCCTCCGGCTTATTTTAGTTGTCTACATTATTATAAATATTCGTTCCAAAATACTTGTCCATTTACAAAATCAAAATAGAATTGATTAGATTTTTCTTACTTTGCCCTTAACATTAATTGTTTTTTAAAGTAACAACTATTGATTAGATTGGAGAGAGAGAAAGGTAATGTAGTAAAAATACAATTTTATTTATGAGTTCCTAAAGGTGTGTAAAAAGAAAAATGGACAAATAATATGAGACAGAGGAAGCACTTGTAAAAACTACTTTCCATCTCATTTTAACCGTTGTTTCGGCTCTTTTCACGCTCATTAACAAAAATAATACATATAGTGTATAATTTAATAAGTTATTTCTATTAAGTAGAAGTAGTAATTCTTTTAACATAAGAGTGTAGTTGAAAATAACAACTAACATTTTTCTTGAATTATAAAGCGATAATTATTTTAGAACAATTTTTTCTTACTAAATTAAAATGGGATGTAGGAAGTAAGTGGCATCAAATGTTTATATCGAGCCAAATAAAGCAAGATATGTGCCTTGCATATAATATGCTTATCGTATCGCTTAATTATAAGTGAGTGATATGTATTCATATTTCAATTTTAACTAGTATAAATATCTTATATAGATAAATATTTAATAGTCTGACTTTATAAACAATAGATCCTAGTTGAGTGATTTAGATTATACTCATAAAACTTCTGGATTTTAATTTTGTGGGGATCAGGACTTGGGAATCAGTGAGTTTTTTTTTATACGTATAAATTAATGTCTAGATTAAAGTCACGGGTTCATAAATTCATTTTTATACTACTAATCATTTTAATTACCACAAATATTCATTATGGTTTGATTCGAAGATCTTACGTTATCGAATAAATAGGTAATATTGAGTTGAGATAATATAAATGTACTTAAAATCGTCAAATCGATATTGGAAAATGTATATGGAATTATTGGGAAAGATGTCTCTTTGTTTAGTTGTAATATTTGGAAGCTCGAAAATAAAGACTTGGGTTGATTTTGCATATGGTCATTCAACTAATAGTTATTATCTCAGAAAATCATTTAAGGAAAATGATAATTTTTTGAGATAATAACTATTAATCGAATGACCATTTGAGAAATCAAATAATAATTATTAATCACATGACCATCTAAGAAATCAATCCCAAAGATTAGTGAGTTAAACATGTATTTCAATTGAAATGCACAGTTAAATCAGTATTTCTAAATTAAACTTGATTTTTAAAATTTAAATGCTGAAATTTAGTATTTATAAATATTAACATTTAATATTAAAAAATTATGACACGATATTTATGACCTTAAGGGCCGATGTTTCACGACAACAAGCAGTCAATAAATGCATATTTTTTGAGTCTCGTATCAACGTAAGACTTACGTTTTTGCTTCTACATTTTTTTTTTTTTATGTTCTTTCGTGTATGTAACAAATTTGTCATATTCGGGGTCAAGTACGGATGAGTTGACGTTGACCGTATTAGAACCTCAAATTTTCTTGGGGTCAGAATTGAATGAGAATTTTGGAAATAATGAGTGGTTGAAAGGAGAAAACAACTAAAATTTGGGAGACTAATTCCACTTCATTGCAGAGACTGAATAATTCATTTTCTTAAGATTTGTAGTCGGAACAAATTAAGTAAAGTCCGCTTGAATTAGCTGATTGTATATAACTAATAGGAGTATGCTTTAAGTGTTAAAAAAGTATTTTTTAAGTGTGGGAAGTCTTGCACTGGTTATAATTTATTTGGATAGAATTGTTGAAACTATTATTTTCTTTGGTTCAAAATAAATGTTTACTTAGCCTTTTTATTTTGGTTTAAAATAAGTGTTCTTTTACAAAATTAAGAAAGAATTAACTTTATTTTCCATACCTGCCCCCATCTACTCAAGGCAATAAATAAGCAAGAGTCTTATTAAGTAAGGTAATTTAGTCAAAATACTATTTTTTCTAAGAGGTATCGTTTTCTTAAGGAGTGAAGGAAAGGTTAACAACTTATGTTTTTGGTAAATAAAAGGTACTTATGAGTTATTCTTTTATTAAATGACTAAAATACCATTAATTTCTTTTCCAAGAAATCATAAATTTGAAATATATTTGTTCAAAAGAATTAGAAACGACGGATACAAAGCGAAGAAGAGTTAGAAATATATTTTTTTTTGTTAAGAAGAGTTCGAAATTTTACTTTAGGGAAAGATATTGTGAGAATTGGAAAAACTAATAAGATAGTAAAATATTTGGTCAAACCATGCCTATAACTTCTAAGCTGAAAAAACAATAAGTTGGAGATGACCAGCTTATGATTTTATAAGCACTTAGCCTATATGCACTTTGATGTTTACCAAAAGCGTAGAAAGGTTAAAAGTGCTTATAAGCTAGTTTAATCAACTTATAAACTTAGTCAAACACCCGCTTAATCCTAGGTTATAATGTGTGAAATAGCTATTTTATTTCTGACTTAAGCAACATATAAATCCAGGGATACTATACTTTGTATTAAAAAAAAAAAAAACAAAGATATAAGAATAAAATGAGAAGAAGATCACAAAAATAATAATAATTATGTCTTAGTCTCAAACAAGTTGTGATCGGTTATATGTATTCTCATTTTTTTTTCATCTAAGCTCATTTTATATCCTTATTGTACGAAATAATACAAAATAAACGTAAAAAACAACCAAACACCATATGTGGTGTATTGATTTTATACATAGCAAAATATATATATATATATATATATATATCAAATATGATATTACTTATTCTAAGATTTAATACATAACTAAAGCACTTTCTAACCAACGACCAAACTACCCTTAAATGTTTTTTTCTTTCTAGATTTCGGGTAGGGGAGGTGAAACTGGGAAGGGAACAAAGTGGGAAATCGAACTCTCACGGAACTGAGCTACTAAGATTTCCCAAATTATTCCTAAATGTGTTGTTGAAAATGTAGCTATAGTCTGAGGGGTGTACTCAATGGTGGAGCCATGAATCATATTAAGGGTGTCAAAAAATCTAGATATGTCGCAATGCAAGTTTGAACACGCGACCTTAGGGACTTTTTGCAACCCCTTAACCGTTGCGCTAAGCATTCAACTTGTGTTAAGGGGTGTCAATACTAGTATACATACCTATAAAATCAAAATTTCACCTATCTATACAATGTAATTTTTCGGCCAAGGAGTGATACACTCAAATTACACCTTTTATTAGCGTAAAGCGGACGGTGTCAAATATAGTAACCCAACAAGGTTGGGGTCGAATCCCACAGGGAATATGGTGTGAAAAGGTTACTAAAATCATAGAATTCTTAGTTTAGGTCTAATGTCTTAATCCGATGATTTTTGTAAAAGTTGGTTGTTTATGGCTAATTTCTAACTAATTGCTTTGGATTGTAATTTATGGTAAAAGAAACCACGGTTGTGTCCCCGTCAGATAAAGTGTATGATCATGGGTATTGATCTTGATATACTCCTAATGGATCGTTATATGAATGATCTTAACGTCTATATGAATCTCTACTATTTCCCAATAAATAAAGATTATCTTTTTCTATGATTTTCCCAAATATAAGAAAGTAAATATGAAGAACGGTTAATTCTGCCAAGTAAATTCTTCTTATTCCTAAGTGAATTTATTAAACAAAGTTTAAAGCTTTGAGTTCTTATTATTTATTCTTACCAAACCCTAATTATTTTCCCAAACAAATCAAGGTTTATGGCTTTAATAAATGTTTGCAACCATTAATTATGAATGAAGAATAAATAAACCCTAACAATCCATTATACATATATCAATCTCAATTCCCAATCACAAAACACACATCATTGGGTTCACAACCCTAGTAAACGTGTTTAGCTACTCATGATAAAGAATAAGAAACAAGAAATTGAAGAATTCATAATTGCTTACTTTTGACGAAAAGAGGAATTGATAATACTTGAATTGATGTTTTGAATCTCCAAAACCAAGAGAGTTGATAGCGACCATGGAAGCTTAAATCCATTGACGGAGAATCTACTGTCAATGTCAAGATTCGAGGACGAATCTTCTTTAAGAGGGGGAGAATGATAGCAACCATGGAGGTTCAAATACATTAAGGAGCAAAAAAGGTCACCACCAAGATTCGGGATCAATCTTCTATAAGACGGGGAGAATGATAGCAACCAAGGAGGCTTAATTTTCGTTGAAGACTAAAAAATATCAAGATGCTTTAATGGGCTTCATTTGGTAATGAAAACATGTCTTGTAATGGAGGAATAGCTCCAGCTCAAAGTAGATCTTTTGGGAAAGTCTTAATACTAATTGGAGTCCCAAATTGAAGACCAAGATGAGTTGGTTTATGGCCCAAAACATGCCCAAAGAAGGAACAAGTTCAGCAGCCCATACTTGTGTTTCTAGAAGATCATTTAATGCTATGTTGACTACATTTAATGTTTTTATTGAACAAAGTGTTGGTGGTCTTCTATGCATATTGGAACAAATGTTTGGTTTTCTTCTATGCACATTAGAACAAATGTTGGTGGTCTTCTATGCACTTTGGAACAAAGAATTGGTGGTCTTTTATGCAGCTTGGAAATTGCACCTTAATTAATTTAGTTTGACCAACTTTGAAGTCTAGAATGTTCTTTATTTTATTTAGGGTAGCAGCCACCATTTCTCCTATATAAAGGGGTGTTTTCTTTTTCATTGCAACCAAGTTTGAATATTAATAATATTAACCTTGTGCTTGTGGAGACCTTTGAGGTTCTCTTTTGGGTTATGCTCTTTTTGTTCTATTTTGAACCGCAACTCGAATTCTTCGATGGTAAGATTCCTTGTTTGAGTTCCCTCCCTCCTTTTCTTCTTCTTCGTTTTCTTCTTCTTCTTCTTAATTGATTCAACTCCTTCTTTCACTATTAAACAACGTTTTAAGTATCAAATACTTGAACTTGCGTTCTTCTTTCTCAAGAATCAAACCTTCCCCCTTTCTAATTTTCAATTCTAAAGTGTTCCGCTAACCGTGTTGTTATCAACCATGGAGGTTCAAATACATTAAGGAGCAAAAAAGGTCACCACCAAGATTCGGGACGAATCTTCTATAAGACGGGGAGAATGACAGCAACCAAGGAAGCTTAATTTTCGTTCAAGACTAAAAAATATCAAAATGCTTTAATGGGCTTCATTTGATAATGAAAGCATGTCTTGTAATGGAGGAATAGCTCCAGCCCAAAGTAGATATTTTGGGAAAGTCTTAATACTAATTGGAGTCCCAAATTGAAGACCAAGATGAGTTGGATTATGGCCCAAAACATGCCCAAAGAAGGAACAAGTTCAGCAGCCCATACTTGTGTTTCTAGAAGATCATTTAATGTTATGTTGACTACATTTAATGTTTTTATTAAACAAAGTGTTGGTGGTCTTCTATGAACATTGGAACAAATGTTTGGTTTTCTTCTATGCACATTAGAACAAATGTTGGTGGTCTTCTATGCACTTTGGAACAAAGAATTGGTGGTCTTCTATGCAGCTTGAAAATTGCACCTTAATTAATTTAGTTTGACCAACTTTGAAGTCTAGAATGTTCTTTATTTTCTTTAGGGTAGCAGCCACCATTTCTCCTATATAAAGGGGTGTTTTCTTTTTCATTGTAACCAAGTTTGAATATTAATAATATTAACCTTGTGCTTGTGGAGACCTTTGAGGTTCTCTTTTGGGTTATGCCCTTTTTGTTCTACTTTGAACCGCAACTCGAATTCTTCGATGGTAAGATTCCTTGTTTGAGTTCCCTCCCTCCTTTTCTTCTTCTTCGTTTTCTTCTTCTTCTTCTTCTTCTTCTTCTTCTTCTTCTTCTTCTTCTTCTTCTTCTTCTTAATTGATTCAACTCCTTCTTTCACTATTAAACAACGTTTTAAGTATCAAATACTTGAACTTGCGTTCTTCTTTCTCAAGAATCAAACCTTCCCCCTTTCTAATTTTCAATTCTAAAGTGTTCCGCTAACCGTGTTGTTATCAACCATGGAGGTTCAAATACATTAAGGAGCAAAAAAGGTCACCACCAAGATTCGGGACGAATCTTCTATAAGACGGGGAGAATGACAGCAACCAAGGAAGCTTAATTTTCGTTCAAGACTAAAAAATATCAAAATGCTTTAATGGGCTTCATTTGATAATGAAAACATGTCTTGTAATGGAGGAATAGCTCCAGCCCAAAGTAGATCTTTTGGGAAAGTCTTAATACTAATTGGAGTCCCAAATTGAAGACCAAGATGAGTTGGATTATGGCCCAAAACATGCCCAAAGAAGGAACAAGTTCAGCAGCCCATACTTGTGTTTCTAGAAGATCATTTAATGCTATGTTGACTACATTTAATGTTTTTATTAAACAAAGTGTTGGTGGTCTTCTATGAACATTGGAACAAATGTTTGGTTTTCTTCTATGCACATTAGAACAAATGTTGGTGGTCTTCTATGCACTTTGGAACAAAGAATTGGTGGTCTTCTATGCAGCTTGAAAATTGCACCTTAATTAATTTAGTTTGACCAACTTTGAAGTCTAGAATGTTCTTTATTTTCTTTAGGGTAGCAGCCACCATTTCTCCTATATAAAGGGGTGTTTTCTTTTTAATTGTAACCAAGTTTGAATATTAATAATATTAGCCTTGTGCTTGTGGAGACCTTTGAGGTTCTCTTTTGGGTTATGCCCTTTTTTTTCTATTTTGAACCGCAACTCGAATTCATCGATGGTAAGATTCCTTGTTTGAGTTCCCTCCCTCCTTTTCTTCTTCTTCGTTTTCTTCTTCTTCTTCTTCTTCTTCTTCTTCTTCTTCTTCTTCTTCTTCTTCTTCTTAATTGATTCAACTCCTTCTTTCACTATTAAACAACGTTTTAAGTATCAAATACTTGAACTTGCGTTCTTCTTTCGCAAGAATCAAACCTTCCCCCTTTCTAATTTTCAATTCTAAAGTGTTCCGCTAACCGTGTTGTTATCAACCATGGAGGTTCAAATACATTAAGGAGCAAAAAAGGTCACCACCAAGATTCGGGACGAATCTTCTATAAGACGGGGAGAATGACAGCAACCAAGGAAGCTTAATTTTCGTTCAAGACTAAAAAATATCAAAATGCTTTAATGGGCTTCATTTGATAATGAAAACATGTCTTGTAATGGAGGAATAGCTCCAGCCCAAAGTAGATATTTTGGGAAAGTCTTAATACTAATTGGAGTCCCAAATTGAAGACCAAGATGAGTTGGATTATGGCCCAAAACATGCCCAAAGAAGGAACAAGTTCAGCAGCCCATACTTGTGTTTCTAGAAGATCATTTAATGCTATGTTGACTACATTTAATGTTTTTATTAAACAAAGTGTTGGTGGTCTTCTATGAACATTGGAACAAATGTTTGGTTTTCTTCTATGCACATTAGAACAAATGTTGGTGGTCTTCTATGCACTTTGGAACAAAGAATTGGTGGTCTTCTATGCAGCTTGAAAATTGCACCTTAATTAATTTAGTTTGACCAACTTTGAAGTCTAGAATGTTCTTTATTTTCTTTAGGGTAGCAGCCACCATTTCTCCTATATAAAGGGGTGTTTTCTTTTTCATTGTAACCAAGTTTGAATATTAATAATATTAACCTTGTGCTTGTGGAGACCTTTGAGGTTCTCTTTTGGGTTATGCCCTTTTTGTTCTACTTTGAACCGCAACTCGGATTCTTCGATGGTAAGATTCCTAGTTTGAGTTCCCTCCCTCCTTTTCTTCTTCTTCTCCGTCTTCTTCTTCTTCTTCTTAATTGATTCAACTCCTTCTTTCACTATTAAACAACGTTTTAAGTATCTTGATAACAACACGGTTAGCGGAACACTTTAGAATTGAAAATTAGAAAGGGGGAAGGTTTGATTCTTGAGAAAGAAGAACACAAGTTCAAGTATTTGATACTTAAAACGTTGTTTAATAGTGAAAGAAGGAGTTGAATCAATTAAGAAGAAGAAGAAGAAGAAGAAGAAGAAGAAGAAGGCGAAGAAGAAGAAAAGGAGGGAGGGAACTCAAACAAGGAATCTTACCATCGAAGAATCCGAGTTGCGGTTCAAAGTAGAACAAAAAGGGCATAACCCAAAAGAGA
The DNA here is from genome assembly GCF_019175385.1 of Lycium barbarum. Lineage (NCBI taxonomy): Eukaryota > Viridiplantae > Streptophyta > Magnoliopsida > Solanales > Solanaceae > Lycium > Lycium barbarum. Next base: position 11,155,210 of record NC_083346.1, read on the forward strand.
ACCTCAAAGGTCTCATAAGCACAAGGCTAATATTATTAATATTCAAACTTGGTTACAAGGAAAAAGAAAACACCCCTTTATATAGGAGAAATGGTGGCTGCTACCCTAAAGAAAATAAAGAACATTCTAGACTTCAAAGTTGGTCAAACTAAATTAATTAAGGTGCAATTTCCAAGCTGCATAGAAGACCACCAATTCTTTGTTCCAAAGTGGATAGAAGACCACCAACATTTGTTCTAATGTGCATAGAAAACAACCAAACATTTGTTCCAATGTGCATAGAAGACCACCAACACTTTGTTCAATAAAAACATTAAATGTAGTCAACATAGCATTAAATGATCTTCTAGAAACACAAGTATGGGCTGCTGAACTTGTTCCTTCTTTGGGCATGTTTTGGGCCATAATTCAACTCATCTTGGTCTTCAATTTGGGACTCCAATTAGTATTAAGATTTTCCCAAAATATCTACTTTGGGTTGGAGTTATTCCTCCATTACAAGACATTTTTTCATTACCAAATGAAGCCCATTAAAGCATCTTGATATTTTTTTGTCTTCAACGAAAATTATGCTTTCTTGGTTGCTATCATTCTCCCCTTCTTAAAAAAAGATTCATCCTCGAATCTTGACATTTACAGTAGATTCTCCTTCAATGGATTTGAGCTTTCATGGTCGCTATCATTCTCTCCCTTTTAAAGAGGATTCATCCTTGAATCTGGTCATTGATCTGCAACTAATAATCACAATAAGTAGGAAAAGACAACAACCACTTGGTAAAAATAACACAAGGTAGTGACCATGCAACCATCTAACCCACTTGGTTCTTTTATGCACAAATACTCCTTTTAAATCTCCAAGCATAACATCATCTAATAGAAAAATGTGATCACCAACACAACCACTAAGAACACAATTCATAAGCTCTTTAAACAGTAGAGGGTCTTTACCTAGATCAAAAGCATATGAATACCAAGAAAACATACCATATTTTCTCTTGCTAAATAACTTAACCTTACCATTGGATACACTATGATCAAGACATGGATCAAAAGTAATTTCCTTGAGAAGTGATGTTATAGCCCGTATTTTGTACGTTCGGATGTTTCGGGGTAGTCTTGTTAAGTTAAGGGCAAAACCATTTTCCAAAATTATTTTAATGTGCAAGTTGTTTATGAATATTATTTATGAACATTATTAGTATGGAAATATTGAGAAAGGCAAAGGGTAAAAAGGGAAATTCGCAAGATGGCTCATAGAAATGTGGAGGAAGCCTAAGGGCAAATTTGGAATTTGGAAAAAAATTAAATTTTCATGAAGTGCAAACAAAACAAAAAAAAATGGGCTTGGAATTAAAGGGGCCATTTGGGCCGTCCAATTGGAGTGGGCTTAGGCCACCTAGAAGTTAATGGACAAAATAAAAAGATGACTAAGTCATCTTATTCATCTTTATCTTTAGAAATTTCAAGAACCTTAAAGAACAAAAGAGAAGGAGAAAAAAACCAAAGGCCATTCGTCCATGTCCAAACCAACAAGGACCTTGGAAATTGTTTATCAAAAATTATTTTCTTCTAGCTAAATAATCCATTGAAGGGTCCTTAGCAAATTGAAGTGATCATTGGAGCAAGAAAAACACATATTCTTACAAGTTACAAATCTTAGCCAAGTGAGAAGTTAAGGGAAAAAGGTAAGGTTTAATCATTTTCTTATATGTTATGGATGATTATGTATGTTGTAGTATGTAAAAGTGAATGAAATTCATGAAAATATGGATGTTGTGTTGTGGCCGTGTGGGTGGTGGTGTTGTGTAGGAATGATGAAATGATTTTACTTAGTATTTTAATTGTTGTGGTGGTAGATTCTATGATGTAAAACAAGGATTTAATGGTTGGAAATGAAGTTGTAATCGTTTGTGGATTATGGAAGAAGTTAATGTGATATTAGTATGGGTTCTTATGGTTATAAGAATGAATGATAATGCTAAAGTATAGATTATTGATGTAGTCTATGAATTTGGAAGAAAGGAAATGTGTTGTAATTGTTCTTGTTGAATTTGGAAGAATTCGGGTAGTGTATGTGTTGGTTGGGCCGTTTGAAATGTTGTACGGGTTGTTGAAGTGTTCTTGAATATTGTTGAATGATTTCGGATTAGTATTTGAATATGTGAACAATTATGAATTGAACATAAAGGAAATGTTATTGAATTATGTAAAAGGAGCTACTAATGTTGGAATGTAGTTTGAAACAATTGTTGAAGTTGGAGATATGATTGTTGGTATTATTGTTGATAATTTGGCCGAGTTGAATTCTCGGGTTTGTTGTTGTTAAATTGGCCGAGCTAGATTCTCGGGGATGTTGTATTTTCAGGGGAGATGCTGCCGAAATTTCGGTAGAATATAAGTGAATTCATTTGAAAGACTAAGACAAGTATATGTCGATGAATCTAATGATTATGTCAATTCTCTTGAATGTAGATTAGCAAGTTTGGACAAATAGGCGTAGCTAGTTGGTCGTGGGACAGGTATGTAAGGCTTACCCTTTCTTTCTTTTGGCATGTCCTAGAGCTAAGTAAGGTATGACATGACACGCACCTTGGGGTAATTTTACTCTTTGATTCCGAGCTTGGTTACGATGCTTAATTTCTTTTGTCATAAGCATGTTTCGTATGGTTGAGTCTATTGTATGATTAATAAATGAATAAGCTACTTCATATGGTTTTGATATGTTTCCGAGACCGTCTATGACTCTGATTCACTTTTGATATAAGTATGTCTGATATGATCAAGCTTATTATATGATTGAACAACGGGATGAGCATAAAGAGTTTTGTTTCTAAAAGAGTTCTGTGAGTCTTAATGTCCCTAACTTTCGCAAAAGATCTCGGATTTGTTTTGAAATGTTCGTAAAAGTTCTATGGTAAAAATGTCTGTAACTTTCATATACCAACTTCGATTGACTTGAAACGTGTTTATGATCCTTCAAATGTCGGTAAGAGTACGTATTTATCGAGTCTTAAAAATTTATTTGATATGCATACAGTTTCCTACTACTCTGCTCGTGCATGTGTCATTGCCTCCTTCACCGAGTCCCGGGCCGGTATGTATCGTGCGTATGGTTCGCCGAGTCCTTTGCTTGAGGGTCGGGTTCCATATATATAATTCCGGAGTATGATGTGTCCGGTTCTGGGGTACCGTGTATATGTGTCCGGTCCTCGGTTACCGTGTATATGTTATGGAGTATGATGTGTCCGGTTCCCGGGTTCTCGTGTATATATGTCTGATTCCCGGGTACCGTGCATATGCTATGATATGTTATGTGTGACGGAGATTACGGAGTAAACCTTCTGGAGTATGATGTGTGTGGCGCCAAAGACGGGGTGGCGACCACGTTCCCCGGGTCCCACAAGGGACCGGACACCGTTTCTGACATGCATGATTTGTGTTTCGAGTAAGCATTTTGATATTCTGGATAAGCCACTTATCTTCTGTACTTCTTATGGTATATGACTTCGGCATCTATGATTTGTGTTTGGAAAAACAAGTATTTGGATATTCTGGATGATTTACTTACTTTCTGTACTCCTTCTGACATATGACATCGGCAGATACGATCTGCGTTCTAAGAATTAAGTAGTTTGGTAATCTGAATAATGTACTTATGTTTGTACTGCTTATGTCGATTATGGTTCTGTTTTCTGTATTCTTGCCTTACATGCTCAGTACATTTTCCGTACTGACCCCCTTTCTTCGGGGGTTGCGTTTCATGCCGCGCAGGTACACCCAGATGAGTAGAAGTCATTACAGAAGATGTTCCAGCAAAGTTGGCAAGCTCCATTTGCCTCTGGAGTGTTGCCGGGCCAGAGTATTATGCTATGATGTTTTGTTCGAAGTTAGAGACTTTGCAGACAGAGTCGTGGGTATTGGTTGTCAGTTCTGTAAGCGGCTCCATCGGCCGATGTGTCATTTTGTGTTATGATATAAGTTCTATATGATTACAGATTTTGTTTGATTCGAAAACTACGAGAAAGAATATTTCTGAAAGTTTTGCTATGTATTTCATCCTTATTTGATTTAAAAGTTTGATAAGATTATGTGTGTACTAAGGGTTAGAGGGTTCGCTCGGCCCTAAGTAAGGGTCGGGTGCCCATCACACCCTAGTAAGGTTAGGGAGTGACAAGTGACTTGGAATGAGGCTGCAAAAAAAGATCTACGAAACAAGTTAAAGATATTGTGCAATTAGCAACATGTGAGCACTTATCCTTCTCCACACTTGAGCCACTACATTTTGCATTTAGCTCCACTTCCTCAGGATCTATGGCATCAAAAGCTTTATGTGTCTCATTATCTTCATTGAGAACTTCATCATCATTGCTTCTTTCATTGGAATCCCAAAGTGGACAAAAATGTACTGCAAACTCTTCATCCCATAATGGGTTACTATACACTTTAAAACCTTGACCAATGAGATTTTCTTCTTCAAGTCAGGTGTCATCATCCTTTACACAAATTTCATCCTCAATTTTCGGCATGAAAGGAGATAAAAGACTAAAACAAGAAAGAGTTAGTTGATTAGCATATGAACAAGATTCATCCTCTCTCAAATTTTCTTGGATTTGTTCACTCAACTTATCTCGTTTCCCACTTTCACCACATTGTGGCAGACTGCTCACATGAGAAGAACAACAAAAAAAGTTAGGTTCACTCTCAATTTGAGTTATATCTTCACTTAAAACCCTTGATTCAACAAATTGTGGTACAGTTCAGTTTTGTTTGCATCTACAAATAGATCATCGATAAGGTCATACCACATGAGATCATCAAGCTCAACTTTGTCTTCTACTTGCAATTGTTTCCACAAATCATCAGCCTTTGCTACTTTCAAATGCCAGTTGAAGCTAGATTCTTCCTTCAATTGTTGTTCCAACACTTCAATGGGTTCTTCTTCAACAACCTGCACATTTGGAACACAAACACTAGAAAAAGAATGAGTTAAAAGGTTAGAGCTCGAACAAGATCCTTTCACACTTATGCACTCTTTTCTTTTAAGCACTTCTTTTCTATCATCTCTCAAGTGCTTTTGTTCACCCTCTATTTTACCTCCCAAACGCACTTCACTCGATTCTGTCCACTCATTTCCAGTTCTTGACAACTCACTCTCTTCACTCATCACTTCCTCTCCTTTTTCCTCTCTTGAGTTGTCAAGTTTCTCACCCTTACTTCTCTCTTTCTTTTGTCGCTCATCCTCACTTTTCACTACTAAAAAACTGGCAAAATTCGATGGACAAAAAATCGACGGACTGCATCGCTTTGAAAAACCAACGGAAAACCGACTCAGTGTGTCGGTTTTGTGTATTTCTAATTTTTTTTTATTTTTTTAATTAAAAAACCGACGGACAACATCGGTTTTTTCGCAAAATTTTGAAATTATATATCCGCCAAATTTTATTAAAAAAAAAATAATTAATATAAAACCGATGGAGATGTCGGTTTTATTTTTAAAAATATTTTAAATAATATGCAATTCAATTTGTTTTTTTAAAAAATAATAAACATTTTTTAGGAAACCGATGGACAGGGTCGGTTTCCTTTTTAAAAAAAAAAAAAATTTAGGTCAAATCTGGTCAAACGTGCGGGAAAAACCGACGGACAGGGTCGGTTTTGTCCGTCGGTTTTTCTTTAAAAACATTCCAGACGGGTTTTCATACCCATTTCTTCTCCTCTTCTCAATTAAACTCCCATTCCCCTCAAACCCTAGCTACCCGCCGCCCCCCTCCCCTCAGCCCAGCGCCGCCGCCTGCGCAGCCCGTCCCCACCAAACCCAGATTCGTTTTGAAGTTAATTAATTGAGGTTAGTTTCTCTTAAATTAGGGCTTTTAAAATTCTTTCAATTTTAGTTTTATTTGTAGATTTTAGGCCTAATGCTAATCTATTTAGCTTTGTTAAACATCATTTGCAATGTTATTAATGTTGAATTTGTGAAAAAAATGTAAACTTTATTTGACTAGTTTAGTTGTCATTTCTTTTTGGCTTGAGATTGTGCTATATTTCATGTTCTTTGTCAATGTATTTGTGTTAGCTTAGTTATTGGCTCTCGTTCTGGTTTGGCGGAAAGGTGAAAAGCACAAAATCCTTCTTCCTGCTCTTTAGGCTCTCCTGATCAAATTGAGAGTTCGCTTTGCCAGTCCATGAATATGCCGTACCCAGCAGTTCGAGGGGTTGGCCAGATACGGGTCGAAGCCCTGCCTCAAAAAAGTCAGGACTTTTGGGAAGATTCCAGTATCCGACCCATCTCTTTCTGCCGATTCCCCGGGTTGTCGGAATATCTGGTTCGATCAGGACCAGGAGTCCCATTCATTCGTTTATGGGAGCGACTCTCTGTTCACATTCTCCACCGGGTCATCAAGTGATTAGCCAGCTCAATCCATTTTTCCATCATTCTTTGTAATATTATTGATGTTGAATATGTGCAAAAATGTATACTTTAATTATTTGACTAGTTTTTTTTTTTGTTGGATTGTGCTTTTTGTTAGAATTCCATAAGTTATTAGAATTGTTATTGATCATTCCAAATTAGAATTGGTTGAGATTGTGTTTTTCAAAGTTAGAATTGTTAAGTTATAGTATTTCTATAACCTCAATACTAAAATGTAGATTTTATTTCTCTAGATTTACTTTTCAATTTTTAGACTTGGTTAAAATTGTGCTTTTCAAAGTTAGAATTATTAAGTTATGATATTTCTATGACCTCAAAACTAAAATGTAGACTTTATTTGACTAGATTTACTTTTCAATTTTTAGAATTAAAGTTAGAATCCATAAGTTATTAAAGTTAGAATTGTTATTGAGAATTCAAAGTTAGAATTGGTTGGGATTGTGCTTTTCAAAGTTAGAATTGTTAAGTTATACTATTTCTATAACCTCAATACTAAAATGTAGATTTTATTTCTCTAGATTTCAATTTTTAGAATTAAAGTTAGAATCCATAAGTTATTAAAGTTAGAATTGTTATTGAGAATTCAAAGTTAGAATTGGTTGGGATTGTGCTTTTCAAAGTTATAATTGTTAAGTTATAGTATTTCTATAACCTCAATACTAAAATGTAGATTTTATTTCTCTAGATTTACTTTTCAATTTTTAGAATTGGTTGGAATTGTGCTTTTCAAAGTTAGAATTATTAAGTTATGTTAGAATTATTATGTTATAATATTTCTATAACCTCAAAACTAAAATGTAGACTTTATTTGACTAGATTTACTTTTCAATTTTTAGAACAAAAGTTAGAATCCATAAGTTATTAAAGTTAGAATTGTTATTGAGAATTCAAAGTTAGAATTGGTTGTCGGTGAAAGTAGTGTGTCGCAGGAATATAGTCATGTCCAATATGATAGAGTTAATGATGCTTTTGGCGTACAGTCTGGGTTTGAACCTGGGCAAAATTTTGAGGAACCTCCTAATGAAGAAGCAATGCGCTTCTATCAAGAATTAGAAGAGGCTAGTCGTCCACTTTAGGTAGGGAGTCAGCATTCTAAGTTGTCAGTTGCAGTTAGAATGATTAACATCAAATCAGATTGGACTGTTGCTGAAGCTGCTGTGGACTCAATGATTACGCTTGTAAGGGAACTAGTTAGTCCGAAATTCGACATACCTAAGAGTTACTATGAAGCAAAGAGATTGTGTTAAAACTAGTTAATGGTACTTTTGGTTGGACATTTAAATATTTCTGAACTTTGAAGGTCTATTTAAATCGTATTTGATGTGTTTAGATAGTGTTTGATGTGTTTTATTATTACTTAGGGTGATTTTATGTGTTGTAACTCTTTTAGAATTGATTTGGAGCATTTTAATGCTAGTTTTGAGCTGCTTTTGGTACTGGTTTCTGTGCAGGTGTGGCTGCAGAAAATGCAGGAATTGAATGCAGGAAATTTTCCGGAAAACCGACGCAGTCCGTCGGTTTTCTGGAAATTAATTTTGGAAATTTTCCAGAAAACCGACGGAAAACCGACTCAGTCCGTCGGTTTTCAGGAAAATAATTCTGAAATTTTATGAAAAAACCGACGCACTGTGTCGGTTTTGTATTTAAAATAAAAAAATTTAAATAAAAAACCGATGTCGTGCGTCGGTTTTTCCATAAAATATATATTGTTTTTATATAACATAATAAATCCGAAATTAAAAAAACCGACTCTGTCCGTCGGTTTTTTTAATTTTTTAAAATTATTGTATAAAATCTGACGGACCACGTAACCGACGCAGTCCGTCGGAAAAAACCGACGTGGTCCGTCGATTTTCAAAAAGCGAGGCTATGTAAACCGACGGACCGTAAAGGGTCGGTTTCCCGTCGGGTTCATTGAAAAAACCGACGCAGTCCGTCAGGTTTTCCCTGTTTTTTAGTAGTGTTTGTTTGAATTGAAAAAGGATCCGACTGATGAAGAAACACTCCCTTGCTTTCCTTGGAAGAATATGTTATTTGAAGTATCATAAGCACCCACATAATTGCCAAGAATTCCTCTACTATCTTTTGGCGGACTTCTAACATCAACTCTGATTTTTGGTTTTCTACAAGCACTTGATGTGTCCCTTTAGTCCTTCTTTTCATACGCCTTGCACTTCAACTCCCTCTCATTAGATGAAGGATAGTTTGAAGATGTTTTTTTGGAATTATGTTATTTCTTCTTTCTTTCATCCCACTCATCATTTGCTTTCTTCATTGCTTCATAGAGTTTTTCGTAACCAGTAAAAGTCATTTTCATCTCTTTCTTTTAATATTTTATCTTCTTCCTTTCTTTTGGTATCCATGGATGTAGCCATAACCTCCCAAAGACATGCAAATTGCTTAATTACAAATAAAAAATTGTTAGAAGCAAAAGGACCTCACAAAAAGAATCACACCCTTACGTTTATCACTCAAGTAGTGACTCTCAACACTCGTGTATCACACAAGTAGGATTTTACCCTCAAAGAATCTCACCACTCTCGCCTTTTACCACTCAAGGGATGCTCCTCGAAGTTCTTCAATAAACCAGCAACTCAAACACCTCAAAGTAAGTTCCAAAGCTTGGTTCAAGAATGGAGTTTATGTCAATCAAAGAAAAGGACAACAAAAACTTAAACGGACAGGAAACAAGAAATACACAATGAAAATAAAGAGAGAAAAAAACACGGAACAAATTGGCACGAAACAAAGAAATAGACACAAAATTACTAGACAACTCTAAGTATGGACAAATACTTCAAGTATCTAGTAAGAGAACATAAAGAAAACTAAATGCAAGAAATAAACACTTTCAAGAAAAGATTTAGAACATGTCAATGAGTTTGGATACACATGTGTTGTAATGACCTTTGCATTCCTCAAGGTGACTCTTGAGTTCCTTGTTGAGCAAAAGTCAAAGAACCTTTAAAACTAATGGGATTTTCAAGAGATAACAACCACAATGGATTTCCTAATAATTTAAAGTCACCAAATCACAAGATAAAACTTTGAACAAACCAAGAACAAGTGAAGATAACTAGAAGTTACTGTTCACGTCACTGTTCCTCGAACAGATTTCTTTATGTTTTTAAATTTTGGTACTATTCACGCTACAGTACTTTTTTCAGTTTTTTTTTTTTTGATAGTATTCAAATCAATAGATCGGGTGAGTATAAGAATACTCAACCATCCAAAGCTCTGATACCACTTGATAACAACACGGTTAGTGGAACACTTTAGAATTGAAAATTAGAAAGGGGGAAGGTTTGATTCTTAAGAAAGAAGAACACAAGTTCAAGTATTTGATACTTAAAACGTTGTTTAATAGTGAAAGAAGGAGTTGAATCAATTAAGAAGAAGAAGAAGAAGAAGACGAAGAAGAAGAAAAGGAGGGAGGGAACTCAAACAGGGAATCTTACCATCGAAGAATTCGAGTTGCGGTTCAAAGTAGAACAAAAAGGGCATAACCCAAAAGAGAACCTCAAAGGTCTCCACAAGCACAAGGCTAATATTATTAATATTCAAACTTGGTTACAATGAAAAAGAAAACACCCCTTTATATAGGAGAAATGGTGGCTGCTACCCTAAAGAAAATAAAGAACATTCTAGACTTCATAGTTGGTCAAACTAAATTAATTAAGGTGCAATTCCAAGCTGCATAGAAGACCACCAATTCTTTGTTCCAAAGTGCATAGAAGACCACCAACATTTGTTCTAATGTGCATAGAAGACAACCAAATATTTGTTCCAATGTGCATAGAAGACCACCAAAACTTTGTTCAATAAAAACATTAAATGTAGTCAACATAGCATTAAATGATCTTCTAGAAACACAAGTATGGGCTGCTGAACTTGTTTCTTCTTTGGGCATGTTTTGGGCCATAATCCAACTCATCTTGGTCTTCAATTTGGGACTCCAATTAGTATTAAGACTTTCCCAAAAGATCTACCTTGGGCTGGAGCTATTCCTCCATTACAAGACATGTTTTCATTACCAAATGAAGCCCATTAAAGCATCTTGATATTTTTTAGTCTTCAACGAAAATTAAGCTTCCTTGGTTGCTATCAAGAGTATTTAATGTTCTAAGCCAAAAGTCAAAATATAATAACTGATAATAATTAAAACTCTACATTGGGCTATTTATAGGTTTTGAAAACATAAAAGTTACAAAATTACACGTTGGTCCCCGACGACATAAAATACGGTCCGTATTTCACATTACGGACCGTAAACTAGGTTTACGCCTTGGTCTTCCTTCAAAATCTGGGCAACAACAACATCTTAGATTACGGACCGTATTTTGATTTACGGTCTGTATTTTGCTTGGTCGTATTTCAACTTGTAAAATCTCAACTTTCTGCCAAGTGTCTTAATGTTAAATATGCTTTGAAATACAGACCATAAAGTGGAATACGGTCCGTAAAAGTTGTTCGTATTTTAATATCTTCTCAGCATGACTTTCTGTTTCAGCTTAACTTTAATTACGCCCAAGGAATACGGCCCATATCTGAGAATACGGCCAATATTTTGTCATCAAGGCCAAATTCTACACTTTAACAGTTTTCATCCCAAAATTGCTCCATTACCTGAAAAACACTAAAAACACATTAAATTGTCACTAACTTGCTTAAAAACAAATAAAATTTCTCGTAAAAAGGCCTTAGATGTGCCATAATTTCCCGACACATCAAAGGGTGTCACTTGACACCCCCTCGGGCAAGCGTAGCTCCGCCCCTGGGTGTACTTGTGCCTTTTCGCTTAAATATACTCTGTATTGTTTGCAAAAGAGATGAACATCCTAATTAACAACAATATGGAAATCCTGGCCTCTTGCGACAAAGTTCAAAGTGAAAAACATAGCGTACGTACACAAGTCTTTTTTTTTTTTTTTTTTTTTTTTTGTTTCTTGTCATTTCTGTTCTTTTAGATGTCATGGGACTGATATCTACTTGAGCTTTTTTAATGTTGCACTTTCAGTTCAATTGGTATCCCATTACTTATGTTTGACTATCTTTTATGTACATTATGCAAACCAGATGTTTCAAAATATGTCAATGAGAAGTCGTTAGATTTATTTGCACCGTTGAGTAGGAAAATATCGGTTTTACTTCCGGCGTTTATTTATATTAATTTAGTTGTTTTTACTAGGAAAACTCGGAGCCGGCTCCCCTCCAGTACAGATCCCCTCAAGTTCCCCCAGTGCACTCTTAATTGAGTGACACCTGTCTACTTATTCAATCAATGTTTTAAAATTAATTTCCTTAACTATTTATCTAACTATAGTTAAAAAACAAAAAAATCCTGCAAATCAATAGCAAAATATAGACCCAGAAAAAAGTCAATTATTGAAACTGCTCATAAATTGCAGCCAAAAATTAATTAAAAAAGCCAAGGACTTCAACTGGAGTATTTCAATTTGGTCGTTTCAGTTACTTTTTATCAAAGAAGGTACCTAGCAAATTTATAATAATGGACAGCACTGATGTTTTAATGGAAGACTGCTTCATACCTAGCAAATTTATCCGAGTCTTGATTTTGGATAGAACAATGGCTTCCTACCCATCGATTTGCTTGTTCTATTATTGATTTGCATGAGTTATGTTTCTTAACTATAGTTAGACAAATATTTAAAGAAATTAATTTTAGACCATTGATTGAATAAGTGGACAGATATCGCTCAATTAAGGGTGCACCGGAGAAACTTGAGGGAATCTATACCGGAGGGGAGCCTATTCCAACTCGGGGAAAACTCATAGTATTAGATTAATATATCTGAACGTGGTGTCGATTGCCATCACTTAAATTCATTATGCTTCTTCAATACCCAACTTGATCAGTTGAATCTAAACGACCTCTACTTTACTGGTTTGCTGTTAAGCATTCCTTCTGTCCTAATGATGTGACACACTTGCCTTTTGTGTCCCTAATATAACGTGGTCTTTTTATATTTAGAAACAATTTAACTTTATGAGATATTTACAGTAACACAAATATTTAACGCTTGTTTTGGATCACAAATTTCAAAAATCATCTTTTCTTTCTTAAATCCCGTGCCCAGGGGCGGATCTAGTCATTGCCCAAGGTGTTCACCCGAACACACTGGCCAAAAAATTACAGTATATATTTAGGGTAAATTTTTTGTGTTCATGTACATATATTAACTTTTGAACACCCTGAACAAATGCAAAAGGCTAGCTCAAGTGGTTCAGTTATTTTTCGAACACCCTTCTAGATCTTCCACTGCCTGTGCCTAGTCAAATCGTGCAATATAAATTGGGACAGGGGGAGTAATAAATATTCCCTCCGTCCCAATTTAAGTGTCTTGGTTTGAATGGACACGGGGTTTAAGAAACAAAGAGAGACTTTTGAATCTTATGGTCTTAAATTAGAGATGTGTGTCCTTTAAATCTTGTGGTCTTAAACTTATCAAATCTTATTAAATATAGAAAGAGACTATTTTTGAGATAAACCAAAAAGCAAAGTAAGACGTTTAATTTCAGAGGGAGGGAGTAGTAACTAGTTTTTATTGGTGCGTAAATTGGTTAAATTGATATGTGTTCTTCATATTCCTCTCCTCCCAAGATAATTTAAAACCTTAAATGCCAGACAATGAACTTCATATTATTACCTTAATTGTGTAATAAGGTGAGTCAAACAGACAAAAGTACCAATATTTGGTAGAAGTTTTATTGTTGTTAGTTTCAACTTACCTAGCTTAGATTGGTTCAGTTCATCTGATTATATATATCAGCTTGGCATGCTCACCCCGAATTTGTCTTAATAATCGTCTCAATAATATACAGGACGAATTTTAACTGGAATATGAGCTCGCTGTTGGGGAACCATCTTGCTGGACTTCTCAAAGACTTGATCAAACTCAATTTTTCTCTTTAAATAACTCATCCAGGAGTAAGTAAATGAGTTACTTATGGAATATGTTGTTTTTTCAGTTCCAAGTGTAGGCTACAGTGTTAAGTATTTCCTTATTCAATGGTAAGATGCACTCTACCCTTCAAGGTGGGGGTTAGATCTGCGTACACTCTACCCTCTCCAGACTCCACATAGTGAGATTATACTGGGCTTGTTGTTGTTGTTGTAATGTTAAGATGCACACAATCATAGTGTGAAAAAAAAAAAAAAATCAGCAGGTTAAGCCAACAAGAAGTACTAATTATTTACTTCAGAAAATATGTGTTGATAACACACCGGAAAGGTGATGAATCATCAATAAATCCTATTGCTAATCATTTGCTGCTGCAAAGTGCCACCAGCTCTTCCACCACGCCATCTATCTCATCATCCCCTTTTGCATTCATCGTCTCACTCAGTTCCTTAGCTTTCTTTCTTACAGCCTCCCCGCTTTTCTCGACTACCACCTTCCTCATCGCCTTTGCAATCTCTTCACTCTTTAACTTCCCACTATCGTCCCTCACTGCTTCGACTCCCATCCCTATATATCCCACAAGCCTAGCATTCTTAGGTTGATCCAGGTGTATGGGCATGCCAATTATGGGCACACCAAACTTCATACTTTCCGTGACAGAACTCCATCCACAGTGACTCACAAAGCCACCAATGCTTGTGTGTTGAAGAATTGTTGCTTGAGGAGCCCATCCTTCCATAACCTTTCCTCTTTCTCCTACTCTTTCAAGAAACCCTTCTGGTAATGTATCTTGAATACTACTAATTTTTTCCCCTTGTGGAGACCTAATGACCCAAATGAAGTTCACTTTGCTAAGTTCTAGCCCTTGAGCTACTGCATGTATTTCCTCCTTGGATAGAAAATACTCACTCCCAAATGAAACAAACACAGTTGTACATTCTTCTTTCTTGTCAAGCCATTGTGTGATTTCCTCATGGTAAATGGATTCCTGAACTAGTGTACCAACTGGGACTGTTTTCTTGGAGACCAAACTTGAAAGATAATCCATATATTTCCCTTCAAAATCTCTGCAGGTTTTCATCAGAATAATGTCCTGTGATCGCCTAAGACCCTGATCGAATGGGGAACTTCCCACCTGGTACTTCCTTAAGAACTTTCTTCAATGAAAGCATTTCGTATTCACGCAGGTAAATTTCAGGAAATGGGAACATTTCTCCTGGCTTATCATACATGTGGATGCCGAAAGCAATCACGGCTGCGCTAAAAGTGAGGAACTGCACAGCAGGAATGTTCATAGAGGAAGAACACTCAGCAGCCCATGGCAGATTGAAGTCATAAATGACCAAGTCTGGATTTAGAGTTTGTAATTTCTTAGAGAAGTTTGGAGTGCTCACATCAAAAGCTTTTTTGAGGGTGGAGATGAGATGGGATGGAAGGCCGTTAGTCGTGTGGTAATGAGGAGGAAGATCTGGCAAAGATGGAAGATGAAACTCAACTAATTCTATTGACTGAGAATACTTCTCTGTGACTCTTTTCTTGATGGAGCTTAGATTTACCGGAGTGGAACACATGTAAATGTGTATGTTTCTGTTTGCAAGCTTCTTGGCTAGCTCTAGGAATGGATTTATGTGACCATGGGCTAACCATGGTATCATGAGTACGCTAAAGGTGTTTTTTTTGGACTCCATAACAAGGCTGTCTCTCTCTCTCTCTGATGGTTGTAGCAAATATATGAAGATAATCTATTTTTAGTAACGTGTGATCTTGGCTGTGTTTGGTAAATGTGATGGTGATTTATAAAGCAGTATATATGTTGTATTGAGACTTTTTTCCCACGTGAATATGACTTTACAAGTACAATTCAAAACTGTTACGCAATTGATTATGTAGGGAATATGCAAACTCCCCGAGTATTGAGAAACACAAGTGTGGCTGTATAGTGTATACAATTGGAAGGTCTTATTCTTAAATCCCGACATAGGCCAAACAGACTTGTCACGAGAGCACAGGTCTGTTACCAGAGATAGTTACAAGTCCTGGTTGAGTGCTCCTTCTGTTCCAGTAGAGTTTTACTTTTTTTTTTTTTTTTTTTGTCTATCCTAAAAAAGTCACTTTCTATATAAATAAGTTGACAATTCAAATATTCTACATTACAAGTTTATAACCATAAGATTTAAATAATATTTTAGTACATTATACACATCTTTAATTTAGAACCACAAGATTCAAAAGTCTCTCTTTGTATTTTAAACTCTGTGTTTAATCAAACTAAATCACTTAAATTGGGACGGATGGAGTATTTTAATCTGCCCTTAGGGATAGTTTGATAGGATGTATGAGAATAGTACTAAATAAAGTGTTTTAGTAATGCTGGGATTAATTATACAAACATTATCTTTTATCGATTGTTTGGTTTGTTGTATTAAATAACATTGCATAATCTCTAAGTAGCACTTAATAGGAATAGTACTAGTATTTTCATTCACCATTAAAGAACCTTAACTAGCATAAGAACTTAAAGATGATAAGGGAATGAACAATGAAAAGGGTTAAGACTTACCTTCAAAGGAGAACTTCACCCTAGCCTTAGAAAATCGCCTCTCACTTTCTTGGGAACTGTTTTTAGGGTTTTGTGGCTAATGACTTCAAAATTTGCAATATAAAAGTGGGTTTCTGTCTCTCGTCGACCGCTATAGCGGTCTGACCCACCGCTGTGGCGGACCTCATTAACTCCCTCAACCCCGCGGCAGTGACCGTCGCCCCGCTGTGGCGGACTCACTGCAACGGCTTCCCCCCGCTGCAGCGGTCACATCCGATCAGTAACATCTTGTTTTTCACCAGATTTTCACCCAAAATCCCAACATCAATCCGAGGCCCTACAAACACAAACCAAACATGCACACATAAGTAAAAACGCGCTACGGACTCACCCGTGACCTCGGAATTCCCAACGGAGGTCTAATTTACTAAGTCACCCCCAACGGAAATAAAACCAGTTTCCAAACAATGCACAACATGCAATCAAATGCCTCAGTTTTTAGAATTCTAACTCTTTAAGTTTTCACTAGACTTACACCTAGCCTCAGAAATGAACCGGCAAGGGTAAATTGATCAAAATGCTCCTAACGACCTTGCGGGTCATTACAGATTTCCATTGGATGCGGCGATGTGAAAAAAAAGGTATTCATATCAAGATATAACTCATTATACATTGGATTTCTATTGGATGCGCCGATGTGAAAAAAATAGGTATTCATATATATTTTAACTCATTATATATTTTACCTGCCTAACTAAATTTAGTAGTTCAATTCTGCAGGTTCATATAATATTTAATCATTTGTTATTCAACAAATAAGTCATTCGAATAGGTTATATTATTCATCTGTTTTAGCTTGTACTTTTCCAACTTAATCTTTTTGTTACTCAATGCATTGCAGTTTTAATATTATTTATATCGTATATATTACCTGCATGGGGCACACGTGCGACGCACGTGTCCGAGAACTAGTATAATAAAATATGTGTATCTGAGGTTGTATTTCCAGCTATAATTAACCATAGAGGCTAACTAGGCAATGTTAGATAGATTACTTTTGAAAGCAAACAAAACAAAGTGATTTTAAAGGACAACAACTATAATTCAAGTGACCATTAAGAACATTTAACTCGTGGATATGCCTTTTATCTGGTAAATCTTGCGAACTTTTAGAACTTTTTTTTGTTGGGCTTAGTTTGATCCCGCTTGGTAACTTAAAATAAAAAGACCATAAAAAGAATGAAAAATGAAATAAATATAGATCTATTGATGATATATAAATTTTAAAAATGTAGAACTTTCTTGAGTTCAACGCAGTAAAGATTGATTCAATTCTATGATTGTGAGTAAGTAACTTTCGCATCAAGTTATTGTCGATTTGTCGTTTTTCAATATAATAGAAAAGGCAAAGTTTTAAAACATAATAGAAGAAAATTTGTTCTTGTATAAGAGGAACCATCCTGCTGGCTTCTCCAAAAGATGGTCAATTCGGGTTCTCTTTCTTATCTATACACACTCATTTAACTTTATATTTTTAATCTCCATATGACTATTGACTAAACAAATAATAAAAATCACCGCCTACGGATACTTTTTTCCAATTCACGAATCAGTTGAATAGAGTAATTTTTCTCTGGATTTATACTCTCATTTTAATTTGCTTGACGGTGGGGTTGTACAAAGGAAACCGACAAACTGCATCAAATCGATAATTCGAATTAAACTGAGAAAAGCCTCGATTAGTGGTTTGGTTTGGTTTTAAACAGAAAACCCGAACACTATTAGTTTGGTTTGGTTTTAACTAAAAAAAGTCAAACCGAATCAAACCAACCCGACATTACATTTATAAAATTTCAAACATATTTTATATATAAAAATATTTATTTATAATGTAATTTATAAATGTTTCTTTAACTTTTTCATATTTTTTTTTTTATCTTTTAACATATTATTTCAAGCTTGGAATTAAAATTTTGAATGGTCCAATAAATTTTACAGCCCAATGATATTAATAACTCAAACAAAACTCAACAAAAGTCAAATCAATACTAATGCTAACAAAAGTAATTCATATCTAACACTGGTATGACAATAATGTTGATATCTTTCTTTAGTTTTATATTAGTTTAGAAAATGAAAATACATAACTTAATTTCAATTTTTTCTTTAATATCTAGTCATGTAATTAATACTTATTAGTTGTACTTATTTTAGCATTACCTAATACTTTTAGATTATGATCATTTTCTACATGCCTTATAAATTAGCCGTATTTATTGTAGCATGACTTAGTACTTTCAGATTATAATCATTTTACTTTATGCAATTTTATTAATTTTTTTCGTTGAATTTTAGTACAATTTCATTTCTCATCTCACGTTTTGTGTTATTTTCTTAATAAATATCTTAATTAGATAGTCGTATCTTACTAGGACTAAAGAAATATTTGAAGTACAAGTTATATGTTTTATATGAAGACTTTAGCGGAAAATGTCACGACCCGAATAGGGCCGCGACGGGTACCCGGGGCTAACCACCGAGCACCGCTCCTTTCCTCACTCGTCATACCCATTTTGCATTTCATTATCATTCATAATATCATAATCATAAGACAACCATTTTTCATTTAAAAAAACACCAATGATTTTATATACATGTGCCCCTTAAGCTATCAAAATATCATATACAAATATAACATAGTAATCTTGTGAGACCATCTGACCCACACTGCGTATCTACGAGCCTCTACTGACATACTAAACATATAGACGGCACAAGACTCCGTCGTGCCCAAAATATGCATATATACCAAAAGAAGAATCATAAGCACCTCCGGACAATGGAGTGCTCTCAATCAGCTGACAGCTACTAAGGGTCTGGACCAAGCTCACCTCCCTGTCTACCTGTGGGCATGAACACAGCGTCCAAAGAAAACGGACGTCAGTACGAACATTGTACTGAGTATGAGAGGCATAAATAATAAAGAAAGACAGTGATAATATAATGTGATCATCAATATGAAACATCTGAATCTGAATGACAATCATAAAAGAAGTAATGCATGCTGTCTTACTCATACTCATCATAATTTCATATATGCATAATATGCAAGCTGCCCGTCCATATCGGAACGGTGTGATAATCAATAACATTAGCCCGCGTCCAGGCCTCCCGCGTCCGGGGTACCATCTCATGCCGCCCACTAGTGGTGTCTGCCCATGCCAAAAGGTCATGGTGTATCCGTATAGCTGCCCGCCTTGGCGGTGACTGCCCGGCCAACTAGGCGCGGTGTAATATGATCATGACATGCTCATAAAAAAAATACTTGTAATAATATGTTTATCATAGTATGCTTATCATAGTACATGCATAAGACTCAAGATCAACTATACTCTATCGGGGTGGCGTAAGGTCGTGATCCCCCGATTTCATTATGGAGCAATTATTGACATTCTGCCTCACCTTGAAGGAATTAGTACATAAGGTGAGTGTAAGAAATAAATAGCATCATTATCAATATGGCATCATCATATCATATCTCTTATCTTATATAGACATTTATGGACTTAGGCTTCTAGCTTTTCGGAAAATAGGAACTCATGAAGAGGAAAAGAACTCATGCTATAGGATTCATGCCATTAGAAAGAAAGGACTAGCCTCACATACCTTTGTCGTTTAATTATGTTATCGTTCACTTGATCTCCCCCAATGTCACGTCGTTACCTTCACGGGAGAATTTGTATTAACATTAGTTAATAGATTATAAGGACGCGTCGTAAATTCTAGAGAAAATTGGGCAGCATTTCCCCTGTAAACTTAACAATCCTCGAAATTCCAACTTAGTCAAACATCAATCAAAATACCAACAACAATAATACCAACAATTTCATATCAAACTAGACTCAAATCCATTCTTAAATTACTCCCAAAACAGCCCAATATACATTCGGATGCCAATGCTTGTATACACTTCTTTATTTTCGTATATCCATAATATAACAACAACAACTACAGCCAATCCTCCGATATTCCAGCCCTTAAAACAGTCTATAACGACCATAAAACAGTCCCCAAAATATCATCGCAAAACAACCACAAATATTATACCAAACAGCTCCAAAATATTGTCACAAAATAACCACGAAAATTACATAAAACAGCTCCAAAATATTGTCACAAAACAGCCACGAAAATTACATAAAACAGCCCCAAAATATTATCATAAAACAGCCACGAAAATTACATAAAACAGCCCCAAGTATCGGCACAAAACAGCCCGGTATACCCTTTGTATACAATATCTTTATACACTTTATTCTTCCAAATTCAAGAACAACATCAACAACAATATCAACAACCTCATATAGCAATATAAGCACCTAGAAATCTCTCAAAGTTCCAATCAAAACAACCCTCAAGGCAATCATATCAACCAACTAATCTATGACTTCATAACATAATTCCCTTCACTTTAAACTAGGGAATTCTCCCATGAATAACTTAATTAACAAGAATAGAGTATATTACATACCTTATTGCCCAGAATACTCAACTAAAATCCTAGCTCCAAGCTTCAATAATCAGCCACACATCAAGCACCAAATACTATAATCCTTTCTTAACTAGTTTCCAATTCCTAAGATGAAATCTTGGTTTGATTTGGAGGACTTCAACTTGAAAAATTTAGAGAGACTTTAGGAGGGTTTGGGAGGGTTTAGAGAGAGTTTAGGGTGAGAGAGAGAGGTAAAAATGAAGAAAAAAAAATCAGATTTTTCGGTTTTTACTTTCCAGATTTTACTGTTCACCGAGTACTGTTCATCCGCGTCTACTGTTCGTCGTGTTACTGTTCATCCGCAGAATTATTTCATGGACTCAATTTTTTTTTTCTGAGGTGTAACAGAAAAAATCTAAAAAACCCGAGCAACTCGAAAAAACCGAGAAAACCTGAGGTTGAGAAACCCGACTTTTGTTGGTTTGATTTGGCTTATAGATTTAAAAACCCCGATGCAATTGGTTTGGTTTGATCTTTAAAAAACCCGAACTAACCCGATTCATGTACACCCCTACTTGACGGTGTTTGATTCTACGTGGAGGTTAAAAAAATGAAAAGGGTCTCAAATATACCTCTAACGTTTGTGATTTGTCTTATATATGTCATTCCTTAACCTATCAACTCATAAAAGCGCTAACATTATCTTATGTCTCAAATATACCCCGGAAGAATTAAAAATGTCCAAATAATGCCCCTCACACTTACAGTGGAAGCCACCTAAGACCATATTTGGACCTTTTTAATAATTCTCGAGCTATTTGTGATAGATAATGTTGGGGACTTCTATGAGCCGATAGGTTAATGAAAAACATATATAAAATAAATGTCACAAATGTTAAAGGCATCTTTGGCCCTTTTCCGAGAAAAAAAAATTAGTTACTTTGACACTTTAAGTAAAATTATATAAATATCGAAAGTACCTTAGCTTAGCACCAAATTATTACATTAGGGGCCTATTTGGAAAGCCACCTAGTAATTGGAATTGGTGTAATTACGAGAGTAGTAATTACACAGCCTAGTAATCACACAGTAGTGGAATTACAACGATTTGTTTGTTTGTCATAACGTAATTACAGTGTAATTACAAGTGTGTTGTTTGGTTACACAAGTGTAATTACACAGTTAGTTTAATTTAAAAATAAAATTTAATATTTAAAAAATAGTTGCCTTTATAAATGATAATAAATTAGTTATTTAATAACACATTGTTTCTTGAAAATATATTAATTAATAATCATATATTTGTAACTAATATTGTAAAAAATAATTGATATATATTTTTCAAATTAATAATATTAAATTTTAATTAATTATAAAACTTAAAAAGAAGACTTTTTTTGTGAGGACGTCATGGATTGGATGTTTGACAAAAAAAAAATATTTATAAATATAATGCGATAACATTATTCAAATGTTTGACACAATAAATCCATCAAATGTAAGTGAAAAATAAACAACATGCAATGTGAAAACAAATAACTTAAAATTGAAAATATAACCTAAATTCAAAATCCAAAAGAAAAAGTTTAACATAATACTTTTATGTCAAATTTTAATATTATATAAGTAAGTTCAAACGTAACTTAAGTAAATAATTCAAAATAAGGGAAAATATAAGTCTATAACCTCTTTTACAATGGAATTCTACTTTAATAACGTCACTCGTTATATGTCAAGTTTGTTAATAACTCATTCTTCCAATATTAAGAGGTGTAGTTTCAAAAATTAGAATAACAACACGGTTATGCTAAATGAATAAAATAAAAAAATAAAAATACGAGTAATTACATGGAACCACAAAAAGTAAAGGTTGGGAATGAGAAGAAAGAAAATGAAAAATAAATAATATAAAAAGAAAAATACATTTTTAAAAATAAAAATAATTAAAAAGTAAAAATAAAAAATAAATAAAAATAATAGAAATAAAAAATAAATCAAAAATCAAAAGAAATTAAAAATAAAAAGAAATTAATATAAACAAAAAATAAACAAACTAAAAAGTAACCCTGTAATTACAGGGTGTAATTATACCCAATTCTCAACCCCTCCTTGAGAATTGGAGAGTGTAATTATACTCTCTCAACTACACCCAATTTTCACATAACTATGTAATTACTTAGTCAAACAAACAGGCCAAACTGTGTAATTATCCCCAATTACATCCAATTCCAATTATCCGGTGGCTTTCCAAACAGGCCCTAATCGGAACAGGGTGACTAATTTGAGTCGACATAGGTAAAAGAACGAAGGAAAACGTTGTCATTAAATGGAAGTCAACATCAAAATGAGTTGAAGTGACTGTAAATAACACTTGAAACACTGATGGCCCTATAACAAGGATAAAGAAATATTCCAGTAGAAATCTGGTATAAGACAAACACTTTTTTTAATCTTAGTCATCAATCTCTAGGCAAATTCTATATGCCCTGCGTAATCAATTACGCATATACATGAATGCACATGAGATTCATCGTATAGGGCTGCAGCCTCAATGCAATAATATAATATGCAAATTCAGACAGAAATACTAGCTATAAATAGATTGTCATCATACTTGTTATAACCATCAGAGAGAAATTAAGAGAAAGAAAAAACAATAGTTATCAATGGAGGCCAAGAAAAACACCATTAGCGTACTGATGTTACCATGGCT
This sequence comes from Lycium barbarum, assembly GCF_019175385.1. Taxonomy (NCBI): domain Eukaryota; kingdom Viridiplantae; phylum Streptophyta; class Magnoliopsida; order Solanales; family Solanaceae; genus Lycium; species Lycium barbarum. The sequence goes on from NC_083346.1 coordinate 11,178,307, forward strand.
AGCACATGGTCACATAAGTCCATTTCTAGAGTTGGCCAAAAAACTCACAAATAAAAACTTTCACATTTACATGTGTTCCACTCCTGTGAACCTAAACTCCATCAAGGAAAGTGTCACAGAGAAATATTCTCAGTTAATAGAATTAGTTGAGATTCATCTTCCATCTTTGCCAAATCTTCCTCCTCATTACCACACCACGAATGGCCTTCCATCCCATCTCATGAACACTCTCAAAACAGCTTTTGAAATGGCCGCTCCAAAATTTTCCAAAATATTACAAACTCTAAAGCCGGATTTGGTCATTTATGACTTCAATCAGCCATGGGCTGCTGATTCTGCTTCCTCTATGAACATTCCTGCAGTGCTGCTCCTCACTTTTGGTGCAGCTGATGTTTCTTTCGCAATCCAAATGTCCACAGAAGAGAAGTTCCCATTTCCTGAAATTTACCTGCGAGAATACGAAATGCTTTCATTGAAGGAAGCTATTACTGACGCACCAGGTAACAAGTTTGAATTAGACGAGGCCCTTAGGCGATCGCGCGACATTATTCTGGTGAAAACTTGCAGAGATTTTGAAGGGAAATATATGGATTATCTTTCAACTTTGGTTTCCAAGAAAATAGTCCCCGTTGGTTCACTAGTTCAAGAATCCATTGACCGAGATGACCACGAGGAAATCACACAATGGCTTGACAAGAAAGAAGAATGTTCAAGTGTGTTTGTTTCATTTGGGAGTGAGTATTTTCTATCTAATGAGCAGATACATGCAGTAGCTCAAGGACTAGAGCTTAGCAAAGTGAACTTCATTTGGGTCATTAGGTTTCCACAAGGTGAAAAAATTAGTATTCAAGATGCATTACCAGAAGGGTTTCTTGAAAGGGTAGGAGAAAGAGGAATGGTTATGGATGGATGGGCCCCTCAAGCAACAATTCTTCAACACCCATCAATAGGTGGGTTCGTGAGTCACTGTGGATGGAGTTCTTTCATGGAAAGTATGAAGTTTGGTGTGCCCATAATTGCCATGCCCATGCATCTTGATCAACCAATGAATGCTAGGCTTGTGGAGTATATCGAGATGGGAGTGGAAGCATTGAGGGATGAGAATGGAAAGTTACAAAGTGAAGAAATTGCAAAGGTGATAAGGAAAGTGGTAGCGGACGAAAGTGGGGAGGCTGTGAGGAAGAAAGTTAAGGAACTGAGTGAGAAGATGAATATGAAAGGGGATGAGGAAATAGACGAAGTGGTGGAAGAGTTGGTGGCTCTTTGTAGCTACAAATGAACAATAATATTTAAGTTATATCTGTAATGAATTTTTTACGCTACCAGTGTAACTGGACTATTATAGCAAGTTATTTATCATCCTATTCAGGTACCAAGCGTTTTCTCTAGACAATTACTTTTATAGTTGGCACAATTAACACCTTATCAAAAATTATTTTCACTAGGAATGTATATAACTAAAATCTCACTATGAGTCACTCCATGCTTTTAGATTTTCTTTTCTTTTGCCACGAAGATAGTTTTTTTTACTCCCTCCGTCCCAAAAAGATTGACACATTTCTATATTTAGAAACAATTTAACTTTATTGTATACAATTTTCCACTTGACAAGTCTTTGTGATTCTAAAAAGTCGAAAATGGATAAAGAAGAACCTGCAAAAATAAAGCTCTGCATCATCCTCTCTCGTTCTCAGTTTTCCCCCTCTTTGTGTCTTCTTTACTGCCGATTTTTTATCTAACAGGAACTTGATTTCCATGGTAAAAATCTGAAAGATTTTCTCTGCTGCCATGATTTTCAGTGTTGCCAAACTTTTGAGTGCAAATTTTTTTTTGGCGCGAATAGGGAAGAAAGATGAAATTACTAGAAGTTCAGAAATTTGGAAAAAAAATATCAATATTTTGGGAGGAATGAAAAAAAATGAATATTTACACGTAAATCTCTTAAAAAATGAAATTTTCTATAACACTGCAAATAAAATAAATTGTCTACTACAGCAGATAAATGTCTAATGGTATAAAAATATATAACTTAAACTCTCGGGAAAAATACCAGGAAAACCTTGTCATTAAGTGGACATCAATTGTAAATTGAGTTGAAGTGACTGTCAATAGCAATTACTCCAACACAGATGGCCCTACAACAAGAATAAACAATATTCTAACACAAGGCTGCTGGTACAACACTTTTTTTCTTTGTTATGAAATCACTAGGAAATTTCTATATGCCTGCGTAATCAATTACGTACGTACCTGAGTGCATAAGAGATTCATTGTATAGGGCAGCAGCCTCAATGCAATAATATAATATAAAAGTTCAAAAGATTTCTCAATACATACACTAATACATGGTTTGAATCAAAACTGGATTATGTCAAATTAGTACTTTCTATGCTAGATCTGCCCCTAGCTCACAACCTATGGTCAGCAAATACTATAAATTGATTATAATCATACTTACTAAATCCATCATTCATAGAGAGAAGTTAAGAGAGCTAGATAGAGAAAGAGAAAAATATAGCCATTAATGGAGGCAAAGAAGAAGACCATTAGTGTACTCATGTTACCCTGGCTAGCCCATGGTCACATAAATCCATTTCTAGAGCTAGCCAAAAAGCTTGCAAATAGGACCTTCCACATTTACATGTGTTCTACTCTTGTAAACCTTAATTCCATCAAGAAAAGAGTCATAGAGAAGTATTCTCAGTCAATAGAATTAGTTGAGCTTCATCTTCCATCTTTGCCAGATCTTCCTCCTCATTACCACACCACAAATGGCCTCCCACCCCATCTCATGGACACTCTCAAAACAGCATTTGAAATGGCCGCTCCAAAGTTTACCAAAATATTACAAAGTCTAAATCCTGACTTAGTCATTCATGACTACAATCAGCCTTGGGTTACTGATTCGGCGTCCTCTCTGAACATTCCTGCTGTGCAGTTCCCCACTTTTAGTGCAACTGTTGTTGCTTTGGCCATCCATATGTCTGAAAACACAGAAGAGAAGTTCCCATTTCCTGAAATTTACCTGCACCAATACGAAATGCTTTCATTGAAGAAAGATATTGATGAAGCACCACGTAGGAAGTTCCCATTTGACCAGGCTCTTAGGCGATCGCACGACATTATTCTGGTAAAAACTTGCAGAGAGTTTGAAGGGAAATATATGGATCATCTTTCAAATTTGGTTTCCAAGAAAATAGTCCCCGTAGGTTCACTAGTTCAAGAATCCATTGACCGAGATGACCATGATGAGGAAATCACACAATGGCTTGACAAGAAAGAAAAATATTCAACTGTGTTTGTTTCATTTGGGAGTGAGTATTTTCTATCTAATGAGCAGATAAACGCAGTAGCTGAAGGACTAGAGCTTAGCAAAGTGAACTTCATTTGGGTCATTAGGTTTCCACAAGGTGAAAAAATTATTTTTCAGGATGCATTACCAGAAGGGTTTCTTCAAAAGGTAGGAGAAAGAGGAATGGTTATGGAGGGATGGGCCCCTCAAGCAACAATTCTTCAACACCCATCAATAGGTGGGTTCGTGAGTCACTGTGGATGGAGTTCTTTCATGGAAAGTATGAAGTTTGGTGTGCCCATAATTGCCATGCCAATGCACATTGACCAACCAATGAATGCTAGACTTGTGGAGTATATTGGGATGGGAGTGGAAGCAGTGAGGGACGAGAATGGAAAGTTACAAAGTGAAGAAATTGCAAAGGTGATAAGGAGAGTGGTAGCAGACGAAAGTGGGGAGACTGTGAGGAAGAAAATTAAGGAACTGAGTGAGAAGATGAATATGAAAGGGGATGAGGAGATAGATGGTGTGGTGGAAGAGTTGATGGCTCTTTGTAGAAACAAATGATTAGCAATAATTAAGCTTTAAGTTATATCTATACTGAAATTTTTATGCCATCAGTGAAACTTGACTACTGTAGCAAGTTATTTATCATCCTTACCTATACTGAACTTTTATGCTATCAGTGAAACTTGACTACTGTAGCAAGTTATTTATCATCCTTTTCAGGTACCAAGACACTATTTCTCTAGATAATTACTTGTATAGTTGACATAATTAACAGCTATTCAGAAATTCTTTTCATTAGGAATGTATATAACTAAATTCTCATATAAAGGAATGCAATATTAATGAAAGAGAACAAGTCTTAATGTCTCTTGAATCCAGAAAAAGTTGAAGATTAATTCATTATGGAATGAACTTTTAGAATCTTTGCAATTTCAATCAGACAACAATTTTAGCTCTTATCCAAGTGAAATACTCTTCCTCAAATGATGTTGAGTTATCGGCAGTCGTCGGGTCTTATCCCGAATGAGTTTACGGCCTGTTTTTATGGAAGAGTACTCATTCAAAAGGCTCCGGATACTCTCCATTTAATGGTAAAGAAAACTGAAAAGCTTGATCTTTTATTACTCTTTTTTCAAAATATTCTACCAAGCTGTGTGTCACTCCATGCTTTAGACTTTCTTTTGTCACAATGATAGTGTTTTTCTCTCTCTCTCTCTCTCTTTGTATAACTTAAACAAGCTTTCCCCCAGCTTGACGAGCAGCATAGTCAAAACAAGATTAAGGAAAGATTCCTGAACTATCTAATCAGTCAAATTCATATGCTTGAGAAAGTTTAATATTTTTTTTACGATGGCAACATGCGAGCTAGAGATGGAGGAACCAGAGGATGATTGTGCTTCTCTTCAAATGAAATGACAGAAAACTTCCTATTTGACTGACGACTTACGACCATATAAGCTAAATAACCCGTCCTAGTTTTCTTTCTAGGTTTCTGGACCATCCCATCTCGCTTGTCTTTTCCTCTATAACCTTTCTTATAACACCGTAATTTTCTTGCTCACATATCCATGGACTACACTTTTGTTAGCATATTCCTTTCTAACATTAAACTCAACTGTAGCAGCATATTCATTGAAATATTCATATGCATGCTCATCAGATAAATCAAAATACATCCCAAGTTTTATCGGCTCAAATGAATAAGATACATCAATATGTTCATTTTGAGACATGATGGCCATAAATCTACCATTAAAAAAGGAGAAAGTAAGACAAATTCATAATTCAACACTTACATTTTATGCTTAACAGTAGACTTATAAATTAGTTTGACATAGTATCAACGCCAACAGGCTCACTTAGGAATTTTCACAAACATGTCGTATACAATTTTCCACTTGACAATTGCCACAATAAACATAGAAATAACACGTCTTTGATTTCTAAATAATCGAAAATAGATAAAGAAATACCTGCAAAAATGAAGCTTGGGGAACTTGAATTCCATGGTTGCGAAACCTTTTAGAGCAAATGTTCTTTTTTGGCGCGAATAGGGAAGAGAGAATTCATATATTGATAAGAATATGTATTATCCTAATCATGCTTAACACTTTATTTTAGTTAATTAAATAATTTGTAAATGGCATAATACATAGATAGACACTTAACCTTGACCTGTACTGTCAGTTAAACACTCCAACTTATAAAATAATCATCTAGACCTCAACTCGTCTCCGTTGTGTCAGTTGAACAATCTAACTTACAAAATGATCATCTAAATACCTCAAATCATCTCTATTGTGTCAGTTGAACAATCTAACTTACAAAATCATCATCTTGATACCTCCAAAATTTATGTGTCACGTCAGCTTCGGGTGTCCACGAAACACCGTGGGAACGAGTTGAGGTGTCTAGATGTGCATTCTCAAAGTTAGAGTGTCTAGTTTGCCAGTTGAGGCCAAGTTAAAATGTTTCTATATACTAGTTTTTGGACACGTGCATTGCACGTGTATTCCATGCTAATTAGTATAATTTTTTTTTTTAAATAGTATAATAAGTATGCTATGAGTTGTATAGAAATTGAAGAGAAAAAACAAAAAGCTCAAACTGATGAATAGTGAACCTATATTCAACCGATATCTATTATCAGTGCAAGGCACATCATACTAAAAGTAATATTTGAACGACTTCAATTATGTAATTCTTATAAACTACAAGCTCAAACTGATGAGTAGTGAACCTCTATTCAACCGATATCTATTATCAATACACGACACATCATACTAAAAGTAATATTTGAACGACTTCAATTATGTGATTCTTATAATATACTATCAAGTATTCAACTTGACAATAATTCATTTCTTTAATATATCAACACCACATAATTCAAATTTTGGCTATGATTGTAACTATTTCATGTGTTAAAGTTTTTCCCGTCTTTTTTAAGAAACTGTAGCTTCCACCTTTTTACAATCGCATACATATCAAATTATGCCTTTCTTAGGATGGCTGGTAAATCATTGTCATTTTTGTAGTGTTATCCTACACACTATTTGTGATAGAGATAATAACTGCTGAAAAAATTGACTGATGTATATAAAGGACAATTACACGTACATGTGTATCCTTTGTCTCCTTTGATTGATTCAAAATTATTAGTTCAGTCATCTGTGAATTGATTAAAAAAAATATTAGTTGAATCGTATAAATATAATTAATATTACGAAATGTAACTCAATCGTCCGTCAGATATTGGCAATTTGATATTGTGCTTCAAGAAAATATAAGATTTTATTATATTAGGAAAAATAATAGAAGAGTAATGTTCCGCTATCTACTATGGTTCAAGCGCATTGTTAATTATTGTGGTTTGATTGAAAAAATGAGCAACTTCGCCCCGCGATATCTACGAATATCTTTTATCATTTTAATTAAGTAATTACAAAAATATAGAATTGTTATCAATTTTGTGATGCAGCAATCCAAGTAACCTGTTAAAAGCATTATAAGACCAAATTAAGCCTTAATAGAAAATAGTGAATTTGATACCATACTAAATAACAAAGTGTTGCGGTTAGAAATAAATTATATGGTATACTCCTTATTCACGAACAAAGGACTTGATATAAACAGATGAAATATGTCGAATATCTTGTTAAAAGGTACTGAGTTTATATCTGATTAAACATTTGGAATTAATTTCAATCCGTCTAATCATTAGTAAGAATCCCACAGCACAAATTTTATGTTCTTTTATTAGAACTTAGATTTTACTATGTAAATCTGCTAATCTAAAGTAAGATTTGAAGGTGTAATGATCCAGCCATAATGATACACACTTACTGGACTTGACTTTAATATCTTTTTAAATGGAAATATGATATGTAGTATATACTTTTATATTCCAACACAGTATGGGATCTGGAAGCGTACTCTATGTTATTAGAGGAGACAAAGGCTGACTTCTTAATAGCAAAAATCAGGTAGCAAGTCGTATGTCACACAATCAACTTATAAAAGAGTACCATAAATGCAGGATCTCGGACAAAAAATTTAAACCATGACATAATATTGGATTATATACAATTCCTTGCAGCAGATAAGGAAAATGCACGGTCATTTTTGACATACAAGTAGTAAACGTGGTGTCTGAAAAGGAATTTTGTTCAAAAATAGTCTATAGGCTTAACATCTTTGTAAATGGAGCCAAAATAATATATTTGTTGGCAACATTTTTTAATGCTCCTACTTGTGGTCTGCAAACTTCCCTTAAATATACCAAGTCTGCAAACTTCCCTTAAATATACCAAGTCTGCAAACTTCCCTTAAATATACCAACTCCAGAAAACAAAAACATGTCCTGAGAGATGTTTAGTGTAATTAAATGTTATTATTGTTGTAGTACTTTTTTTTTTTTGTTCCAGTATCGACTTTCATAGGAAACAATATTCTGGGTAAAAGAAATTATCCTATAGCTATAACCCCAAAGCAGTTCCAACTATGCTATGCATTGCCTCTAAAGTAAAACATCTTCTACGATTTTCTTCTGTCACCGTTTCTTCTCCTTATAATCTCAATAGTGAGTATAATTTTTGAATAATTTATCATAATGAAATGATTAATAACGGTGGAGAGTATTGCTTATTAAGAATTTGCATAAACAAAAGTACACAATTTCATGAATACTCATAAAAACTAACACAAAAAAATAAATTTACCTGGTAAAATCTGTAGTTTCCGTCAATTATTTCTCTTCTAATAGTGATAGTTATGCATATTGCAGACTTTTAACTCCATATATAAGCTCATCAGTAGGCTGATATTATTCTACAGAAAGTAGTAACAGATGGCCATTGATAGAGAAATCCATAAATTTAGTATTGAACACCACTTTGTAGCTTTAATGGTAGGAGGTGTAAATGCTTTGGTTCCAATTCCTACGTTCATAATCTGGTTCACCACGTTCACCATTTAATAAGACCCTAATTAAATAGCAAACTTAATTTTCAGTTCATTCAGAATAATCTGGCCAAAGTATCATAATTTTAGGCAGAGGATACGAAAAGATTGGGATACAAAAAGATATCCCATTCACATGTCTTTCTTGATTCCATGTTTATTACATGATTTAATGCACATCGGAAACCTTTAAAATTGAGAATTCCAGCGTTTAAATTTTTGAGCAAAAATAAAAAAAATAGAAATAGCGTTTAAGTGAAGGGCAAAAAGGTATTTCAACTTTTCATTTTGATGTTCCCACTTTTAGTATAACTAGTCTCTATGAACGTGTCTCGCACGTTATCCCCAATCAATCATAACAAATATTAGGTAATGTTAATTGAAATTATATATTATTATTTATTTTATGAGAAACAAAAATATTATTTGATCGTATTCACTGAATACTTCTCATTAATATATTGTTTTTGGCATGTATCCTCTATGTTTTTACCTATGTAAAAAATATGTTAGGACTAAAATAATTCAATTGAGCTACTGATGACAATAAACATTTATTTTCATTATATACAAAAGAAGAAAAACAACAACCTAGCTAGCCAAAATTCATGAAGGACATTAAATTATCTCCGAAGAGACTCAAATCTTGCGCGTGATGTCAAATTGTCAATGACTAATGATTATAATGTACTCCTATCATTAATGAATGTAACGACCCAATGTAACTAAATAGTCGAAGTATCTAATTCAACTTATTGTATTATTTTCTTAGATAAAGTGAAATATTGTTAAAAAAATATAACTAAAGCAAGAATAGAGGCATTGCTTATTATCCGTTGAGATATGTTCATGGAATAAATTTTTGAGAGAATTCGCGTGATGAAGGAAACTAATTACATCTTTAGAAAGCTTAGTGCGTGTAGAAGTGGTTGAAAAAACTATTATTAAGAAATTCAATAAAGCGTAAACTCGTGTGGAATTGATATAGCTTAATTTGGAATTTGAGATATAATATCTGAAAATTTTAAAATTGATTGGAATAAGGATTTCATGCAAATTTATATTAGGCAAATATTACAGTTAGCATGAAATATATTTTGAGGAAGTACTTTACTTTTGAAGGGCTTAGCACAAAGCACTCGCCATATTCAGCAGTCACAAGCTACACGATGACAATTATGGATTGAAGACAAATATGTCATAATTAAAAAATATATGATGAAAGAAACAAAAGTGATTCTTATAAAGACGAACAGGAAATTGATATTTAAAAAAAAAAGAAAAAAAAAGAAAGAGCATGAGACCATACCAATTACAAGGTTCATAGAATTAGAATGAAATACAAATACTAATAAAATGACTTGCAGTAGAACGTCACATACGTTGTCTAATGTTATTGTCCAATTGGAGTTCATGTAACATTGGTTAACCTCAAAATTATATCCTAGTTATATTCGAAGAAAGTTGTGAATGTACAATTCTATCCAACAAAGATTACATGATTGAACTAATTTTAGTTTTCGAAGGGTATAAAAGTCGTTTAATAGTTAAAGAATATTTTAGTCAACCAACATTTATATTGATGCTTTTAAAATAATTAGTGTTTACGAACGTGCAGTTGCACGTTATTTCAGTCAATCTCAATCATAGTAAAAAATATTAGAAACTGTTATTTATAATTATATACATTTATTTTATGAGTTTCAAAATTATTGCTAGAACATAAGATTGTATTAACTTAGTATTTCTTTGAAATTGATTTTCTTGATATTTATTTTTCTTCTTCTGTTTCCCCGTATAGAAACATGTAACTACTAAAATAATTCAATATTAGAGATTAAGGACCATATATTTATTATTGTTTACAGATAAAAAAGTGTTGAAAATCAATACTAAACAAAATTACATTATAAGAATATCAATCAGTTGTAAGAATATTTAGCTATTTCTTAAAAATATTTTGTAAGCACACATTTTAAATTCGTTACTTTTAATTATTTGATATCCTTGATTCTTTTAAAGCTATTATCATATACATTACGATGATAGTAGGGCTAACCTTAAGAGAAAACAACTTCAAGATCACATTTAACTTGATTTAATCGCATAATCCATTGTACAAAAGTGGTAATGTTCTTATTTACAAAGGCCATAAAGCTATCACCTGATTAGGACCAGTTTACCTATTAGGTATAGCTGTATAGTTGCTGTCTATAGTGGTAGTATATTCGAGGCATAATTTTATCGGCGATTTTATTATTGATTTAAGTTGGTTTCAAACTCCTTTATTTTAGGCACTAAACGTTTTAGAATTTTATCAAACATTCTATTTTTTTTTTTGAGTTGTGTCAAACTCCTTTATTTTAGGCCTGAATATTACAAGTTATCCAACATTCTATTTTTTGTGAAGAAATAATTTAATTTTAAAGGTTATAAAAGTTGTTCAATATTAAAAGGATATTTTAGTCAACAAACATTTATATTCGTGCTTTTATAATAAAAATATTTAGATATTAGCTAGTCATGACTATAGCAATTCACTAACTCTATATTCTTCTATGGTTTTTTTTTTTTTTTTTTTTTTTTTTTTTTTTGTGGGTGCGAATCACCTATGGTCGGTCCTTCTTCATGAGTGAAAATTTATTATGTGCGTTCGACATATATAACAATTTCAAAATTGATATATGTGTTTCGTATGCTATATTTGTAACTATTGTGGTCATAATATCATACATATGAACAGTCTAAGAGATTGATGTAACCAAACTTGGTCAGCATAAGAGTAGGCATATAAAGCTCAACACTCGTGTAACTACCAATTGGATATCAACAGGAGATTGTTTTTCTTTGTGATTTATAGAGATGCTCATAAATTGCAATTTTATCGAACAGGAATAATCTTTTCAAGAAGAAATTTAGTAGCCTTGACGTTAATAATATGCTTAGCTGATATTAGGAAGGAACTTCGAAAAGGGGCCAGCAATTATGCGCTACGGATTTGAAGTGTTCTTGAGAAATCAATTGTTAGAGAAGTGCCTAATTGGTAAGATACATCAGGTTCTTATATAAACTTCAAACTATTTAAATTCTTGAAAAGAAAATATATGAGCAATTAAAAGGATTGTAATCATAATATATAGCTATTGGAACTACCGATACTGAAACAAGTACGAAAGGATTAAGCGAATTGAAAATAAAATTCAACCATCAATAAGCTACAATCTGTTTGAAAAACTCATGTATGCACTAAATATTCATCATTCGGCTAAAATTCTTACCTGCAATTTCGCGTTACAAATATTTATTTGTTCCCCCGTTGCCTGAAGGTACATAGGTTAACAATTCAAAGCACAAAAATTATGTAAAGAACGTATTGAAGTTGTTAGTAGTTATAGAAGTTCTGTTAGTTCAATAGAAATATATAGGATTAGTAATTAGTTGGTTAGTAGTAATAGTAAGGGAGACGTTCTGTTATTAGTTTAATAGAAATAGGATTACTAATTAGTTAGTTTGCTGTAAAATTAAGGGATGTAATTCAATAAAAATAGGATTAGGAATTAGTAACGTTAGTAGTAATAATAGTAAGGACATAAAAGTTGTTCAATATTTAAACGATATTTTGGTTAACTAACATTCATATTCATGCTTTTATAATAATAGATATGATTATCCCTTTCTAAATACATAAAAGTTATCAATATTTTGGGAGGAAAGATGTCAAAATTCGATTAATGAGGACTAATTTGAGTCGATAGCAACAATATTTCAAAAAGCTTTTCCTGGGCGAGTTTCGAGGGCAAGTCCTGAGACGAGGCTCATTAAAAATGCATCAAGGTGTGCGTGCAGGAAGCAAGTATCTTGGGGCGTTACTCTCAATCTTTCTTTCAGGCGTTCACTTACATTAAGTCCCAACTTTTTGAGTTTTCGGGTAAGTGCAAAAAAAATTTTCAAATTGAAGTTAAAATTACAATACCTTTTTAAATACTCAAAAGTTAATTCATAGTAAATTTTCAAACCAAAAAAATCAAAAAGTCAAAAGTCATTTCAAATTATTTATCCTAAAATTCATAATCTATTTCCTTTACAGGTAACAAATAAAGTGCCACTTACAAAATAAGAGTTTTGTCCTTCTTGTTCACTTAGTCAAGAGTCTATCGAAAACAGCCTTGAGCCTCCCTATTCCATAAAGGCAAAGGTAAAATCTGCATACATTCTATTATTTCAGACCCCACTTTTGGGTATGTTATTGTCCATCTTGGTCGCTTCCATGCTTTTGGTTTCCTTATTTATACATAATTTTTTCCAACCTGTTTTGCTTTCTTTAAATTATTCCTTTCAAGTTAGTTTTTTATTTTGATTTTTTTTAGCATAACCCTAGTTTAGATATTATTCTAGAAACTCTACTCCAAAAAAAAAATTGTATGATAATGAATATTAGTGATTTCTTTTCTAATTTTAATTCTCAAATAATAAATCAATATTGTTGTCATTTTTATTCTTTTTAATTATTAGGAATCAAAGTCTCTGTTTCTTCAAAAGTATATTCCATCATAATTGTTTTATAGGTATAATGAACCTTTACATCTTTCACATTTCCAAGTAAGAAACTTTTGTTTGTACTATTTGTGCACATGTTGGCTTGTTTATAGTTACATATATTTCTTTTACTGATTATATAATTTTCTTGAATTTTCTACAATTTTAATGTATTTTTTCTTGTTATTTTTATATTTCTTTATTAATATATGAAATATCAAAATTTAACATTTATGCGACTTACGTCTCGCTTCAGATAAAACGTCTTATTCGAGCCCGCGATTTTTTAAAACACCGCCAGTGAAAAGTAATTTTCATACATATTCTGGAGTATTACATTGGTGCTCTTTCCTCTTCCCTTTTTTTTTTGGGTTGGAGAGTATTTGATGGATTTGAGTGCCTTTGAAAACCTATGGATATGCTTAGAGAAGCATAAGAGAACGAATTAATTTTATAGTGTTAAAATGTAAAAAATAGGAAGAATTAGACTATAAATACTGATTCCATATTATTATTATTATTATTATTATATATAAGAGATTACAAAAGGGTTTTTGTAGTCCTCACAAAACTTTTCCAAAAAATGTCAAACTTTTCAATTAATTACTTTTAGGTCCTGATCTTATTTTTTAAAATCAAATTTATTTTTTGTTCTTATGGTTTACTTTTTAAAAGCTATCGAACATCCTGTCTTATTTACCTAGTTTTCTATCCGGTATCCGGTACCCCCATTGGAGCTCGCCTAATCTAGATTCACGTCGCCTAGGGCTCAATTGGAGGAAGCGCTCCCTATCATTTTTTCATACTCAGGCTCAAACCCGAGACCCCTGATTAAGGGAGGAATAGCCCCATCCGCTGCACTTTAGTTTCCCTGTTATTTTCTTATATTAATCTTATCTATTAACCTAAAAATAATCATTTCTTCGCTAGATATTCTAGCTTCTTGTTGCTCTTTGTTTTCTTTTTTTTTCATTTATTGCTTATTATAGATTTTTTACATGTAAGCATTTCTTTTACTTTATATTTGTATTATGAAATTTGAGAATTTATGAAAATTCTTGTACTCAATTTCTTTTACTTTATACTTTAATGAGCTCATATGTGTTTACCAAGATTAGTACAAACTTGATTTTCAGATAGTTTTAAAAATTATTAAATGATGCCATATAATGTTGAAAATGAAGATAATATTATCAATCCAGATCGGGTTATCTTTAAAATCTCTTGTTTGGTTAACTAAAATTAATCTTTTAAACATCAAATGAGTTTGAAGTAGGTTGGAATTAGAGTGTCAGCTATGAATTTTTGATCGGATTCGATAGCACTTTGGTTCAAATTCTGTATTTATCTTAAAAGTTCATTAAACATCTATAAATTATTAATTTAGAACTAAATAACTTTAAAAATTAAGATTCGAAACTCATATATTTCAAATTATGGCTCCGCATTTAATTTGAAGTAATAATTTCATCAAAATGAAAGTTAAGATATTAAAGGAGTGAAACGAAAGTTTTGCATTTATATATTGAAAATATACTTATTTGAAGTTTAATTATTACCAACATAAATTATATTTCTTTAATTAAAATATTACATTTTATATCTAGAGTTGGCCCGGGCTTAGCACGGGCCTCGTGAGACTAGTTAAGGTAAAAAAGTAGCAAAATTTGAAAAAGCAACTCAACCAAACCAAAATAATTGGAAAAGGAGAGAAATAGAGAAGCCCGAGTTGGCCCATTTTTGTGAAAGTGAGACCCAAAAATTTACATTTTTTTGCACGGATTGCCCTTCTTTTGGGGTGGTCTTTAAATTTTGCCCCTCATATTTGTGATCTTTAAATTATGCCCCTCATATTGCTGGTCTTTAATTTTTGGCCTTCGCATTGCAACTCTGAACGTTCACGCAGAAATCATGAGGTTCTGAGTTCGAACCCCCGCTCAAGCATAAATTTAAAAAAAAAAATTGGAAAGCAAGGTTTGGGTCGAGTGTATGCTGGACCCGACATATACTTGTTAAGGAATTACCAAATTTATGCCGGACCCGGCATACTCATGCCTTATGGGCAGACTTGGCATAAGTATGCCGGGTCCGGCATAACTTTGGTAATTCCTTAACAAGTTTATGCGAGTAGGGGCATACTTTTAATGGGCAAACTTTTATGTCGGACCCGGCATAAACTTGTGAAGGAATTACCAAAGTTATGCCGAACCCGACATACTTATACCAAGTCTGCCATAAGGCATAAGTATGCCGACTCCGACATAAGTTTGGTAATTCCTTAACAAGTTTATGCCGGTGGGGGCATACTTTTAATGGACAAACTTTTATGCCGGACCCGACATAAACTTGTGAAGGAATTACCAAAGTTATGCCGGACCCGGCATACTTATGCCAAGTCTGCCCATAAGGCATAAGTATGCCGGGTCCGGCATAACTTTGGTAATTCCTTCACAAGTGTATGCCGGTGGGGGCATAGCGAAATTTAAACTCTGCCTTGCGAATAATTTTTTAAAATTTTGACTGTGTGGGGGTTCGAACCTAGAACCCATGGGGTTTAGCCGAAGGGCAAAATTTAAAGATTTCAAATATGAGGGGCAACATTTAAAGACCACCCCAAAAGAAGGGCAATTCTGCAAATTGCCCAAAAATTTACTTGACCAAGTATGAATGGAGTTTCATACAAGCTTTGTCCGCCACATAATAAGGGTGTCTCTTACAAAATGATTTTTTTCTGAAAAATACGAAGGAAAACCTTTCATTGAATGGAATTCATTTGTATTGAGTTGAAGAGACTGTCAATAACAATAACCACTCCAATAGAGACCCTACAACAAGAATAAACAATATTCCAACACAAGGCTACAAGTACAACAATTTTTTTCTTTGTTATCAAATCAGTTTTGCAACTTCAATTTGCCCTGCGTAATTGGCGTAATCAATTACGCACGAACCTGAGTGCACAAGAGATTCATTGCAAATGATATGATATACAAATTCAGTAGATTTCTTAATATATATATATAGGATTTGAACCAAAATTACTGAATTTTGTCGAATTCGTACTTCCTATGATGGATTCAACCCTTGCTTACGACCTGTGACGACCCAAACCAATAGCATGTATTGTACGCTTTGGCCCTAGGCCCACACGTCCAAACCCATAGCATGCAAACCTAAATTATGTCTTATAAAACTCTTCAGTCTTCACTTCCTCTGCCATTTCTATATGGATTTCGCCTAAGGTGTCATGTGCACTTCCTCTTAACAAGCCTAAACATTTTTAGACTGGGAATTACCATCTTGAAAATTCTAGCAGAGGCGTCAGAAAGAGTCAGTGAAGCACGCAACAAACAAATTGCTGGCATAAACATTGATTAGTAGTTCAACCCAACAGATCCTCCAAAGCTATGGAATGCATTAGCAGCAGTAACATCCCAAAGTTATGGCAGCACTGTATTGAATACTCCAACTTATAAAATGATCATCTAGACACTTTCAAAGTTTATATGCCACGTTAGCGTCAGGTGTCCACAAGACATAGGGGACGAGTTGAGGTGTCTAGACACACTCCAACTTTGAGAAATACACATCTAAACACCTCAACTCGTTCCTACTGTGTGGACACCTGATGCTGACATGACACATAAATTTTGGAGGTCTCATCATTTTGTAAGTTAGAGTGTGTAAGTAGTGTGTGAGTGACAGAGGCGGAGCCAGGATTTGAAGTTTGTGGGTTCGGGGTTCTAATTCTTTAAAGTTACTGGGTTCTTAATTAATAATTTGTACATATTTGACAAAATTTTTAATACAAATATATGGTTCGGACAAAAGCTACTGGGTTCGGCCGAACCCCACCCGAAGGGCTGGCTCCGCCCCTGGTGAGTGAGTTTTGATTGTGCACACAAGGGAAGAAGGATGGTATGGCAGATAAAGAATGAGTAAAAATTGGGGTGAATCGAATTGGGGGCAACAATCAGGCCATTTAATTGCAAAACTCTTCATTTTGTGATCGCAGAACAGGTGCACCAGATCATAGTTACACTGCATTTTAGAAAGAAAAAAAAAACTCTAGACCTCCATATGTTGTTCAACAAGCACCTAAATGAGCTGAAATTTGGGAGATAAAAGAAACATATTTACCTACAAAATATAAATGAGAAAGGACACTGCTAAATCATATAAAGAAAAATAATGCATAGAACAAAAAATTGTTACGTCATGATCCGATACACCGAGCGTCACCCCACTTATTTGCCTGCAAAAAGTAGTTAATATAGTGTATACTCTACTTTCAATTTATCTCTCATTTTTATTTTTATTTTTAAAAAAAATTAATACTGTAACTTTTTATATTAGTAGTTTTTTAATTTCAACATCTCACATGACATATTTAAGATCACAAGAATTAAAATTTATTTTAATACATTAATTGCATATATTTTTATTTAAAGATCAAAAGATTTAAAAAAAAATATTTAATGTCATCGATCAAACAACAACACATAAATGAAATAGAGGTAATAATAATAAAGGCATAACTCTTTAGGATTTAAGTATATGTTTTAGATTATAACCTCTGGAATAGTTGTGCGTAGGGTGCTTATAGGTTGTACACCCATTTGTGGAATTACACTGAGTATGATGTTGTTGTTGTAATGATGCAGCTTTTCAATATATAATTCCTCCAACCAAACCGATAAGATATCGATTTGTTCGATATCAACTTATTGGTTATCGAACGGTTATCTATCGATTTATCGATCATATTAATAATACCATCACAAATAAATTCATATTATAGCATACTATAAGTTATAAAATGTAACGAAGTCTTAAGAACTTGGTCTGGGACTTCAATTAAAAATTTCAAACAATAACATAAATGGTGTTCATAACTGGGAAAATAATTAAGGAAGCTTGATAAATGAAAGTTTCGAATCGTTGCCCAACCGTTGATCCAATAAGTCGATGTAAACAAACCAGTAAGCGTACTTTGGGATTACGTTATCGGTTTGATTTTGAACACCCCTGCGTGTTGAATATTCAAATTATTATAGAAAGTTCTAGCGAGGAGGCTTTCGTTACACTCAATGCAATGGAATGAACTTTTATAATGTTTTCAACTTTTCATGCCATACAAATGTTGTTGCTCTTACTTGTACAAGTGGAATAGTCTTCTTCAAATGACTTAGACCCTCTTCGATGTTCCAATCTCGACTGAGCATACGTCATGCTGCTTGGAAGAGTTCTCTTTAAGATAGTACTAATATATTACTATTAATTAACATGCATTATGTTATTTCCTGTGCTTTGATTATTCTATGTTATCTGTGTCGCTTGCGTTACTTCATTTCCATATCGCTTTGAATCTCTTAGCCGTATCTGACCTCTTTTTATGTTTTTATTGAGCCGAGGGTCTCTCGGAAACAGCCGTCCTACCTTGGTAGGAGTAAGGTCTGCGTACACTCTACCCTCCCCAGACCCCACGTTGTGGGATTTCACTGGGTTGTTGTTGTTGTTGTAATTAACATGCATTATAACAAAAATACAAGGTCTGGGGAACAGTAGGATCTTGCACAATACTTTTTTTAAAAGTGCTTCTTTTAAGAAAACAAAGAAGTAATTTTGACTTCTCAAAGCTTACCAAACGGGCTGTAATACTTTGCTTAATAATATAGTTCCTAGTTTATATGTCCTGACTGTTTTTTGGACTAACGGATTCAATTTCTTTTTTCCTTTTCTCCTTCCATAGCTAGCAAGTCCGTTACCCTTTTTTGCTCCTTGTAGCAATGCCTGGGAGCTGGATCCCTGACCGGCTTATTCAGAATATTATGACAATAATTACTTTTTCAAGATATTACAATAATAATTTAAAATATTGCACAAATTAACCCATTTCCCCCTAATCAAGAACTGAAGAGACATATGATTACCGCTACGAGAAACAAATGATATGGAGTTGATAATTCATATCAAAAGCTAAAAATGATCATATTTGAGAATGTGAATAATAGGATTAATCTATAGGTTGGATCTTATTTTTTCTCATTATCAACCTCTATATATTTTGAAAACAGCCTAAAACACCTCACAGACAACATAATTTTATTAATTGGATTACAACATATCACCTCATTTGCACTTATTGCTATTCTCGCAAAAATGAATCAGCTCTTGAGCAACTGCATCCATCTCTTCACCTCTTATAGATTTCAAGTTCTTGCTGATATCTCTAACTTTGGCCCTCAAATTTCCCCCCATTTTTCCTGTTATGACACCTTTCACATTCTCTACAATTTCTCCTCTCTGAATTTTGCCATCATCGTCTCTAACAGTCTCCACTGCAACTCCCAATTCTACTATCAACCTAGCATACTCCCAATTCTACTATCAACCTAGCATTCATTGGTTGATCAAGATGTATAGGCATGGCTATAATTGGAACCCCAAAATCTACACTTTCCATTACCGAATTCCAACACACAATGACTTGTAAATCCTCCAGTACTTGGATGATTTAGAATTCTTGGTTGTGGTGCAAATTTGTCCAAAACTCTTCCCCTATCTCCAATTCTTTCAAGAAAACCTTTCGGCAATGCATCTTCAAGATTTTGTTCTTCCCCCTTTGGAAATCTCGCAACCCATATGAAATTAACATTACTAAGCTCCAGCCCAAAAGCTATTTCTTCCATATCTTCTTTTGACAAGAAATACTCACTTCCAAAGGAGACAAAAATAGTTGAATTGTCATCTTTCTTTCCTAGCCAATGAATGAACTCCACATCATCTGCGTCGTCAGCTATGGGATCTTGGACGGGTGGACCAACAGGAACAACCTTCCAATTGATCAATTCAGTGCAATAATCTATGTATTTGGCCTCTATAGTTCTAGAGGTGCTCATCAGCATGATTTGCATATTTCCATCAGCTAAACGATCGCCATCATCAGGTTCTTTCTCTTTAGCAGATTTTGCCAACAATTCGCCCATTTTTACTTGCTCAATTTTCCTGAGATAAATAGCTGGGAAAGGAAATTTAAACCCTGGTTTCTTTACTAAGTTATAAAAATATGAAACCACAACTGCACCAGAAGTTACGAGCTTGACTGCTGGAATGTTCTCTTCGTTTGCTACGCGTTCAGCCCATTGCTGCATTATGTCATAAATTACCAAATCAGGTTTCAGATTTTGCAAGATTTTCGACAAGTTGGGTTTTGACATTTTCAGGGCCTTTTGAAGGGTGTGATTGAGATGGGGCGGGAGGCCATTGGTTTTATGGTAATGAGGAGGAAGTTCAGGCAATTCAGGTAAGTGAAGTTCGACAAGTTGAATCGAATCAGAGTATTTTTCGGGGATAATCTTGATGGTAGATTTGAGATTGATAGGCGTAGAACAAAGGTGAATCAAGAATCCCCTGTCCGCGAGTTTCTTGGCTACATTTAGAAACGGACTGATGTGTCCATATGCCAACCATGGAAACATTAGTACTCTCAAAGTACTAGGACTTTCTGTTACTTCTGTATCCATGATCAAAATCTTGAAAGACACTATTGTTATACTTACTTCGTGTTTCTCTATAGAGTGATAGAAGGATGAGAAAATGAGAAATGGGCTCTTTGTGGAGTTTGTGGCATTGGCTGCCTTATGTATTAGAAATACTAGAGAGATGAGAGAAAACAGGAGTGTGAAAAGTACTCTTTAATATTCTTGCCGAATTTTTTAATAAGCTACTATTAGAGATTGAAAAATGGTTCAGTGATTTTAGTGCCGGGCTAAAAATGTGAAATTTGTGATTGGTTGCTGACTTTCTTAGGATATTTCGATGTAGACTTTTAGCAATGTGTTATGCAAAATGACTAGTTGTGTGACTGAATGTACGTAATTAATGTCACGTCCGATTTTTATGGTGATTGGTATGTGTGGTGACTTACGTAAGATTTTTTATAAGCAACGTTTTTAAAGAAGCGAATAATTGAATAAATTAATGTAACAATAACATAATTTAGAAAATACAATTCAAGTATAATACTGTAACTTTTTTCGATGAGTTCTCATTTGTTTGAAATGACTAAATATTTTTTTCTTTACAAGATTTCAAACAACTACTCAAAAGCTCATCATTTATTTGATTTCATCAGTGCATCTTAATCAATTTCATTGCTGAAAAAACTCTCTCAACATTGATTTCTCCTTTTTAAGTATGGAGTTGAACTTAAATATTAATAGGTGCTTGTCCGCATGGCTTTGCTACTCCATTTCTAGTGGCTTCATTAACTTTTTGTCAGAAGAGAGTTAGGCTAGCTGAATTCAAACACTTGATATCCCTTATAGGAATTAGGAATGGCATGAGATATTTAAGGGATAATATATAAGGTTGTACACAATGAAATTAAAAAGTTAAAAATTAGAATAAATTGTATTTATGTAATTTTTTGAAAGTAAATTTTAATATTTTTAAATACTTTTTTTAAAAGTTGTATTAATATAATTATCCCTTTAAAAATATTTATGGAAAGTCTGATTAGCATTATCGCTTTTGGCTACTAGCTTATTCAGAATATTACGATGATAATTAAGTTTATTTAATATATTATAACAATAACTAAAAGCATTGCACTAATTAACCTATTTTTCCCTTGCTCAAGAATGGAAGGAACATAATTAACCGCTACAAGAAACAAATAATATGGAATTGAGAAGTCATATCGAAAGCTAAAAAAAATCATATTTGAGAATGTGAATAGTAGGATAAATTTAGATTGCATTCTATTTTCTCTCATTATTTCAACCTTAATATATTTTGAAGATCAACTAGAAACACCTCACAGACAATATAATTTGTTAATTGACTTACAACATATGACATTATTTCAACTTAGGACTATTCTTACAAAGTTGAATTAGCTCTTCAGCTGCAGTATCCATCTCTTCATCCCTTATAGATTTTAAATTCTTGCTGATATCTCTCATTTTGGCCTTCAAATTTTCCCCTGATTTACCAGCTATGACATCTTTTAGAATTTCTGCAATTTCTTCTCTATGAATCTTGCCATAATCATCTCTAACAATCTCCACTGCAACTCCCAATTCTACTATCAACCTAGCATTCATTGGCTGATCAAGATGTATAGGCATAGCTATTATTGGAACCCTAAAATCTACACTTTCCATTACAGAATTCCAACCACAATGACTTATAAATCCTCCCGTACTCGGATGATTTAGAATCCTTGGCTGTGGTGCAAATTTGTCCAAAACTCTTCCCCTATCTCCAATTCTTTCAAGAAAACCTTTTGGTAGAGCATCTTCAAGATTTTGTTCTTCCCCCTTTGGAAATCTCGCAACCCATATGAAATTAACATTACTAAGCTCCAACCCAAAAGCTATTTCCTCCCTATCTTCTTTTGACAAGAAATACTCACTTCCAAATGAGACAAAAACAGTTGAATTCTCATCTTTTTTTCCTAGCCAATCAATGAGTTCCATTTCATCCGCGTCATCAGCGATTGGATCTTGGACAGGTGGACCAACTGGAACTACTTTCCAATTGCTCAATCCACTGAAATAATCTATGTATTTGGCTTCTATAATTCTAGAGGTACTCATCAACATGACTTGCATATTTCCATCAGCAAAAGGATCCACACCATCAGGTTCTTTATCTTTAGCAGATTGGGCCAACAATTCGCTCATTTTTTCTAGCTCATTTTTCCTGAGATAAATAGCAGGGAAAGGGAATTCAACCCCTGGTTTTTTTACTAAGTTAAAAAAATATGACAATACAGCTGCACCCGAAGTTAAGAGCTTGACTGCTGGAATATTTTGTTCATTCGCCACGCCTTCAGCCCATTGCTGCAATAAGTCATAAATTACCAAATCAGGTTTCAAATTTTGCAAGATTTTCGAGAAGTTGGGTTTGGACATTTTCAGGGCCTTTTGAAGTGTGTGATTGAGATGGGGTGGGAGACCATTGGTCGTATGGTAATGAGGAGGAAGTTCAGGCAATTCAGGTAAATGAAGTTCGATAAGTTGAATCGAATCAGAGTATTTTTCAGGGATTTTCTTGATGGTGGATTTAAGATTGATGGCCGTAGAACAGAGGTAAATCAAGAATCCTCTATCCACAAGTTTCTTGGCTACATTTAGAAATGGAGAGATGTGTCCATAAGCCAACCACGGAAACATCAGGACCCTCAAAGTATTTTTATGTACGGTTACTTCTGTACTCATGATTGAAATCTAGAAAGATAATATTGGTATACTTAATTCTTGTTTTTCGACAGAGTGAAAGAAGGATGAGAAATGAGAAATGGACTTTTTGTGGAGTTTGTGGCATTGGTTCTGGCTTATTTATTTGAAAAAAAAAAAAACAAGAGATACAGGGGACAAAAAAGAAGTGTGAAAAGTATTCCGTTTGTTATATTATTGCTGAATATTTTAATAAGCTTCTAGAGACTGAAAATTGTTCATTATTTTTTTTAAAAAAAATTGTTCATTGATTTGGGTGCCAAGCTAAAAAACAGTGAAAGTTATTGGTTCCTGACTGTTCTAGGATATTTCGATGTACACTTTCAGCCAAGTTTCATGCAAAGTGACTAGTTGTGTGACTTCGTTGGAAATTTCAAAACAGAAAATTCAGCCAGGTTTTGGGAAAGTGACTGGTTGTGTGACTGTTTGAGGTATTTCTATCGTAGAGTTTAAGTAGGCGTTTGGCTATAGGATTTGGAAGAATGATTTCGTTCTTTGATTTCAAATGACCGATTGTTTCATGAACATTGCATAAAATTGCAACTTTAACTTCATATCATGATTTTAAGTTTCAAATTTTTTAAAAAGTAGAATTTGGGATTTCAAATTGTGATTTCAAGTTTCTTTTAAATGTAAAACTTGACCCATAAGTTGGTAGATATATTTTTTAAACATAAAACTTGACTCAAAGTAACAATGTTGGTTCGTCATCTGATCGGAAATGCATGCTGGACTTGAAGAGACTGTCTGCAGCATGTGTTAGGATTATATTAAAGAGTGTTACAGTACAACTCATATTCAATTTTGAGAAGTGTCTAGATGATCATTTTATAAGTTGGAGTGTTCAACTGATACAGTGCTGCTATAACTTTGGGATGTTACTGCTGCTAATGCATTCCATTGCTTTGGAGGATCTGTTGGGGCTGAACTGCTAATCAATGTTTATGCCAACAATGTGTTTGGTGTAATGCTTCACAGACTGTTTCTGACGCCTTTGCTAGAATTTTCAAGATGTTAATTCCCAGTCTAAAAATCTTCAGGCTTGTTAAGATGAAGTGCACATGACACCTTAGGCGAAACCCATATCGAAATGGGAAAGGAAGTGAAGAATTTTATAAGACGTAACTCAAGTTTGCATGCTATGGGTTTGGACGTGTGAGCCTAGGGCTAAAGCGCGTACAATACATGCTATTGGTTTGGGTCGTGACAGGTCGTAAGTAAGGAGTGAATCTATCATAGGAAGTACGAATTCGACAAAATTCAGTAATTTTGATTCAAATCCTATATATATATATATATATATATATATATATAAAGAAATCTATTGAATTTGTATATCATATTATTTGCAATGAATCTCTTGTGCACTCAGGTTCGTGCGTAATTGATTACGCCAATTACGCAGGGCAAATGGAAGTTGCAAAACTGATTTGATAACAAAGAAAAAAAATTGTTGTACTAGTAGCCTTGTGTTGGAATATTGTTTATTCTTATTGTAGGGGTCTCTATTGGAGTGGTTATTCTTATCGACAGTCTCTTCAACTCAATTTACAATTGAATTCCATTCAATGAAGGGTTTTCCTTCGTATTTTTCAGAAGAAAATCATTTTGTAAGAGACACACTTATTACGTGGCAGACAAAACTTGTATGAAACTCCTTCCATACTTTGTCACGTAAATTTTTGGGTCTCACTTTCACAAAAATGGGCCAACTAGGGCTTCTCTATTTCTCTCCTTTTCCAATTATTTTTGTTTTGGTTGAGTTGCTTTTTCAAATTTTGCTACTTCTTTACCTTAATATGGAATCAATATTTCTAGTCTAACTCTTCCTATTTTTTACATTTTAACACTTTAAAATTAATTCGTTCTCTTATTCCTCTCTAAGCATATCCATAGGTTTTCAAAGGCACTCAAATCAATCAAATACTCTCCAGCCAAAACAAAAGAGGAAAAGGGAAGAGCACCAAAGTAATACTCCAGAATATGTATGAAAATTACTTTTCGCTGGCGGTGTTTTAAAAAATTATAGGCTCGAATAACAAGAAAAAATACATTAAAATTGAAGAAAATTCAAGAAAATTATATAATCAGTAAAGAAATGTATATAACTATAAACATGCCAACATGTGCACAAATAGTACAAAAAAAGTTTCTTGGAAATGTGAAAGATGTAAAGGTTCATTATACCTATAAAAAAATTATGATGGAATATAATTTTGTAAAAACTGAGACTTTGATTCCTAATAATTAAAAAGAATAAAAATGACAATAATATTAAGTTATTATTGAGAATTAAAATTAGAAAAGAAATCACTAATATTCATTATCATACAAATATTAACTTTTTTTTTTTGGAGTAGAGTTTCTAGAATAATATCTAAACTAGAGTTATACTAAAAAAAATTCAAAATCAAAAACCAACTTGAAAGGAATAAATTAAAGAAAGCAAAAAAGGTTGAAAAAAATTATGTATAAATAAGGAAACCCAAAGCATGGAAGCGACCAAGAAGGACAACAACATACCCGAAAGTGGGGTATGAAAGAGTAGAAAGTATGTAGATTTTACTTTTGCCTCCGTGGAAGAGGAAGGCTCAAGGTTATTTTCTATACATTCTTGGCTAAGTAAACAAGAAGGAAAAAACTCTTATTTTGTAATTTCAACCTTAGCTTCATATCATGATTTTAAGTTTTAAATTTTTCTAAAAGTAGAATTTGGATTCCAATTTGTGATTTCAAGTTTTTTTTAAATGTAAAACTTGACTCATAAGTTGGTAGATATATTTTTTAAACGTAAAACTTGACTCAAAGTAACAATGTTGGTTCGTCATCTAATCGGAAATGCATGCTCGACGTGAAGAGGTTGTCTGCAGCATGTGTTAGGATTATATTAAAGAGTGGTTACACTACAACTCATATTCAATTTTATTTTTTTATTGAACTAAAGTTCGATCAATAGACGTTGTATTTCTTAAAAATGTAATTTAGTAGCGTATTAAATTTGTTATGATCTAGATACGATGGTGTAGCAGATGCTGGAAGTGTGTCCAGTGATGTTGTTTTTCTTGAGCTGTAATTCTTCCACTTGGTAATAAAATACTTAATTACCAAAAAACTTTGCTATGATTTATTTTTTGAACATTTGGTAAGATTTTATAAGAATTGAGAAAGTGTTGATAGTTTTCACAACTTGTGAAATTTTTATGTTTATGAGAAAAAATACAACTTAAGAAATTCAAATTACATATCCAAAGAAACTTCAACTTCAAATCAATCTGATTTCAAATGGACAATTTGCAGGATTGCCTTTCGCTGCGAGTGGTCCTTAATTTTTTTTCCCTCAAATTGGTGGTCTTTAACTTTTTCCCTTCGCTAAAAAATAAATTTCACAAGGCAGAATTCTGCCTTAAATTTGCATGGGTAGATTTATAAAATTCTACCTTGTGATTTTTTTTTTACTGAGCTGTGATTCGAACCCACAACTTCAGGATATGAGGTAAAGGGGAAAACTTAAAACCACCAATTTAAAGGTAAAAATTAAAGACCGCCTCAAATGAAGGGCAATCCGAGCAAAAAAAAAAAGATTTCAATTCATGTCAACGGGCCTAATTGGTTTAGCCATGTTTGGGAAATGAACTCGAATGTTTAACCGAGAAAATTTATACTTTCCTGCTTTTCTTGAAATTCGTGTCAATTCAAATGAGATACTGTCTTCATTTCATATTAAGTGACCTTTTAAGCTTTTTATTTTATTTTAAAATAAGTGACGCTTTAGGATTTCAAAAAGAAATTAATCCTATTCTTCCAAACTTAACCTTATTTATAATCAAGAATCATTAAATAACTTTCTTTTTTTAAGCATTAATTAGAGGTAAGTTAATAAAAATACTCATCATTTTCTAGAAGTAAGCAATTTCTTAAACGATGTGCATGAGCTAAAAGAGTCACTTATTATGGAATGGAGAGAGTAACATATATTGATTTTATTTTAATAGCAAGGTCACTGTTATCACGACTCTTCCCTTATTACTCCCCTCGTCCCATAATAAGTGTCATGTTAGCTAAAAAAATTGTCTCATAATAAGTGTTATCTTAGAAAATCAAGACATAAATTGACTAGTTTTTTTCAACTCTATCCTTAGATAAAAACTGAAAAGTTAAAGTAATATCTAAATGATGATTGGAAAAGCCATATGTAACTTGGATTGTTGGATTTTCAATGTCAAAAGGATTACTACTTGTATATGCTCTAATCAAAAGGAAAAAATAATTTATTTTTATTATATAGGGATAATTTAATAAATATTACATTGCATTATTAGTTTTTTAATATATTTATTATTTGTTAAGATGA
Source organism: Lycium barbarum (assembly GCF_019175385.1). Classification (NCBI taxonomy): domain Eukaryota; kingdom Viridiplantae; phylum Streptophyta; class Magnoliopsida; order Solanales; family Solanaceae; genus Lycium; species Lycium barbarum. Next base: position 11,205,704 of record NC_083346.1, read on the forward strand.
CACTTATTATGAGACGAAGAGAGTAATTTTTATCGCATTATAATACTGTGCATCCGGTTATACGTGTCGTAAGTGATTACGCAGGGCATCTACAAGTGGCAATAATGATTGACAAGACAAAAGGGTTGTGCCTGCTTTCTCTCTTGGAAATTGGTATGACTTTTCATTTTATAAAGAGTACGTAAATTATTTTAGGTGTCCTAGTTTGACCGATTGCAAAATTTTAAATTTATGGGTGTTAACTTGATTTAGCGCGAAGTTTAAAAAATATAGAAAATAACTTTATATTTTAAGTTATGCCTGTCAACCGGTTCCAACCGGAACCTGACCGGTAACCGGTTAGGAAACCGGCCGGTTCCGGTTCCAAAATCGGAACCGGTTCCGGTTTAACCGGTTTCGGTTAACCGGTTTTAAGGTCCAAACCGGAACCGGTCCGGTTTGGATTCGTTAAAATATTATTTTTTTTTGTTTTTTGTATTATATATATATATATTATAGTATTTATTTGTATATTGTAGGTATATTTACATATGTTATACAATTTTATAATTAAAGTTTAAATATTTACTGACTAATAGCCTAACAGCAAGTCAGCAATACAGAATAGTGCTTTTCGTACACATATATATGTATAACTTACATATACTTATATATATGTACTATATACTCTATATACTTATATATATGTATAAGTTAATATATATATATATATACTATATGTACTTATATATATGTACTATATACTCTATACATATCTACTATATATACAATATATACTTAATATATATACTATATATATTTATATAATATATATACTTATATACTATATATACTTATATATGTGTATAACGTAATATATATAGTATATATACTATATATACTTACTTATTATATACTATATATACTTACTTATATACTATATATACTTACTTATTATATACTATATATACTTACTTATATACTATATATGTACTATATACTATATATAAGTAAGTATATATATACTTATATACTATATAAACTTATATACTATATATACTTATATATGTGTATAACTTAATATATATAGTATATATACTATATATACTTACTTATTATATACTATATATACTTACTTATATACTATATATGTACTATATACTATATATAAGTAAGTATATATAGTAAGTATATATAGTATACTTACTTACTTATATATGTGTATAACTTAATATATATAGTATATATACTTGTATATATGTACTATATACTATATATAATTACTTATATACTATATACTATTATTTCTATATATACTTAAAATATACTAAGAATATACTATATATACTATATACTATTTTTTCTATATATACTATATATACTATTTTTTCTATATATACTATATATACTTATATACTATATACTATTTTTTCTATATATACTATTTTTTCTATATATACTATATATACTTATATACTATATATACTATTTTGTTTAAGTATACTATATAACTTAAGTATATTCTTAGTATATTTTAGGTATATTCCTAACTTAATAAAAGTAAAAATATAAACACAAATAAATAGAAGAAAGCTCAATGAGCCATATATTTTATTCATTCTTGGATAACATTTATTTGCAAGTTGTATTTTTTTTTAACTTGCAAATAATACATGAGTTATACAAAAATAGTAGAATAATAAAATCACCAATTTTGAACCATTTCATTAATTTCCCCCACATCATATTCGGTCATGGAAATATCTTCAAAGTCTTCCATTTGGTCCGGTCCACTAGCTATCAAATCTTCAATTTCTTCCTCTTCGCCTTGCTCCGCTTCTGAGTTTTGGTTGCGTCACTCCGATCTAATCCAATCTCGAATGCACACTAGTACTTGCAAGCTAAAGCCGGATAATGAATGTCTATGGTCTCCAATTTGCTGTCTTCCTTGGCTAAATGCGCTCTCCGAAGCCACGGTTGATACTTGAACCGTAAGGATATCTCGAGCCATTCTTGAAAGTATCGGATAGCTTGCCTTGTACTTCTTCCACCATGCTAAGACGTCCACCTCATCCAGTTGGCTAATATCCACATTTGGCTGCATCAAATAAAAGTTAAATTCATCAAAGTTTGCAGTAGAAGAAGATGTAGGCTGTGAATGTAAAACTTTTAAACCCGACAAGCCCTTTTTGCTACTATGAGAAGTAGTAGGGCGTGGAGCAACTGGTGTAGCACGTTCTTCCAAACTAGAATAATGAGTAAAAACTCTTCTAAACTCATCATCAATAGCGAGATCGGCTTCAGCTAAAGATGGTTGAACTCCCTCTTCAATTTCTAAAAATGTATAAATTTGACTAACCAAATTTTTAGTATAAGACACTTTTAAACAAGGATTTAAAAGGGAACCCAATATAAATAAAGTTGGGATTGGAAAAAAATACTTCTTAAATTTGATTATCATTTCAAAAATAGCCACTTGATAATCGGGTTTATATTTATACTCTTGTAAAACTCTAGCTATTTCCGCTAAGTAGGCTAAAATTTCCGGTTACCGTGGGATAGAATTGTCTAGAAAAAGCAAGAGTTGCATTATAAAAATTTTCTAAGAGTTCAATACATTCTTTAACATCTTCCCAATGCCTATAAGTTAACCAATCCTCACTATCAATATTATATTTGTTGTGAACTTGTTGTATGAGAATCCTATACTCATATGCTTGTTGTAGCATAATGTAAGTGTAATTCCACCTAGTCTCAATTTCTACTTGAATTTTCCTAGGTCTAAGGTTATTTTCCACACAAGCATTCTTAAAATCTCTAATTCTTCCCCTATTAGCATTACAAAAAAGAAACGCAACAGCATTTCTAACTTTTTGAACAGAATCATCAAAATGCATAAGACCATCTTTAACAATTAAATTTAAAATGTGACAACTACATCTTACATGAAAAATATTTCTTAGAGGAGGGTTTATTTCTCTTTTTAAAAGACCAATTGCCTTTGTATTATTAGAAGCATTATCTAAAGCAATACAAAGTGTTTTTCTATAAATGTTAAAAAATCTCATTATAGTAGACATTGAATCGGCTAAAAAATTTCCATCGTGACGACCTTTTCCTTCGTCGTATAAAAAAACTATAATTCTTTTTTGCATAACCCAGTTGTCATCAACCCAATGACATGTAATAGCAAAGAAATCTAAATGGTTAATACTAAGACCCAAATCAGCGGTAAGACAAACATTACAATTTAAAGAATTAAATACATGGCGCAAATAAAATCTATATTTTTTAAACAAATCTATAACATCGGCTCTACAAGTACTTCTAGGAATACCCTCAAATAACGGGTTATAACAACGTTGAATGTAAGTAACAAACCCTAAACCCGAGGGAAAGGAAAATGGTAAACAATCATAAGCTACCATTTTAGCTACTTTTACGCGTTCTTTTTTCTTGTCATACTTAAAATTTCTACCGGTTCGTGGGTCTATCGTCATTTGAATCCCCCCCACATTTGAACCCGTTTGCTCTCCCCAAACATCCATATGTTTGGTTCTCATATGAGCATTTAGTGTACCCGTTCCACCATCCTTACCAGTTCCTTTCTTAAAACTAAATACTTGTCCACATAGGGTACATGTAACTGATTGATCTTCCCTATCCTTAGTCATAAATTTCCAAACTTTAGTTGTTGGCCTACGAGTTCTAGGCGGTTTGTCTTGTGTATGTGATTGTGCAGGACCTGTATCTCCTATAGGATTTTCGGGGGGTTGTGTTTCATCATCATCATCGTCTAAGTCTTCATTAAAAGTGTCGGTAAAATGTTGTTGCATTGCCTCATGACCTAAAAGTGGATTATTTCCACCAACATCAATACCTAAATTAGGTGTTTCTTCCACAAATGTTTCCTCATTAAGCGCACCCCTAACAGTACGACTACTACTACCGGCACCACGTCTTAATCTCTTTGACATTATTAAATAGAAATAATTTAAATCACAATCAAATAAATCACAAGAAAATAATTACAACAAATTAAATTGCTAGAATTAAATTGCGTAAATTAAATTTCAAAAAATAAATTGCTAGAATTAAATTGCGTAAATTAAATTTCGAAAAATAAATTGCTAGAATTAAATTGCAAAAATTAAAGATAGAGTTGGAACGAAGGTACCAAATTGCCGGAATAATTTCCAACAAAGCGAAGGCGGCTAGAATTGCAAATCCACCAAAGCTACTTCGGATTGTTGCAAAATCACCAACTCCACCAACAATATTATAATTGCAAAATTAATAATTGAAAGTTCAAACTATAATAAGACTTTGTGGCTAATTATTGCAAAGTAACTATAATTGAGAGATTGAGATTTGAGAGAAAGATGAAGAAGAGTGAATTGAAATGAAAATGAAGAAGGGTTTATATAGGGGTGGGGGAGGGGTTAAAGTGTTAAAAAAAAAAAAATTGGGGGCCAAAAATTAAGAAAATGATCGTTTGGCAACGGCCATTTTTGCAAATGGACCGTTGCCAACGGTCCATTACCGAGGCCCAAGTCCAACGGCTCTTTCCTTTTTTTTTTTTTTTTTTTTTTTTTTTAATTTTAACCGGTTTAACCGGTCCGGTTCCGGTTAAGAAAAAATTGAAACCGGACCGGTTAACTAATATCCGGTTAACCGAAACCGATTAACCGGTTATACCGGTTCCGGTTCCGGTTCCGATTTAACCGGTCCGGTTACCGGTTAAAACCGGTTACACGGAACCGGTTGACACCTTTATTTTAAGTGTCCTACTTATAATCTTAAATATGTATCATATACCAAAAAATTTCATTTGAATCTTTTAAAATTTTAAACATGTCATGTCTTTCCTATATATTTTGGGGGATGCGTGATGCATTAAAGGTAGAATGAAAACACAGGCGCACCCATATGGAAGGTGCACTCCCATCGAAAAAAATTATGTATATATATCTTGAGAAATTAGTATATATTTGATTGTGCACTCTAACTAAATGAAAGTCTCTTTGGAGCACATTGATTGTAACTGCTGCTTTTCTTACATGTCACCCCGGATCGAACTCGATTTGAGCCAATTTTTAGGAAAACAAAGACAATAAGCATTAAATGGGCTCGCCCTGATTCGAACTTGTACTGTTCACCACATATTGCACAGCCTTAGCCACTGAGCTATCTCTTTCATTTGCTTCACTGTGTTAAATTTTATTTATTACACATATTTAACCTATATACTTGCTATTTTCGCCACTACTACGCTATTAGTGACCGACCCGACACAGTATTATCCCTCAGTTGTTATTTAAATTTTTGTTGTCGTTTATGTTAAGATAATGATGGCTACCCGTCTTAAAATCCTGGATCCGCTTCTGAATGAAAATGTTTCAAATTAAAATTCACCAATACAAAAATATGATGTTTTTTTTAACAGATTTAAAAAGAATGCATAAACGAGATCTGAGGGGTTGTGAGATTTTATATTCGCTTGACACGTCAACTCTATCAATTGATTTTCGATGTCGACGGTTTCCTTCTAGTCCACCCTCTAGTCCGTTTTACTTGACCTGGTTATTAAAAATAATTTGTCCAAAATACATGGCATTTTAAAAAATTAAGATAAAATTAATCATATATTTTTCACTTTTACTTTTACACTAATAAATGTGGAGCCAAATTAATGTGGTGAAAGAAAGTAGCATTAAATTGGGATCAAATTAAAGAATAAATAAAAAATAAATTATCAAACACTTTTTTAATTAATAATTTATTAATGAGCGTATAAACGACAAAACATAACAAGTAACGTGACAGGAGGGCGTAGCTTTTTGTTTCAATTAGTTCAACGCTTTCCCAGTTTTTGTTCCTCCCAAATTATTGATGTTTCTCTATATTCATAGTTTTCCTTTATGGACTTGCTCTTTTGTTCTGCGAGAGTATCTGTCCGTAAAAATACAACTGAAAATACATTTACAATTGAAAAATAAAATGAAAAAATAAAAGTATTTTTAGGCCGAGGTGCGGATATCTTGCTATCTTTAAGGAGATTCAAGCTCACTACAGCAAATCTTTACCGATCCAGCATTAATCTTCTTGACTTGTCCCCTACAGGATACAACGTTATCTGACCATGTCATATAACTCAACAAACCCTGGACAAGATGTTGAGTCCAAAACTCCACAAAAAAAAAAAAAAAAAAAAAACAAACAAACAAACAAACCTTTCTTCAACTAAATAAACCCTCTTTTTTCCCTCTCTTTTCAGGCACTCTATATTTTTCTCTACTCCCACGCGGTAAGGATGACTTCTATTTATAGGTGTTGGATGAAAGTGGGGTAATAATATGAGTAGATAACGGGAGAATTATGGTTTATAAAGGTTACGTGAGTTACAAGAGAAATATGGGTGAATAAATATGATAATGGTGAGGTGAGTTACAAGAAAAATTATGAGCACATTCTTCCTTTTAAATGGCCACTAACGTGAATGTTGATAAATGTTGTTGATAAATTTGACACTTTAATATGATAATTGTAATATTAAAATGCTCAAATATCTTATGGTATCTCACTATTAGAAACAGAGTTTTTTCGCACTGACATTTAGTGGAAAATTTATACTATAAAACATGATTTTTCCAACTTATTCCTACCGAACCAGCTCACTCGGAAAACACATGGTGGGAACAGGTTCTCATTGAAACACTGGAAAACTTTCTAATTTTTCCGTGTAAAAACACTACCATATAGGTTTTCTTACCGACATTCAGTAGGAAATAGTCACAGAACATTTTTCAATGGGAAATCAATGAAAAAATAGAGATATTTTAGTAGTTTCTGTCAATAACTTAAATAGTGAAAAATGAACATATATACCTATTGTGTCTTGTGTGTGAAAAACTCCTACTAGTACCTTGAACTTGAAGGTAGAGAAATGGTGTATTTATCAACAGATTGAAATTAGAACCATCTTTTTGGTAATCATGTAAAATTAATTGATCAGTAGATTAATATTTTCATATATATTTTTCACAGAGTCTGTCTAGAATCGCATGAATCGTTTCATCTAAAGGCATAAACTCTTAGCGAAGGTAAATCTTTTCGTTTAGATGCATACACTCCCTTTTATAACAAACTTTTCTTTTATACATGAATCAAATAGATTGTGATGAAACTCGAACTTAGACCCTTGCTTACTTTGAGTCACGTTAATTGTGTGAACGATATAATCTATGAATTTAAACTCGCAAATAAGAAAAATACACTGTTAATTAATATGCTCAAACAAAAAGTCTTTATTTTTTCCAAATATTTATATTTATTACTAGAATAATGTTAATAGTCCATGTAATAATTGTCTAAGTTCAAAGATACTTCATAAAATTTGATTTATAAAATTATACTTATGATATATAACGTCTCAAAAACGATCAAATAAATTAGTTATATTATCAATTAAAAATGAAATAGTCGATGAAATTAATTAACTAAATAATTAACAATCTAATTTCTTTGTTCCTAATTTATGTGACTCTCTTTCCTTTTTTATTTGTTCCAAAAAAAAAAAAATGATAAACAGATTTAGCAAGCTGTGTCGGTTGTGCTAAATTTGTAATGATTGTTAATTGGTGATTAATAAAGATGTTAGTTATCAAAAAAGAAATGATTTGTAGTCACACAAATGTCTAGAATTTATTTTATACTACAAATTTTAAAATTCTTTCTTTCTTTCTTTATTAAATTTTATGTCAAGTCAAATGATGTCATATAAATTGAGACGGAGGGAAGTAGCACTTATAATAAAGTTAGAAGAGTTATTTTAGAAGAATAGGCTTCAGAAAAATATATCTCTTTGTTTTTGGCAGCTGTCCTTTTGTGATTTGGTTCGTTTACTTGTATTTGAGAACTGGATCTTGGGGTTTATTCAGTGAATCATGCCAGTTTGATTCATTTGCTCCTCCAATCCCCATGATATGATATATTATAATACTATAGTCCATTTATTTCTTGTCCTTTTAATTTTCAACTCGATAAACAGTGAAAACTACATTATGGACACTTCTACAGTTTTCAAGTCTTATGTTTGTATTGTATTATATAGATTTTCTGCTCTTTCTAGAAGAATGTACATTAGGAAGAGGAACTAGTCAATTACGAGGCTGTTAAATTTTATTTGTTCTTGATGGAGACTCGCAATATTGCGACTTATTGAAACTTTTATTTTATGCTTTAGACTTTAGACGGCATAAGTGGATCTTTATTTTGTTTCTACAATTAAAGATTAACTAGTAATTTTATCTGCACTTTGCGCGGTCACACATAAATCATAATATTAATTTTCGGCCATAAATTTAATTTAAATAGAAGGAATTAAAACTTTTCACATATATATATATATATATAACTAAATTTTATAGAATTAGAGTCAAATTGATTTAGACGACCGGCAGGGTCTAATCCTGAAAATCAACTTGTGGACATATTTACTTACAAATATCATAATTTCCCTAGACTCTAGCAGGTAAAATGGAAGTTGCACTTTTAGATAGTTTTGAATTCAATCAGAAACTTGATGCATTAAAAACTTATACATAAGAAGGGAGATATTGGACTTACTTGAGTTGTAAACTTGTAGTTGCATGAAATTATTCTTTCTTGACCGATATTTTTGAAGCAAAAATGAAATATTTAATCAAAGGAAGAGTATAATAATGTCACCTAATCAATTACCGAGATATTTCATCGTATCAATACTATTTGTGAAGAAAATAACATTATTCTCGTTCTGCTCGTCTTACTCCTCGTCAAATCCGTTTAGCAGAAAGAAGACATAGAATTTATTTAGAAAATTAAGGCTAATGCTTTGTTGCTATATGCTAAATTGTCATTTAATTTGTATGGTGAAGCACTTCTTGCTATATATCAATGCATATATATCAAATTAATCAATTCCTTTTCTTTGTTAAATAGCAGATGCGTAAATCCCCTAATAAGAAAAGTTGCAAAATAGCAGACCCGTAAATCCCCTAAAAAAAAAAAAGAAAAACTGGCACATACCAAGGCAAACTAAATTATAAAACTAAACCAAGGCAAGGAAACAAAAGGAGAACGTTTCCATAATCTGACAACAGTGAGAATCAAAATTCAAAATTTAACTAAACCCAAAGAATAATTCTTGTATACTGCGAAACCTCAATGAATCAAAACTACTGTTGGATACACCGAATCAGTCAAAAGTTCAAAACCACCCCAACTTTTAATTAATAACTTTTCTGGTCAATAATGAGAAAATCAACAGATAAGAAAATTTCCTGCTGTGCAAAATAGTAGAAAACTTTTGGAAAGGTAATATCACCTTTTGATCGCTGAAAAATATGGATCAAGAATATAAATTTGAAAGCTTGCAATACGTACGAAACACTCCCCAAACACGATATTTACTCCCTCCCTTCACGAGATTGTTGTGGCCTGTGGGATTAACACTGCTGATTTTTCAATATATTTTTGTGATGAAATTTTAAGGAATCAAATTAAAAGGGAAAAAGATTATGCAATGATGTATAACAAGCTAACGTAGAAAAATTAAAGGGAAAAGAAGATTATGCCACAGTTGCTATCGCTTTCTCAATCCGCATAACAAATTTCAGTGTCATTCACGCCCCTTCACCTCCAGTCTGTGCTTATGTATTTGGAGTCCTTATGGCCTTTTATTGCGGTATAATATCTTTATATTATTTGATATTATTTGGTAGCATATTTGTAGGGAGATAATTATCATATATTAGTTAGTTTCCTTATTTTACTAATTACCATATATTAGTTAGTTTCCTTGTTTCACTAGGATCTTAGTTTCCTTGTTTCACTAGGATTCAAGATTGTATCCTATATATATTCTTTCTTGGTGAATGAATGGAACAAGTCAAGATTGTATAGTTTTTACATGGTATCAGGCCACACGTTTTTTTTCTTCTCTTCATCGTAAATTTCCATGGCCGGTGACGCCGTACCTCCTCCACCACCACCCAAAATTGAGTCTAATTCTCCTTATTTTCTCGGTCCTCAAGACCGACCCGGGGACTATATCACGCCTACTCGTTTCAAGGGCGCATCAAATAACGCTGCCTGTCGGTCAGCACTTTACTTCCGATCAATGGAAGGCTATTACGGGATTTTTTGGTAATGCTATAATTCCCGAAAATCGCTTGAATGGTAAGTTTGATGTTTTTTCTTGGATTATTGACACTGGTGCTACTCATCATGTTACCGGTGAGAAATCTTGGTTGTTTGATGTCCATACTGTTGATTGTCCTATTGGTTTGCCTAATGGTGAAAAGGTGCTTGCTTCTTTGGAAGGTTCTGTTCGACTGTCAGATAAAATCACCTTACATCATGTCCTTTATGTGCCTTATTTACGTTGCAACTTACTCTCCGTCCCCCAACTTATTGATAATTTACATACTATTGTCTCTTTTAATTCTTATATGTGTGCTATTCATGACCCACTGAATGAGCTGATTGGAACGGGAGTTAGGAGGGACGGACTATACTATTTTAGCAAACCGGACGTGGTGCAGCATGTGTCTACTGTCGTGGCAACGTCCGCATTGGAATTGTGGCATCGACGATTGGGGCATCCTTCCGAGAGAGTAGTTAAGTTGCTTCCTCATGTCAGTAGTGATAAGAGTAGTTTAACAAAGGATTGTGAAGTGTATTAACGTGCTAAGCATCCTAGAGACAAATTTCCTTTAAGTGATAATAATGCATCTAGAATATTTGAGAAAATACATTGTGATTTGTGGGGCCCATATCGCCATGTTTCGTCGTGTGGAGCTCGTTATTTTTTAACAATTGTTGATGATTTTTCCCGAGCTGTTTGGATTTACTTGTTGGTTGATAAAACAGAAGTGTTTCCGATGTTTATGGCTTTTGTTGCTATGGTTGATCGACAATTTAATCAAACAATTAAAGTTTTACAAAGTGATAATGGTACAGAATTTAATTGTTTGATCGATTATTTTTCCGCCATTGGTATTTTGTTTCAAACCTCTTGTGTGGGTACTCCGCAACAGAATGGGAGGGTAGAGAGAAAGCATAAACATGTGTTGAATGTTGCGAGGGCTCTCAGATTTCAGGCCAATTTGCCTATTTTTTTCTGGGGTGAATGTGTTCTTGCTGCATCTCATCTCATAAATCGTACCCCCACACCCAAATTGGAAAATAAAACACCTTTTGAAATTTTATTCAATAAACCTCCTTCTTTTGATGCTATTCTTACTTTTGGGTGTTTGTGCTCTGCTCATAATAAAAAAACTCAGGGTGACAAATTTGCTAGTCGGAGCAGAAAGTGTTTGTTTGTGGGATATCCATTTGGTAAGAAGGGGTGGTCGGTTGTTTGATCTTGATACGAAAGAATTTTTTGTCTCTCGTGATGTAAAGTTTGTGGAGGATGTGTTTCCTTTTTCTTGTCCGGAAGATATTAATATTTCGTCTAGTTTTTTTGATGAGGGTGCTGAAATTGATCGTGATTTTATGGTGTTCGGGGATGAATTAGGGGGCGAAGTTGATAGTTCGGAGGCTGCCGAGCAGCAGCCGCAAACCACTGCCCAACCAGTGCCTGCTGGCAGCCAGGCCGAGCTGCAGCCAGCGGCCACTGTCCAACCCGCTGGGAACCCAGCGCCAGCTGGCAGCGAGGCTGAGCGGCTGCCAACAGCCACTGCACAGCTCGCTGGGAACCCAGCGCCCGCTGGCAGCGAGGGGGGGGAGGGCAGCAACACCATACCCCAGTCACGAATGTGGAAGGTGTCTTGGGGCGTGATTTTCGGGAGAAATTTCCCTCTGTTGTGCTTCGTGATTATGTGACACACTCAGTTTTTGCTAATAGTCCGTCCCCTACAACTCCTGTTAACAATCAATCCTCAGGTACTCCCTATCCTTTGGCACACTATATTAATTGTGACAATTTTTCTGTAAATTATCGTAAGTTTCTTGCAGTTATTATTTCGGGTAAGGATCCTAAGACCTTCAAAGAAGCCATGAAACACGAAGGTTGGAGACATTCAATGAAAGAAGAGATACGTGCATTGGAAGACAATGGTACATGGACTTTGGAACATCTTCCTCCGGGTAAGAAAGCACTTGGTAATCAGTGGGTGTACAAGACCAAGTTTTTGTCAAATGGAGATGTGGAACGGCTCAAATCGCGCTTGGTTGTGTTGGGAAATCATCAACAAGTGGGGATTGACTACAATGAAACTTTTGCTCCGGTCGCCAAGATGACTACTGTTCGAGCCTTCCTAGCCATTACAGCATCCAAAAATTGGGAACTTCACCAAATGGATGTTCATAATGCCTTTTTACATGGTGACCTTGATGAGGAGGTGTATATGAAGCTCCCTCCCGGGTTTGAAAGTCCAGATCCTACGTTGGTGTGTCGTTTGCGCAAATTGCTGTATGGGTTGAAACAGGCCCCTAGATGTTGGTTTGCAAAATTGGTGACTGCTTTGAAAGGGTACGGTTTCCTTCAATCTTATTCTGATTATTCTCTTTTTACATTTACTAGAGGGAATATTCAGATTAATATCTTGGTTTATGTTGATGATCTTATTATTTCTGGGAATGATTCCGCTGCACTTGCAACTTTCAAAGCCTATTTGAGTGATTGTTTCAAAATGAAAGACCTTGGGTCTCTCAAATATTTTTTGGGTATTGAAGTAGCTCGTAGTTCATCAGGGTTGTTTTTGTGTCAACGCAAGTATACTCTTGATATTATCTCTGAAGCAGGATTGTTAGTTGCAAAGCCAAGTGGGTTCCCTATTGAGCAAAATCATAAACTTGGCCTTGCAAATGGAGATTTGTTGTCGGATCCGGAGGTCTACCGTAGATTAGTCGGGCGTTTGATTTATTTGGGGGTCACTCGATCGGACTTGGCATATTTTGTTCATATTTTGTCTCAATTCATGCAAGAACCCCGAATTGAACATTGGGAAGCGGCCTTACGAGTGGTCCATTATTTGAAAGGCACACCAGGACAGGGTATTTTGTTATGTGCCGACAGTGAGTTGACTTTGCAGGGATGGTGTGATTCTGATTGGGCGGCTTGCCCGCTTACTCGTCGTTCGTTGACAAGTTGGTTAGTATTTCTAGGTCAATCTCCCATCTCTTGGAAGACAAAGAAGCAACACACAGTTTCTAGATCTTCTACAGAGGCTGAATATAGGTCCATGGCTACGGTCACTTGTGAGTTGAAGTGGCTGAGAGGTCTGTTGTTGAGTTTAGGTATACAACATCCCAAGGCGATCAAATTGTTTTGTGATAGTCAGTTCGCTTTGCACATCGCAAAAAATCCGATTTTCCATGAACGAACAAAGCACATTGAGGTAGATTGTCACTTTGTTCGTGATGCAATTAATGAAGGTTTGATTTCTCCGTCACACGTTTCAACATCTTCACAATTGGCAGACATTTTTACCAAAGCTCTCGGCAAAACTCAGTTTGACTTCTTGCTTTCCAAGTTGGGCATTTTTTATTCCCATGCTCCAACTTGAGGGGGGTATTGTGGTATAATATCTTTATATTATTTGATATTATTTGGTAGCATATTTGTAGGGAGATAATTACCATATATTAGTTAGTTTTCTTGTTTCAGTAGGATCTTAGTTTCCTTGTTTCACTAGGGTTCAAGATTGTATCCTATATATATTCTCTCTTGGTGAATGAATGGAAACAAGTCAAGATTGTATAGTTTCTACACCTTTTCTTAAGATTCATGCAAATTCTATAGTAGTAGGAGTTTAGTAGAAACTAAGAAAAAAGTGAATTCCTCATACAAATAAATGTATTACTCCATGATAGAGACGTTTGGAATAATCATTTAATAGGAGTTGAAGAAACGGTTCTTTTGTTAATGTTATGTCGTTTGGGTTTTTAACATCAAATTAAATACAGAAATGCAATTTAAAATGAGAAAATGCCAAAAAAATTGAGAAAAAAGATAAATGCAAATGCTGGTCATACAGAGATATCACATCACCTTGTCCTATGTCTAGCTTTATAATATATATAGATATAGATATAGATTACTCCATGAGCAATTTTTTGGGTAAGTAATTTCAATATTAATCAACATATAATTACTCTTTTTATGGTGACCCGACGTTAATCTAGATGTTGGAGTACAGTTTAACCAGTATCTTATGGCTTTTGAAAAAAATTAAATGACTTTATTAGTAGACGTTTTGAGTTGATCCCCATAGATTGAGTATTTTGATACTTTTGCTATGTAAATAATTGCTATAAAACTCGACAACTCGACTTGAAGCTAACACTGACAAAGAGGACTGCAGTTCTAGCACTCATCAAGCAAACAAGGAGAATAACAATGCTATTCTTATTAATTCTGTTACCAACATGGAAGGTTTAACTGAAAAATTGGTGGTGGACCTTGGATCTCTTGAACTGCAGTGCACTCATCAAGCGAGTAAGGAGAATAACAATGCTATTCTTATTAATTCTGTTACAACAATGGAAGGTTTAACTGGAAACTTGGTGGTGGAGCTTGGATCTCTTGAAACTATTCAGGAATCTACATCCTCTGAGAGACATGGACCAGATATTCAAAGTGCCCCTCCTGATATCCAAAGTGTTCCACTAGAGGAGAAAGAAGACTATGCCAGTGCTACTGAAGACGAAGAACAGGATGACTCAAGTGATGGGGATGAAGTTGCCAACAACTTCACTGATCACCTTGAGGACCATGAGCAACAACAAGATCCGGTTTCTAAGGAGATTGACCTTGTTATTCATAAACAAGGACTGTCTCCAAGAGGAAACAATAGCAGAAAGAATCCTAAAGGTAAAGGAGGGGATGTTAATTGTCACGACCCAGCCCCGTGGGCCGCGACTGGTGCCCTATTTGGACACCCAAACAGACATACAAGTCAAATCGTCATATTAAAGCTTAACTCGGATTGCTTATTCATCTTTTTAAACAAAACTGAAAATAAATAATATCTTAAGCGGTCGCGTATACAGAATATCATATCAAATCAAAAGGGTCGGCGGAATACACATCGCCGTACATATGCACATATACAAATATACAGGCCATTTTGGCCGTATCCAAATCTGATAGGTTGGCGGAATGTACATCGCCAGGTACATATACGTGTGCAGACAAATGGGCCGTTTTGGCCATACTAGCAACCGGAACTGCACTAAAACGCAGATCATGCACAAACAAACACACACGTGACCCATGACCCACATATATGACTACAGGCCTCTACAAATCATAACTGAATCATATGACGGGATAGGGCCCCGCCGTCCCCCAAATAGTCAAATGTACACAAACATATGCGTCATAAAAGATATATACCAACATACGAGCTCCGGATCAAAAGGAGCACTCTGTAATAGCAGAACGTGTGGCCTACACTGGCAGATCACGAACCTCTGTACCTGCGGGCATGAAACGCAGCCCCCGAAGAAAGGGGGTCAGTACGAAAGATGTACTGAGTATGTAAAGCATAGAGTACAGAAATCCAAATCACAACTGAAGTGAAAGGTACAGAGAGAAAATACCGAATCAGTACATCAAAGTCTGTGCTGAAAGCATATGTATATATATATATATATATATATATCATGCAAATGAAAATTATGCATAAGGCTCAGGAACGTGGTCACCACTCCGACGCTGGTGCCACACACAGCATAACTCCAGAAGGTTTCAAATCTCCGTACATCTCCGAACATAACATATCACATCATCAAATCATATCATAAGCCATATCACAGCATAACTCCATAAACGGTACCCGGCCCTATGGCGAGGTCTCGGGAACCGTAACACAACATACGGTCGAATATATCATAGTGCGCACGATCACAAAACCGGCCCGGGAACCGGCGAACGATGTCATAATAGCAGGCACGAGCAAAGTAGTGCGGAAATCATATGCATATACATAATTAAATTCCCAGACTCGACAAATAAGTACGTATACATATATTTGAGATCAGAAGGTCCAAAGTAAGTATCGAGTCTGTCGGAAGTAGCATACAAAAGATATAAGCCTTTTAAATTTACAAACTTTCGATAATATACTTCATAAGTCTTTTTCTGAAAAGTCAGTATCGTTCACATTTAAGGAACTCTCAAATAACTTATGGAACAAATCAAACGGAACCTTAGGTTCATAGGCAAAAGTTTCCTTTTTTATATCATACGAAATTAGATCAAATCAGACAAACGAAGGAAATCTCGGGGGTAATGGGCCCACCTCGGGTCAAGTCGAGGTGGCGGACATAAATCACGAACATTAGACTCTATGGAGTCATCCATGAAAGTTTCAAAGCGATTCTATCATATTTGTGCAAGTTATGGATGTTTGAACAGTTTCCCAGCAAAACATAAGGATTATAGTTCAATTGCACTGAATGAATAGTACCCAAAATCAGACTCGGATTTCTATGGACAGAATAACCCCCGAGGCTCAAATCTCAACCTAGTATATCTAGGACATGCCAAAAGAAGAAAAGGGATAGCTTTACATACCTTTTTCACTTCTTACGCTCGTTCAAACTCAATTCCCGTTTCGTTCGAAATCTACAATTGGTCATATTTACCAAATATTAATCATAAGGCTTTAAGAATCCAATCTTAACCAATTCTTGTCTACAGAAATTTGGGCAGCATCTCCCCTATATATACAACATCCCCGAGATTTAACTCGGCCAAAATAAATCAACAACAACCCAACAACAACACCAACAACAACAACAATCACTACACAACACAATATAGCATAACTAGTCCTCTTTCCAACATAGTGCAATAACTTTCATTCCAACTTCCCATTTCCAAACCAATCTCAATGTTTTTACATTCATTACTAATCAAGATCATTACAATATAATTCGGAAGCATTTCATATCATTTCTACAAAATATTCACAAGATATACAAAATATACAAACTTTCCACCAAAACCATAATCCATCCAAAACTTCTAATCTTCAATCTACATATTCATAACATATTTCCATCTTCCAATTTCATCAACCATAATCATAATTTGTACCTTAACATTTTCATTTCCATAATATCATGAAATAATACTAAATTAACATAATCTTCTACATTCCATTTCAAGGCCAACTTAAACCATTTTACCTTCCTTTACATTATAAGGATCACAACAACACAACCAACATATCAAACAAAATTAATTCATCTCCATTTCAACTTCCATATACCACACGGCCAACACCTATATTTCCAACTTCAACCAAATTCACTCAACTTTCATTTCCAATATAAATTTCACCATAACCACAACTAGAACACAACATAAAATTCAACTCATCATATTCATACAACATTACACACACACGGCTACATGCCTACACACACACCCACCTTGCAAACTTCCACATTTCCATAATTTCTACTCATTTCCACATACTACAACACAAACAAACCTTCATAACATAAGAAAAAGGAATTGATTCTTACCTTTTTCTACAATCTTCTTCACTTGAACAAGTTGTCAACTTGATGAAACAAGCTCTCTATCTTCCAAAACAACTACACCAAGTTGTAAAGGACCCTTGAATTAGTAGGAATACCACAAGAAAATAATTTTTGGAACAATATTTCAAGGAGCTAAAATCCCATTGTCATGGCCGTATGGCCTTCTTATTTTTGCTCTTCTTTCTCTTGTTTTCTCCTTTGTCAACTTGTCTTGAAGCTTCTAAGTGATAAATTGTCACGACCCAGCTAGGGGCCGTAACGGGTACCCGGGGCTAGCCACCGAGCACTACTCGTTCTAATACTCATGTTACTCATTTAATGCCCTTTTACCAATTTTATACACGAATTGTAGGAAAATCTTACTTTATATAGAAACATAAATACTTATATACATTTGCCTCTCGGCCATCAAAATAATATATACATAATAATAACATCTTGTAAGACCATCTGACCCACACTGCGTATCTACGAGCCTCTACTGACATACTAAACATATAGACGGAACAAGACTCCGTCGTGCCCAAAATATGCATATATACCAAAAGAAGAATCATAAGCACCTCCGGACAATGGAGTGCTCTCAATCAGCTAACAGCTACTAAGGGTCTGAACCAAGCTCACCTCCCTGTCTACCTGTGGGCATGAACACATCGTCCAAAGAAAACGGACGTCAGTACGAACATTGTACTGAGTATGAGAGGCATAAATAATAAAGAAAGACAGTGTTAATATATTGTGAACATCAATATGAAACATCTGAATCTGAATGACAATCATAAAAGAAGTAATGCATGTCGTCTTACTCATACTCATCATAATTTCATATATGCATAATATGCAAGCTGCCCGTCCATATTGGAACGGTGTAATAATCAATAACATTAGCCCGCGTCCAGGCCTCCCGCGTCCGGGGTACCATCTCGTGCCGCCCACTAGTGGTGTCTGCCCATGCCAAAAGGTCATGGTGTATCCGTATAGCTGCCCGCCTTGGCGGTGACTGCCCGGCCAACTAGGCGCGGTGTAATATGATCATGACATGCTCATAAAAAAAATACTTGTAGTAATATTCTTATCATAGTACATGCATAAGACTCAAGATCAATTATACTCTGTCGGGGTGGCGTAAGGTCGTGATCCCCCGATTTCATTATGGAACAATTATTGACATTCTATCTCACCTTGAAGGAATTAGTACATAAGGTGAGTGTAAGAAATAAATAACATCATTATCACTATGGCATCATCATATCATATCTCTTATCTCTTATCTTATATAGACATTTATGGACTTAGGCTTCTAGCTTTCCGGAAAATAAGAACTCATGAAGAGGAAGAGAACTTATGCTATAGGATTCATGCCATTAGAAAGAAAGGACTAGCCTCACATACCTTTGTCGTTTAGCTATGTTATCGTTCACTTGCTCTCCCCCAATGTCACGTCGTTACCTTCACGGGAGAATTCATGTTAACATTAGTTAATAGATTATAAGGACGCGTCGTAAATTCTAGAGAAAATTGGGCAGCATTTCCCCTGTAAACTTAACAATCCTCGAAATTCCAACTTAGTCAAACGTCAATCAAAATACCAACAACAACAATACCAACAATTTCATATCAAACTAGACTTAAATCCATTCTTAAATTACTCCCAAAACAGCCCAATATGCATTCGGATGCCAATGCTTGTATACATTTCTTTATACACTTTATTCTCCCAAATTCAAGAACAACAACTTATCAACAACATCAACAACAATATCAACAACCTCATATAGCAATATAAGCATCTAGAAATCTCTCAAAGTTCCAATAAAAAAACAACCCTCAAGGCAACCATATCAACCAACTAATCTATGACTTCATAACATAATTCCCTTCACTTTAAACTAGGGAATTCTCCCATGAATAACTTAATTAACAAGAATAGATTATATTACATACCTTATTGCCCAGAAAACTCAACTAAAATCCTAGCTCCAAGCTTCAATAATCAGCCACACATCAAGCACCAAATACTATAATCCTTTCTTAACTAGTTTCCAATTTCCTAAGATGAAATCTTGGTTTGATTTGGAGGAATTCAACTTGAAAGATTTAGAGATCTTTTTAGGAGATTTTGGGAGGGTTTAGAGAGAGTTTAGAGTGAGAGAGAGGGGTAGAAAATGAAAAAAAATCAGATTTTTTTCGTTTTTTCAGTCTCTGATTTTTACTGTTCACTGGCACTGTTCATCCGCGTCTACTGTTCACCCGCGTCTACTGTTCACCCGCAAAATTGTTTCATGGATTCAATTTTTTTTTTTCTGAGTTGTAACATAAATGTTGACTAAATGGTCTTTTATACATTTATCACGTGACTAATTTAAATGGGCTTGGGTCCTTTATTAAGGACAATGGCCGGCCTACCTCCTCACTTGGGCCTGATTTTTCTCTTCATTTTTGTTTTGGGCCAACCCGGTTGGTCCCGAGTTGGGCCTAGCCCACTGACCTCTCGACCTTAAAACGTCCATATCTCCTTGTACCGACGTCACCTGGGAACCCACGACCTATGGTTGGAAAGCTAATTCAATTATCTACAGCTTATATTTCTTGGTAGTTTTCCAAATTCCAAACTTATAATATCGTGTTTTCCCCCCAAAGTCAGGTCACCCGAAAACGTTTTCTTAAAAATATTCGTTTGGAGGACTTCCACTTTGATTTGGCCTAAGGGTCCTTCTTCAGTTGTGTTTAACTTCATATATGTGATTCATATAATTTGTCACATGTCCCAAAAAAAAATCTTGACGTGTGGGCCCCACCTCAACTTACAATTAATTCGACGTTCAAAAATACGGGATATAACAGTTAAACTCTCTAATACCATCCACAAAGAAGGTGCCACACAAACCCCCAAACAATTTTAATAATTAACATCATTAATTGGAATATTAGGGGGATGATCTCTCAAGGAGCAAGCTTAAGACTAGCTAGACTTGTTAGACTCCACCACATTGATTTGGTTGTGCTACAAGAGCCTTTCTTACCTTCTTCACATATTGAATTCTTCAGAACGTTTTTGGGTTTTGATAAAGCAGCTTCCAATAAAAATAGTAAAGTTTGGTGTTTTTGGAATGATAATTTGGATTGTAAGGTCATCCACAACTGCAGACAACAACTCACCATACAAGGCAACCTGGAGGGTACAAGTTTCATAGTCACCGGTGTCTATGCTAAATCTACAGAGGCAAAAAGAATGAGACTTTGGAGAAAACTGAGATTCATCCACTCTACTGTGAGTGGATCTTGGTCTATCCTTGGTGACTTTAATTCCATTCTGAGTGCCGAGGAGAAAAAAGGGGGTGTTCCACACAGGGATAGCAGCAGTGTGGACTTTATTTCTTGCATGGATGAATGTAACATGGTGGACCCTGGTTTCATTGGAGGCATCTACACTTGGTGCAATGGAAGGGGTAGAAGGAACAGGATATATAAAAGATTTGACAGAATCATGATCAATGATGACTGAGGGTAATGGAACCAAATCAACAGAGTGGATCACAAGGCCAAGACTGGATCTGACCACAAGCTACTACTCTTCAAATCCAACAATGACAACCAGGCCCCAATTAGATATTTCAGGTTCCTCAACTTCTGGACTGATCAGGATGATTACCTTTCTACTGTGGAAAACATCTGGAATGCTCATGTTCAGGGTAATCACTTATGGGTTCTACAACAAAAGCTCAAAGCAGTTGCTAAAAGCCTCAGTGCTTGGTCTAAGGAATCCATTGGTGATGTATTTGTAAATGTCAAGAAGTTTGAACAAGATATTGATTTCCTGGAGCAACAACTAGAGCTTAACAACTACGACTCTGGTAGACAATCTCTTAATAAAGCTCATGCGGAATACACTATGTGGCTAAAACTACAAGATTCCATCATTAGGCAAAAAGCCGGGATCAAATGGGTGTTGACACCCAATTTTGTCCCGCCTCTCCTCCGAAATACCTATTTGCGCTTCTAATATTTTTGGAAAATAAAAAATATATATTATGTTTTACTATAATTATTAGCCTTTTATCAATACCGGCATTGCATTATTCTATTACAGTTACTAGCTATCTTCATCATCATTTATCATTTATCACTTATTATTATTATTATTATTATTATTATTATTATTATTATTATTATTATTATTATTTATTACTATTATTATAATTCACAATTTTCTATCATTTCGACATTTTACCAGCTTACGCACACGCATCGCATTTATCTTTGCATAATTAAATAATAGTATTTATTTTACTGTGGATTTTTGAAATATTATTGCACGGCTATTATAACACCATTTTTTTTATCTGAGCATTAATGATTGCATATTTTATATTAAATAATATTTTAATACAAATTATTTAAATAGGCCTTTATTTTCCCAATCAACTCATATTATTTTCGGACCAATTCACAAAACCAGTCCACATTTTAATTTATGTGGCCACATTTTAATTCACCCCAGCCCATCCTTTTAATTTTGGCCAGCCCATTCACTTAATACCAGTCCAAAAGAAATTAAACCAACCCATTATCCATTAACCCGGTCCAACCCAAAAAAGGGGCCCGACCCGTTTTCTTAATTAATTGAAAACGGTTAGGGTTCCTATCCCCTTCATTTTCCCTTTCCCCCTTCCGCCGCACTTTTTCCTCCCTCTCTCTCTCTTCACCTCCTTTCTCCCCCCCATTTTCGCCCATACCTTTCCGCCTCCACCACACCTTGTCCCCCCCCCACGCTCCTCTGTCACACCTATACCTCTGACACCCCCCACGTTGCCTCTGCGCTCCACTCCTTTTATCCCCGCTCCTCTCAAACTCAAACCCCAAAATCAGTCTATAAGTATTGGTTTCATCATCCATTAGGAGGAGGATTTTTCGGATCGTTAAGAACCCCCCAAGAACGAGATCTTTGATTCATAAAATTTCCCCAAACACAATTTGTTTTTAACCGCAGAAACCCCCAAAGAAATATTACTCATAGCCGTTTCGAAATCTGTGAAAAATAAGAGTTATTTCAATCCCTTTGGAATACCCGAAAATACAGTCTTTAATCGTTCAAATTCTCTTTTGATATCAATTTCAATTTCCTCGATATTACCTCAAAAAAAAAAAAACTAAATCCATTCTATTTTGCTCGTTCGAGTATAAGTACCGAGATTTCGGAGTTTGTGTTATTTCGAGTGTAGATCGGAGAGTCGAGACCTCATTTCGCTGTACCCGAAGAAGGTAAAACTTCTTCCTTTGTTTAGTTTTCAGTAGTTTTAAGGGTGTTCGTGGATTTATATGTATTTGTGTGAAATTAGTTTGTAAAATAATTATTGGTTCAGCCCGTTATTCGTTTTCACAATAGAAATCTGCTTGGGTTTAATCTGATATATGTGTCATTTAATAAAATTAGATCTTCGCTATGTGGAACATGACAGTTAGAGTTTCCAAATCAGGTGTGGTTAAGTGTTGGTTTGTTATGAATTGTATTTGATCTGAGCTGTGTTATATGCACAATTAGCAAGTGTATGTCCCTGCCAAACAGTCATATAGTCAATTAAGAATCATACATGTTAGATTTATGCATTTATTAACTTGTTCTATGTGTTAGAAGACAGCCATGTTAATTGCTAGTTTAGGACATATACATGTGTGTTAATTGTTATCTTTGTTTAATTATGCTTAGTAGTAGTAATTTCCAAGTATGTTCATATATGTTACTTACTAGGTTCAACTCTGTTTAAATTTCTTTATATGGTTTGGTTGGTAATTTAGTATTTGATATGTCTTTAAGGCAGTCTCTAGTATACCTAGTTCTGATTTCATCCCGTTTAGTTAGTACTTGCTTTGTTGAATTGGGATTCATGCTTTAAGAATTTATGTGATCCAGATATGGGACAGTTTTTTATGTTACTAGTTGATTTATACATTGTTAGCCTTGTTTTAAGTTTCCCATTGGCTGAATATCAGTCACCTTGCATGTACATTTGATTTGAGGTCTAGTAGGCTCGCTGTTTGGATTGAATAAATAACCGGTCCCTTTTGTTTGGGTCTGTGCATTAGCCGAGTGAAATAGTGATCATAGCCGAGTGAAATGTTACTGATAATGTTTGTTGAGATGGTTTCTTATGATAGAAAATGGTCCAGGATTAGCCTTTGAATCTGTCGTCACGTCTGCTGTCAGATGTACTCATGTTTCCATACTAATGCTATATTTTGTGTGGAATTTAATAGTATCTCTGCTGGTTCTAGTGGTTTTTACTGTGTAATAGCTAGATTATTATATATCACTGTGTATTTAGCATTACTTTGTTGATGACCTTGATGCATGTGTGATTTTCTTGAATACCATTGGTTTTATTTATATATACCAATTTCTTCACCCCTCTCTTCTTTAAATGACTTCGGGATTTCAAACCCAAAAATGCTTTGGAGTTGCTGGTGAACTAAAAAAATCGACTGTACTTGTGAGGTCTTCAAAAGGGTTGTACTTGAATAAAGTAACTGCTTCTATTTGTCCCCTTCCTACCTGATTTTTGTGGCATGGTATACTCCCAAGTATACATGATATACAAACCTTAGTGCACACCCATGTATACAAGGGTCGTATATTCTTGTATACCTTTCAAGTACACCAGGTATACTGAATATTAGACGCTATCTCATCTGTCCAAGCATGCTTTTTTTTTTTGTAGTTCACTGCCACTGCTGGGCAGATTTCTTTACTTTAGCATATGTTGTGTTAGGTAGTTTTGTGAAGTTAATTGCTATTGCTGTGTAGATGCTATTTGCCTTGGTGTATTATATAGCTTGTTCTTGCGATGACCACTGCACAGCTGGGCAAATTGCGTGCATTATTACGATATAAACGCTCTAATGTTGTCGAAGCAGTGAAGTCATATATACCTGTGTATACATGAAGTATACTTAAAATATACATATTATGTATCATTTACTGATCTATTTTGAGTTTATATTTTACCTTATTCATTGAGTGTATACTAATCCTTTTCCTTCTCATTTTTTTGCATGACTATCGCATACGAGTCCGAGGGACTTGTCTCCTTTTTTCGCATTCGGTGTTGGGTCAAGGCCCAACACTACCTCCTCTCGGGTCAATCTACACCCGCAGCAAAAATTAAAAAGGGAGTTCTGGGCTGAGGCCCATAACAGCAAGCAACATATTTGCAACAGTGGCCCCTGAAAATGGGCCAGATCCATTCAATTTTCTTCCCCTCTACCTTATTTTATTCGACTAACCTTGTCTTATTTTATTTTCTTGACTTAGATGAATCCGTAACGAATTAGTAGGTTTAGTTTTAGTATTGGGTAGATAGTTTAAGGAAGACTGAAATTAATTCCATAAGTTTTGTTCTCTTTTATTTAAATGTTAACTATTTATAATGTCTAAATATTTATTTTTATTCGAAATAATTGATTTGCAAAAATGGCATGACTATATATTTTAAGTAAAGGGGAATCATATTTTATTCTTGCTATCATATACATTTCAAACGTCACTAATATGCAAATATAAACTCAAGTATATTTTATAAACATTGTTTTCAAGATTCACCCAATTATGCTTATTTTAGTCAAATATAGTTAAATAAAGAGGAAGAAAACTTACTTTCTTTGCATTCTATTTAAGTCTAGATTTTCTACACCGCCATATTCACATAACATAATCTTGTTTCAAAGTTACTAAAACGTCACTTATATGCAAACTGTTATATTTTTTCGCAAGTCTCATTTTTAATCGCATTATTATATTTTCGTTTAAGGCTTTGGCAACATTTATAAATTTTATTTTAAATAGTATTTAGAGTCCTCTTTTATGCAAACCATTATACCAATCTTATTTTAAATAGCACTATTACATTTCTACTTAAAATCTTAACAACATTTATAAATCTTATTTTTAAATAGCACTTAAAATCTTCTTTTATGCAAATTATTATATTTTCGCTAAATCTTATTTTAATCAACATTTTTATATTTCTCTTAAAAACCTTAGTAACATTTCTTAGCCCTTTTCTTAAAATTTGAAGCACCTTATTTAGCATTAATTAATTAACCTAAGTTTGGTCGGATAACTGTAGTTAGCGGATTCTAAAGGATGCCTAACCCCTTCCCTTTAGGATAATATAGAGCCCTTACCTAGAATCACACTGGTTAAGCAGACTATTAATTGAGGTTTAGTTTTACTTTCCCTTAGTTAATATTTAGGTGTCCTAATTCACCGTTAAATTAATTAGGTGGCGACTCCTTAAAATAAAATAAATAGGAATCACCAATATATCGTACTCCTAAATTTAACTTCCGAGTTAAAATGGGGTATGACAATGGGCTGAGAAAGGGGACTCAAATACCAAGTACTTCTACAGTGTCATTAGAGATAAGAGGAGGAAAGCTCATATTCACAAGATCAAAGACTCTCATGGGATCTGGATGGAGAGCAAAGAGACTATTGCCAATGCTGCAGTTGATCACTTCAGAGAGCTCTTCTCTGAGAGCAATCACATAAATTACTAGAATATTTTGCACGACACTGAGCCTCTCATCACTGATGATGATAATATGCTTCTTCATAGAATGCTTGATGAGAGTGAGATTAAGGAGGCAGTATTCTCTATTGACCCAAATAGTGCAGCTGGACCAGATGGCTTTAATGACCATTTCTTTCAAGCTACATGGGATATCATTAAAAGAGATGTTTGCAACTTTGTGCAGGACTTCTTTGCTAGAACTAGTCTCACAAAATTTTTCAGTAACACCAACCTTGTTCTAATTCCTAAAGTTACTTCACCCACATCTCTTTCCGAGCTGAGGACAATTAGTCTGTGCAATGTGGCTAACAAAATAATCTCAAAAATCCTCTCAGCTAGACTAGCCCCCCTTCTCCGAAAAATTATCTCTGATAACCAATCAGGGTTTGTCAAAGGAAGGCTTATCACTGAAAACATCTTTTTAGCCCAAGAGATCATACATGGTGTCATACCCCATTTTAACCGGGTTAAATTAGAAGTATAACATATTGGTGATTCCTATTTTTTATTTTATTTTAAGGAGTCGCCACCTAATTATTTACGGTGAATTAGGACACCTAAAGTTAATTAAAGTAATTATCTAAAGTTGATATTATTGTAAAGTCTACGAAACCAAAAGGATCTGAGTAAGGGTTCAATTAGTCTAAAGGGAAGGTATTAGGCATCCTTTAAGACCCATTAACAATGGTTAACCGACCGGACTTATGTTATTTAATTAAGGCTAAAATGTAGATGTAAATATTTGAATATTTAAGAAAATACCTTGTAAGTATTGCTAAAGTTATTTAAAGTAATAATTGTAGAAAATAATAGTTGCATAAAGAGTTTAGTTGAAATAAACTAAAAGAAGCAGGATATGTAATGTTTATATATATTTGGAGAAAAGCTAATGTTAGTGTGAAATTTGTGATGTTTAAATCTCTAAGATAGTAGGCGTAAATTATGATTCCTTTAGCCAAAATATGTAGTCATGTTATTTCGAAAATCAATTATTCTAAAAAATAAATATTATAGATACTGTAGATAGTTTTAACATAAAAGGAAAATGAAGCCCATGGAGCTAATTGTTAGTTCCTCTTTGAATTGACTACCCATTACTAAAACTAAAACCCTTAATGTCACTAAGGTTTATCTTAATTAACAAGCACAAATGTTAGTCATACAATACATGCTAAATGCACACAAAAATAAAAATAGAGGGGTAGATATAATGTAAATGGGCTCAGCCCACTTTCCCCAAAACTGATGTGATCTGTTGCGGTTGGGCTTCGGCCCAATCATTTTGTGGACTGCTACGGTCTGATCACTGTTGGGCTTTGGCCCAGAAATTTGTTTTCTATTTTGGATGCAGACGGACTGGACACGAAGAGGTCATGTTGGGATTTTAGCCCAACGCCAAATGTGGAAGAAAACAAGTCCCTCGGACTCGTATGCGGTAGTCATGCATAAAAACGAAAGAAAAGGATTAGTATACGACCAATGAATAATGTTAAACATACAAAATATGAATGCAAAAAAAAAAAAAAAAAAAAAAACTTCACAGATTGTATATTCTGTGTATATTTTAAATATACCTCACGTATACACAATTCAGCCACCACACATTTACTACGTATAAACAAAGCAACAACCAAACTCAACTAAATCAAACAGTATAACATCTATTATGCATTAGACGTGTGCAAAGCTCAGACATATGTAATGACTAATACATGCACAGTATTCAGAGTATGCCTGGTATACCTGAAAGGTATACACTGATATGCGGCTCTTGTATACACTTGATGTATACTAAGGCTCATATACTATGTATACTTCGAGGTATATCATACCACAAACAGAAAATCAGAGAGGGAATATGCGAAGATAAGTCAACATGAGTATTTGGAGCATAAATGTAACCAAACAAGACAGCAAGCATCAAGGATTAGATTCTGATGATTAAATGAGTGGCCATTTACCAAGAATACATGTGAGATTTCAAACCAATTTTTTCAATCAGTGTTTTGAATCAATTTTTTAATATGCATGCAATGACAATTAAGTTCAAGAAGGGATTATTGCAGACTTTGAGCATTCAAAGATTTAGACACGAGTAGGTGCACAGAATTAATTGGACTGGACTGGAACCAAAACAAGGAGGTTTAACATAAAGTATTTTTTATCTTATTTAACTGAAGCTAATCGAAGCGAGGAAGAAGATTATCATAGATATAAGACAATTAGACGCAGGCAGTCTCAACTCATTGATGAAACAGAATTATTATGATATAGGTGTAACTATGATAAAATCGAATACAGAGGGGGAAGCCAAGCATAGCCAAGCATGAAGTGTGCACAACTATTCCAGGATTTGCCATTCAAAACCACAGTATCCACACCGTCTGTATCTAATTGTAACCAATTTTAGTTGTGATACAACTAAATGAATGAGCAGGGGAGTAGAAGCAAACCAAAAGACATGTCAAAAGAATTGTTTCAGATGGACAGGGTTGCTGATGAGGTTACCAGAGAGATAGCATACACTCAAATAGTCCAAATAATCATACCATGAGCATAAGACATAGATATCTTATTAACAGGAAATAGAAGTTTAGTCGATGAAGACATGATATGGATTATGACATACAATGTGATACACATAGAACGTAGGTAGAGTAAGATGTTTTAAAACAATGCAAGGGTTGAATCAAAGCTAACTTCTAACAAACCAACATCCAAGTATGAAACAATTCAAAGGATTTCAGGACTAATTTGTTAAGCATAGATAAACAGAGATGAAAAGGGGAATTATAGAATATCACACTATGCATGAATCGTTTGCAAATCTCATTTTAACATGATGACTCACAGCTCTCTTTCAATCTTAGTTCTCAAACATATATGATTAGTTTGGTTACACAAATCATATTTTAGGCCATCATGATCATATATTGACTCTACAGAATCTTTTGCAAACAAATTTGGACCTTTCAACCAATAAACCAAAAACTTGGACATGACTAAATTCAAAATATGCATACTTAATTAGGGTGATAACATTATCAACATACCAAACAGCTCCTTTAACCAGATTGACATTCGTGAAAGCATAGTAAACCGAATATGATTTTATGGTACTCTTCAAAGTAGAACACACACGTAAACTAGTAATATGATCTTAAGAGTATCATTATTAATTAATACTTGATGCACTTAATCATACATATAAGCAGGTTGGGTACCTAATCTAAACCAACTTATCAACAAACAACATGATTAATACACTAAACAAGCATAGAGCTACACTGAACAGAATTTAAACTAAGCTTAACTAACCATAGAGAATAATTCATATGAACATCAGATAGAGATCTTAAGCCATATTTTCCAAATGAAACACTGAATATACTAAATGAGCATCAACCATTATAAAAAAAAAAAAGATAAATATAACTTCCTATTTTACGACATCGGATATACAAATTTTATTACAGCACCAACTTGAAATTAAAATCACTTTAAATATGTAAACAGAGAATCCAAACACACATCAGAAATCAAAGCGAACTAAAAGTGGAAGGAAGGGATTGCACTGACCTTTTTCAAGTGCAGTGAACGGGGCGTCGAGGTCTCGAACCTATGCTCAAACACGAATGACACTCGAATTCTTTTTGAGTTCTAAACTCAACAAATCCGCAGAAGAAAGTTTTAAAGCCAAAGAAAATCAAATTGAATTTATTGGAAACCCCTTTGTCGCGGCTAAAGTTCACCGGAAAAGGGAAAAATCAAGTATAGAAGATAGTTGGGTCTCCCAAAATGCTGAATATCCTCCTTTCTAAAACAAAGTTCCTCCTTTCTTTTTCAAACGATTCAACTTCGGATCCCATTTATAGGGTTTTGTTTATATTAAAGTAAAGAGAAAAGCGTGGGAGAGAGACAAATCGGGGAACAGGAGTGGGGGACAGCGAGAGGTGGAGGTGGCAGAGAACGTGGGAGAGAGACGAAGGAGGAGAGAGGAAGAGAAAGGGGAGCGTAGAAAGAGAGAGAAGAGAGAGACGAAGGAGGCGGACCAAGAAGAAAATAAAACCCTAGGGTTTCATTTTTGTTAAAAGAGGAGTTGGGCCGGGTCGATAATTCGTTTGGGCTGGACTGAATTAAAATGGTAGTGGGCTGGTCGTGTGGGAAATAGGTGATGGGCTAATAATTTGGCTGAAAATTGTTGATCCTTCCTCCTCTATTTAATTATTCTTGGGCTTCTAATTTAAGGACTAGTACAATATATACTATGCGAAGACAATTAATATATAGAAAAAATAATGATTTAATAAAGCGTTGTCTTGTAATTAATTTAACGAGTCCAAACCCGAAAACGAAACGATGACTAACCGTTTAACATTTGTGATAAAGTAATGCTCATAATGTTGAAAATAAAAGTAGTGATATTAATAGTAGTAGCAATAAAATATTGTAAAAAAATAAAGTATTTAGCTCGTCAGTAAATTTAGAAACCTGAGTAAATTAAATAAAAGAGGGACAAAATTGGGTGTCAACAGATGCCCCTCTTCGACCGGAGATGATGTAAGAATCTTCGGGCGAAGAAGTTGACGTAGTAGCCAATTTTGTTTGGACCAACGAATATGAATTTGTAAGAAAGTACGGTTTAGGAAAATTGATGGAAAATATTATGAGGACCGAAGGAATTATGGAAAATTATGGCCGAATCTCAGTTTCGAGTTGCCTACATATCTCGGGCTGCACGAGAATCAGGCCATATGTAGTTCGAAAGTTTTTGTGGATTCATAATCTTGCGGGGGTTGTAGACAGGTGACGAGAACGTTCAAGAATGGAACATATGCTTATAACCTCCTAATTATAAATGTGGCGCGCAACACACCTTTAAGTAGGACTCTACTAGACACAATGTAAATTCTCCAAAGATGCCCCAGTGTTGAGTTATGGAGACGCTGAGGATGTAGAAAGGAATATGAGATTGTGAAAAGAGTTGATTGAAATAGAGTTTTAGTGGGGAATATGAAAGAGAAATTGACCTACGTGTCACGTATTTGTGGACGTGGGCGGAGTTGAGTTCGAGAGTAGATCTGTGACCCTTGCTTGTAAGTTTGATATTTCTCTTTAGCGTGTTTGCCCCAGTTCACTGCGTAAGATAAAGTTCCACGTTGTGTTGCGTCTCTGCAGACTGTACTTTCTGCCGAAACTGAAATTCATGTCACAATTAGTAATAAAGTTGATTATGTAAAATTATAAAGTGTGCAAAATGATAGTAAATATGAGTGTGAGAGTGAAGACGAAGCCGTGTGGCTTATAATGAGGCAGTGTGGCCAGATGTTGTCTCTGGTTGTCTTCAGGGACTTGAATGAATGTGTGATGCGTATGCCGATGATGTAATAATATCTCTAGTTGCGGTTGGAGATGATAGTAGTAAGGCCTCCGGCTGTCTTTCGGGACTCGATGATAAATGATATCTGCGGAATTTAAGGTAAAGTCGTTAAAGTAGGTAAATGAGATGATGAAATAAAGCGATAAAGTATAGAGTAAAGTAAGTGTGTAGCCGTTTGGCTTATGCAGGTGAGGCTGTGTAGCCATTTGATGTCTCTGGTTGTCTTCGGGGACTCGATGACATATCTCCGGTAGTCTTCGGGGACTGGATGATATATCTCCGATTGTCTTCGGAGGCTTAATGATAATTCCTGTAAAGTTCAAGGTAAAATCATTAGAGTTGGTAAAGTGAATGATAAAGTAGAGAGTAGAGTCATAGTGTAGCCGTCTGACTTAGGCATATGAGACTGTATAGCCGAATGATGCCCCCGGTCATCTTCGGAGACTCGACGCCAATCCTGTAAAATTCAAGATAAAAATGTGAATTCTTATTTTAGGGTGGAATGACCCAATATGTCCTATTTAGGGTGGACGAACCCGATGTATCCTATTTTAGGGTGGACAAACCCATGTATGTCTCCGATTGTTTTCGAGGACATGATGCATATGCCGTGTGAGGTATTTAAAGCAATAATGCAAATGCCGTGCAAGGCATTTTGAAAGTAAACAATGTATATGCCGTGCGAGGCCTTTAAAAGTAAATAGAGCATATGCCGTGCGAGGCATTTGAAAGTAAATAATGCATATGCCGTGCGAGGCATTTGAAAGTAAATAATGCATATGTTGTGCGAGGCATTTGAAAGTAAATATGCATATGCCGTTGATGTGGCGTGATTTTACGCCAAAATCGACGTTTTTTCGGCTATAAGTTTTACTTGTTTTTAAGCAAGTCTATGTTATTTTACGTGGTTTTTA
The DNA here is from genome assembly GCF_019175385.1 of Lycium barbarum. Taxonomy (NCBI): domain Eukaryota; kingdom Viridiplantae; phylum Streptophyta; class Magnoliopsida; order Solanales; family Solanaceae; genus Lycium; species Lycium barbarum. Next base: position 11,238,094 of record NC_083346.1, read on the forward strand.
TCATGTTTCAGGTAATACGAGGTCCCTAGAGCCTAAGTGGGGAAAACAAGCGAAACAGAGCACAAAACGTTGATCACTGGAAATAACTGGAGGTTCTGGAAAATTTCGTGGAAAAATACTCTGCGCGTTCGCGCAGGTATCCCACGCGTTCGCGCAGGTATCCCACGCGTTCGCGCCCACGCGCGATAGTAAGTCCACGCGTTCGCACTGCAAGTTCACGCGTTCGCGCTGAACAACAAACGTGATTCCACGCGTTCGCGTAGAATACTGGCGCGTTCGCGCAGAAGGAGTTTTAGCCCAGTTCGACCAGAACTTGGGCTTTAACGATTTCTGCCATTCCAAGTCCTATAAAAAGAAAACTAGGGTTTTCCAAACACATCTTTGGCTCAACACAAGTCCTTGGAGGCTAGGGTTTCACACCAACACATTGGATGAGAAGATTGGAAGCACTTTAATGAGATATTCTTAATCCTTTCTTCTACTCTTGTTTTGTATTGAATATTTATGTGTGTAGTATTTCATCTCAATACTTGAATCTCGTTTATGGAAGTATTCTAGATTAAAGTTTGGATTGAATCTCTTGTTTTGCTTATGTGTTGAATAATTTTATTCCTAATGAAGTGAGTTATTGTTTCTTTAATTAATCTCATGTTGAATGATTCTTAAGGGAGTAGCTAACCCTAAGACTTGCCCATTTATTTCGGTTTAAACTTGGAAGAGGCAAACTCGGGATTGAGAAAGATTAATTAATAAGAATTTGAGGCGTTAACCCTCATCTAATGGAAATCGACCTAGGAATAGGCGACACCACTTGTAGCCATATTCGGGTGTTCTTAATGCTCCTAATTGATTTAGGGATATTCAATTAGGTAGTCTAGTTAGTCTTCGAAAGAAGCTAAATTAGAGTCATTATCCGAGGCTAAGTAATATAAGCTCACCATTATTTGTAAATCATGAAGTACATTGGATCGTTACTTGAGCGTAGTTTCCTTGTATCCATGCTTGTGGCCATTGATCATTTTACTTGCTTTCTAGGTTAGTTTACATTTTTGCATTAATTATAATTTTCTCTCAAACAAAACCAAAATATCAACTATTGTTTGGCTTTAGCTATTATTGGTGAAAATTCCTACTTTTCCTAATCGCCTACATATTGTTCTCTGTGGGATTCGACCCTGACTCATAGTTGGGTAAATATATTTGCATACGACCGTGCCCATTCTAATTAATAGGGTGGATTTGGACGTTATCAGCCGTGCGAGGCATTTTAAATTAAATGTATATGCCGTGCGAGGCATTTTAAAGTAAATAATGTCCTATTTTAGGGTGGAAGAACCCGTGTATCTTATTTTAGGGTGGAAGAACCCAAGCATCCTATTTTAGGGTGGAAGAACCCAATATGTCCTATTTTAGGGTGGACAAACCCAAGCATCCTATTTTAGGGTGGAAGAACCCAATATGTCCTATTTTAGGGTGGACGAACCCAAGCATCCTATTTTAGGGTGGAAGAACCCAATATGTCCTATTTTAGGGTGGACGAACCCAAGCATCCTATTTTAGGGTGGAAGAACCCAATATGCCCTATTTTAGGGTGGACGAACCCAAGCATCCTATTTTAGGGTGGAAGAACCCAATATGTCCTATTTTAGGGTGGACGAACCCAGGTATCCTTGGAGTGTGATATTGATTTCTACTAAATTTAAAGTAAAGTCATTTAAGTATTTAAAATAAAAAATAAAACGGAGAGTAAAGTAAGAGTCAGTTCGCTCGGCTAATGATATTGATGGTATCGTGACAGGCCATATTAAGGACACGTAATCCTGATTTAATTCGCCTTCCATCTCGTCAACCTACAAAAACAGGTATATAAAGTCATAAAATTATTGTGATAAAAATAAAATAAATTAAAAGATAAAGTTGGAAGTAAAGCCGTATGGCTTTTGAGGCGAGGCCACAATGGACAAGCGATGCTTTTAGCCGTGATCGGTAAACTTGACTGTTGATCTCGTGTTCTTTTGATTCCTGCACTCAAAGAAAAATTCTTAGTTTGGGAGGGGGAATTTGATTCGTGTTGACTCGAAGCTTGACATTGTTGGCGCTCCGTTCATCTTGTTTGTTTGTATCTTGTGATCTCCGTTCAAGCCTCGATAGATGTACAGTGGTGAAACAATTGAAAGAAAGTGTTTCATTTGAAAGGTATGTATGTAAGTATATGTATAAGGAAATGTGACTATATAAATTGTGAAATATGTATATGTAAATGTATATATGTAAGGAAAGATATATATGTAAATGTATATATATGTAAGTTGTAAAATATTCTGCCAACTTCGGATTGTGACACTTCTAAAGTAATTGGTCTATAATACTTCCTGTCTGGTAGCCTCAATACTGTCTATGTCCAACCGTTCTTTCGTCTATATCTTTTCAAAATATGCCCCAGTTTTGGATTCAGAAGGGTATGCTAAACTTATGTTGTGGTGTGATCGAACCTTATATAGGTTGCCTACGTATCCTTCTAGGGAATCAGGTCAGAACGTAGTTCGTAAGGTACATAAGAATGGTTTAAAATTTTCTAATAAGGGACCGAACCCGATCTGGATTGCCTACGTATCCAGCCATGGGAATCAGGTCAGCGTAGTTCTGTTATGTAAATGGCTAAAGGTTTGTAGGATTTCTATCTAAATATGATTGACCTGTATGTTGATAGTCAACGAATCCCGTCGAGGGAATCAGGCTAAGCATAGTTCTCCTTGTATAAGGATTTTTTTGGATTTTCTGTCATAATGCAACCGAACCCTATGTGGGCTGCCTACGTATCCCGCCACAGGAATTAGGTCAGCGTAGTTCGTACGCATGCAAATGGCAAAAATTCTAACCTAGTATGACCGAGTCCCTATGTGGGCTGCCTACGTATCCACCGAGGAATCAGGTCAAGCGTAGTTCGCACCTATTGTTAAAGGAAGGGTTGCAAACTAGGTTGTCTAACCTGACGTCGTACTTTGATTTCTTCTTGAATTGTTAGCTTTCATGTTTACGTCATCATCTATCGACTATTTCATTTTCTTTCAAAATGGAATCTTGTCTTATCATCTAAATTCTTTGTTATTCTCTCGAGATGTATGTTGTCTATTCGTTCATTTTATGTCGCAATCATAGAGTTGGCAGTTTTGATAAATAAAGTAGAAAATAATAATAATAGATGATTAAGGAAAATCAGAAATGCATTCATAGATTTTGCAATTAAGCTTCCAAAAGATGAAACAAAGTAAAAAATCGTGCTATAAAAAGTTCACTACATGTTCAATCCACCAAGACTCCCGGTGAATCAGGGACGGAGTACAAGTTCAATTCTTCAAAGTCTCTCCTGGTTCGGCACCCCATATGGTCGGTGTCTTGGTGCTTGTGAGTAGTTGTCTTCACTAGTACTTGTTTTGGATTGTTCCCACGGAAGTAAAAGTTGATGACGTGCCCATCTCCATCTTTCCAATTAGCGTAATGGTCTTTCAAATTCTTAACTTCTTCGATAGTTATCATGTTCATGTTGGCGTTTTCGTGAGTAGGCAAAGGGATTGTTGTCCACGTTGGGCCGAGCTCCAGTGAGCTGGATTGCTCCCTCCTTAATCAAGGCTTCAATTTTGTTTTTGAGCCCATAACAATCTTCAGTGTCGTGCCCAACAACTCCAGAATGGTATGCACAGCGCTTGGAACCGTTAAACCATTTCGGAATAGGATTGAGAATTTTCCCTTCAATAGGTTGTATCACGCCTGTGGCTTTCAGTCTTTCGAATAATTGAGCCAAAGGTCCCGCGAACCGAGTGTAATTACGGGTGTTTTTTATGACAGAGTTTGGACGGGCTTTATGTGTGGTATGTGGTCGATTTTAGTAAGTGGGAGCTTGAACAGATTGGTATGGACGTGGGTTTTGATCGTGAGGTGCTCGAGGTTGGTGGTAATTTGCTTGGGTGTTGTAGACAGGGTAAGGGAATAGCGGAGCTTGGTAGGGTTCAGCGTAGTGGTAAAAGGTAGAAAGGCTGTTGTGGATGGTTAAAGTATGTAATGACTTGGTTTGGTGGGTTTAGAGTAGTTGTAGGTGGTGGATAAAGGAATATAAGGAGTGTGAGCTAGCGATTGATTTGTTGGGTTGACGGATAATGGATTAGGAGTAGCATAGGTAGTGTAGGTGGGTGGTTGACTTTGTGGAGGGGTATAGACGGATGATGGATTTGGTGGATTTGCGAGGGTGATTGGAAGTAAGTTGTTGGTAGGTGCATTATTTCGGGGAGGAAAATGTTCAAGAACTGGAGATTCAAGTGATGGAAAATGAGGCGGGTTTGGTGCGACGTTTGTAGGTTCAGGAGGTGGACTTTGGAGTGTAACAGATAAGTTGGTCATGTTTCTAACCCGATTTATCTCTCCACGTAGATCCTCAATCTCTTGAGTCAGGCGGGCGATATATTCATCCCGTTGAATAGTAGTTCCGTGTTCAGAAGTCTCGGGGGGATCACCAGGGATCACGATGTTTTCCACACCAGTTGAAATAGAAGCGGCCGAATCAGACATAGTAATTTCATTTCCTTGAACAACCCAACTACGTTCAGGTAATGATGACGTCTTTGACCTTGTGAGGTAAGGATGGTCGGCCATCGAGTGTCAACACGAATCAACTTTTTGGGAATAAGATAAAAGAAACATAAAGTACAAATTATGTTAGTCTTATTAACATATCTAGGTGAAGTCATGATCACGTAAAATCAAGTAAATCACGTAGCAAATAATTCATAAAGTTGTCAAACAAATGTAAAAGAGTACAATAACGCGTCCTAATATGCATGTGACCTCTTTGTGCCAGAGGTAGGCCTAACGTTTGTTTGAAAGGTAAAGTGTGCCGTAATACGTCATCCCATTACTTTTGTTTAATTAAACAAATTCTATTCCCCAAAATAAAGTACAAAAGTAATGTAATATTTATTACATATCAAATGAGTACAATATTAAATGTTTCCTAATCTAAGTAAAGTAAATATGACATCTAGCTCCATTTTGTGATGCCCTTGGTCTTCGTCATTCGTTGATCACGGACGTACTCTAATGTGAAGTCTATACCTGTCATAGAAACGTTAGTCATTCCCTCCCCCCTAAAGTTTAATTAGTTAAAGCAAATAGTCCATATTTAGGCACAGTTATCCTTCAAACATGCACATAAAGTATGATTAGTGTCACTCGGGGTCGTGAACCCGCTTGGACTTCTGGGTAAAGTCAACTAATGGGTTTAATACACCAAGGGTATTAAACCTCCTAGGTCATGAAATGTATGCTCCTAATAAAGGGTGTTGGTTTAGCTCTATCTTAGGCTGACTAAGAGTTGTTTTCCTATGACACAAGGCTCCCCCAAGCGGACAACTTGGGAGTGGAAGGTCCGTGGCCGTCAACTGCACCGCCGATCGACTAAATCCACAAGATCAATCCAACTAAAGGGTGATTTAGTAGTGCACGACTGCGAACCGCGAAACCGCTTTAAGTGTGTGAATTTGTGTGAATTTTCCAGGAGTGGAGGAAGTATGAACAGAATGACAATTTATCAAAACAGTAACACTTATGAACGGAATGACAATTTATCAAAGCAGTAACACTTAAAAATTTTATATCAAACAAACAATTAATAGCATGTAAGCAGTTTATAACCAATAAAGTAATTAAAACAAGCACACAAAGCCTAATTAAAACTAAGTCCGTTATGGTTAGAACCTAAGTGTTCCCCAGCAGAGTCGCCAAGCAGTCATACCCCATTTTAACCGGGTTAAATTAGAAGTATAACATATTGGTGATTCCTATTTTTTGTTTTATTTTAAGGAGTCGCCACCTAATTATTTACGGTGAATTAGGACACCTAAAGTTAATTAAAGTAATTATCTAAAGTTGATATTATTGTAAAGTCTACGAAGCCAAAAGGATCTGAGTAAGGGTTCAATTAGTCTAAAGGGAAGGTATTAGGCATCCTTTAAGACCCATTAACAATGGTTAACCGACCGGACTTATGTTATTTAATTAAGGCTAAAATGTAGATGTAAATATTTGAATATTTAAGAAAATACCTTGTAAGTATTGCTAAAGTTATTTAAAGTAAAAATTGTAGAAAATAATAGTTGCATAAAGAGTTTAGTTGAAATAAACTAAAAGAAGCAGGATATGTAATGTTTATATATATTTGGAGAAAAGCTAATGTTAGTGTGAAATTTGTGATGTTTAAATCTCTAAGATAGTAGGCGTAAATTATGATTCCTTTAGCCAAAATATGTAGTCATGTTATTTCGAAAATCAATTATTCTAAAAAATAAATATTATAGATACTGTAGATAGTTTTAACATAAAAGGAAAATGAAGCCCATGGAGCTAATTGTTAGTTCCTCTTTGAATTGACTACCCATTACTAAAACTGAAACCCTTAATGTCACTAAGGTTTATCTTAATTAACAAGCACAAATGTTAGTCATACAATACATGCTAAATGCACACAAAAATAAAAATAGAGGGGTAGATATAATGTAAATGGTAGTGGGCTGGTCGTGTGGGAAATAGGTGATGGGCTAATAATTTGGCTGAAAATTGTTGATCCTTCCTCCTCTATTTAATTATTCTTGGGCTTCTAATTTAAGGACTAGTACAATATATACTATGCGAAGACAATTAATATATAGAAAAAATAATGATTTAATAAAGCGTTGTCTTGTAATTAATTTAACGAGTCCAAACCCGAAAACGAAACGATGACTAACCGTTTAACATTTGTGATAAAGTAATGCTCATAATGTTGAAAATAAAAGTAGTGATATTAATAGTAGTAGCAATAAAATATTGTAAAAAAATAAAGTATTTAGCTCGTCAGTAAATTTAGAAACCCGAGTAGAGGGACAAAATTGAGTGTCAACACATGGTATCAGCAAGGAAAATCCAGATGGAAATATTTCTATGAAACTGGATATGTCAAAGGCATATGACAAGTTATCTTGGAGTTTTCTTATGGCTGTTCTAAGAAAAATGAACTTTGCTGAGCCTTTTGTGGACATGATCTATAGATTGCTTGCTAATAATTGGTACTCTATCTTTATCAATGGTACCAGGTTTGGATTCTTCAAGTCCACTAGAGGTTTAAAGCAAGGTGATCCACTATCTCCTTCCTTATTCATCATAGCTGCTGAGGCTCTTGTAAGAGCCCTAAACGCACTATATGATAATGATCAGTTCACTGGTTTTTATATGAATCCTAGAGGTCCAAGGATCAATCATCTCAGCTATGCAGATGACATAGTCCTATTTTCCTCTGGAGGCAGAAAATCCATTAAGCTTATTATGAGGGTCCTTAAAGACTATCAACAAGCATCTGGATAGGAGGTTAATAAGGACAAGAGCTTCTTTATCTCCCACAAGTCCACATCCAGAAGGCACAACAAGAGGATCCAAAGGTGGACAGGCTTTAATCAGATGAAATTCCCATTCACCTACCTTGGATGCCCTATTTTTACTGAAAGGAAGCTAGTCTCATATTTCTCTGAGCTATCCACTAAAGTTCAAAACAAGGTGGCCACTATTATTAAACACATCCTTCAATCTCAAACCTTCTACATATTTGCTGCCCTAGCCCCCCCCCCCCCCCCCCCTAAAACCACAATCGAACTCATCAAAATGCATTTCTGCAACTTCTTTTGGGGTGAAAAGGATGGCAAGAAGAAGAAACACTGGAGTTCTTGGTATAACCTCAGCTTCCCTTGCTCCGAAGGTGGAGTTGGGTTCAAAAATCTTCAAGATATATGTCATTCATTTGATGCTAAGAGGTGGTGGAGATTCAGGGTGAAGCACAACCTATGGACTAAATTTCTCAAAGCCAAGCACTGTCCTAGATCTAACCCCATCTCCAAAATTCCTACACCCAAAGACTCCGGTACTTGGAGAAATCTAATGTCCATTAGAGCAAAAATTGAACCTTATATTTTCTGGAAGGTTCATGAAGGAAACATTATGTTTTGGTGGGATAAATGGACACCATCTGGTCCTATTTACTCTCAAATCAATCCCAATCCCAAGCCTAGCAACATTTCTGTCAATCACTATTTCAACAACCAAGAATGAATTCTTGACAGGCTTCGATATACTGTGAATCACAATATCAAGCAGGAAATCTCATTGGTAGATATTGGACACCCCAACAGGAAGGATCAACCTATTTGGAGTATCAACCCTCAAGGCAATTTTACATGCTCGTCTGCTTTCAGTAATCTCAGAACTAAGAGAGACGAGGATCCTTTCATTAACAAAATTTGGATTAAAAATCTCCCTTTCAAGATCTCTTTCAATTGTTAGAGAATTATCAAGAGGAAAATGCCTATTGACAGCATCACTCAGAGATTTAATCCCAACTTCCAGTCCAATTGTAACTGTTGCAGAACTCCAACAAATAAATCATTCAACCATCTATTTGCTACCAGTGATCTAGCTGCCAGAATCTGGAATCTTATTGCAAGTCCTCTTGGTTTAAGGATCACTGGTAGAAGTACTTTGCATATCCTCAACCTGTGGTGGAAAACTAAAGCCAAGAATAGTGCTCACAAGTTACTTCTACAAATCACTCCTATCATTGTGTTATGGGAGATTTAGAAAGCAAGGTGCAGGAAAAAATATGGAAACAAATCCATCTCCATTTTTAGAATGTCCCAACGAATCCTCTTCCAAGTCAAAACTACTATGAGCCAGAGGTTTAGTAACTTGGACTGGGACTGGAACTGATGCAAAGTTTGTCATGTAGTTGAGCAATACAAACCCGTGCTCCATAGTAGGATGGTATTATGGCATAAACCTGATAGCAATACTTGGAAACTACTGACGGAAGTTTCATGCCTAGACAAAACAAAGCAGGTGCCGGGGGCATAGTCCGGGATGAACATGGCCACATGATTATGGCTTTCACTTCCTCTCTTGTTGTTATTTCAAACAACCACTGAGAGATTCAGGCAGCGTTACAAGGTGTCTTGTGGTGCAGTGAACACAACTATACAAGACTTACTATTGAACTTGACTCATTGATGGTGGTCAACATGATTTTAGGCATCTGCAATATCCCTTGGAAGTTCCAAAAAGACATAGCACAAATTCATGACAGGGTTCATCAACACTCCATCATTGTTAAGCACAACTTCAGAGAAGGTAATGAATCTGCTAATCTGCTCTCTAAGCTAGCTACTTCTTTACCTCATCAAAGAATCTTCCTCAATGAAGAGGAGATTCCACCAGAAATCAGAGGATGTATTAGCATGGAAAGGCTACAGGTTCCTTCATTCAGAATAAGAACCAAGAAGCATTCAGGATGGCATTATGATCCTCCTTGATCTCTTTTCTCTTCATGGTCCTTGACAGGGAACTCTTCTCTGTCCTTTTTGGTGCTCTATGCTCTAGCTTCTTGTATATCTTAGTATATTTGTAAGCTTTGAGTTCTTGGAAGAAAAATAAATAAATAAATAAATAAATAAATAAATAAAAAGATAAAAAAAAACTAACCCGGCAACATTAAAAGTAAATTAATCTAGTCAAACAAAAGGTATGTAGTAATAAAACTACTTTTAAAACAAATTTTCTAATTTGCATTTTTCTTTTTTGCATTTTGCCTCTAGAATAGAATTAAATCAAGCACGAAAAAAGTTTAACTATACCAAATTTATTTGTCTATTTGTGAATAAAAAGACCTAATAGAATTAACCAAAAGCTGATCGAATCGGCCCATCTTCCTATTTGATCTTTTTGGCTAGTGATAGGTATATTGTATACATAAAGTAGTGGCACCCGCAAGGCCGCAACCTTCAAATTCTAGATTCGCTTTTGTGAATGAAATCTTATTTGTTAAATACGGTTAAAATTCTATTTGTAATTAATGTTAGAATAAAAATAATAAGGATAATTTTAGAGACCTCCCACTATTTTTAGCTTTGTAACACTAACATTCTTTTAATTTTTTTGCTTTGGAATATTAAGCTTCTAATTTAATTTGGTAGGAGGGGAAGAAGGAGAAAACTTTCGACAATATTAGGTACTAGATTATCCTGCAAATTAAAAGAATGGTGACAAATTGAATATCCTAATGTAATATCCTAGGAACAAGGGCATTGAAATCGACGTGGCATTTCTTGTTTATCTTGTAAGCTTATTCCAAATCAAACAACATACATTGAAATCACAAGAAAAACTTAATTTTTGTCCTGATTGCTCTTCTTTCTGATAATAATAAAGCCACTCAATGCCACCAACCCTAGAAAGAGCCAACCTCACATTTCTCTTCCTTTTTCACTCTAAAGAAAAAAAAAAACATGAATTTTTGCTTTAGGAAGAAAGTTTCCATGGGTAAAAAAGTAACCGAACGTAGAAAAAGGGTCCCTAAAAATACTATAAGGCCTAGGGTACTGATGTTTCCGTGGTTGGCTTATGGACACATCTCTCCGTTTCTCAACTTAGCCAAGAATCTCGCGGATAGGGGCTTCTTGATTCGTGTTTGCTCTACACTTATAAGTCGAGAAACTATCGAGAAAGAAATCCCCAAAAAATACTCTGCTTCAATTAAGATTGTTGAGCTTCGTTTACAAAAATTGCATGAACTTCCTCATTGCCAGACAATCACCGATATCGATAGCATTATGAAAAAGGCCCTGAAATTGTCCAAACCCAACTTTTCGAAAATCTTGGAAAACCTGAAACCTGATTTGGTGATTTATGATTTATTACTGCAATGGGCTGAAGGCGTAGCCAACGAGCACAAAATTCCAGCAATCAAGTTCATAACTATTGGTGCAGCTGTTTTTTCGTACTTTTTTAATTCGATAAGAGAGCCCGAGGTTGAATTCCCTTTCCCCTACCTGGGTAGGGAGGCTGTTTCCGATTGACCCTCGGCAACCCTCCTCCTTTATCCGGGCTTGGGACCGGCAATGTGAGCGAGCTCACACAGGCGGAGTTGCCAAATACATAGATTATTTAACTAAATTGAGCAATTGGAAAGTTGTTCCAGTTGGTCTACCGGTCAAAGATCTCATAACTGATGGCACGGATGACATGGAGCTCATTGATTGGCTAGGAAAAAAAGATGAAAATTCAACTATTTTTGTCTCTTTTGGGAGTGAGTATTTTTTGTCAAAGGAAGATATGGAAGAAATAGCTTATGGATTGGAGCTTAGTAATGTTAATTTTATATGGTTTGCAAGATTTCCAAAGGGGGAAGAACAAAATCTTGAAGATGCATTGCCAAAAGGTTTGCTTGAAAGAATTGGAAAAAGGGGAAGAGTTTTGGACAAATTTGTACCACAACCAAGAATTCTAAATCATCCAAGTATTGGTGGATTTATAAGTCCTTGTGGTTGGAGTAATGTGATTGAATGTTTAGATTTTGGGGTTCCAATTATAGCCATGCCCATAGAGCTTGATCAACCAATGAATGCTAGGTTGATGGTAGAATTGGGAGTTGCCAGTGGGGATTATTAGAGATGATGATGGGAAAATTCACAAGGAAGAAATTGCACAAGTAATTAAAGGGGTCATAAATGGGAAAAATGGTGAACATTTGAGAGCCAAAGTGAGAGATGTCAGCAAGAATCTGAAATCTAAAAGTGGAGAAGAGATGGATGCAGTTGCTGAAGACCTAATTCAACTTGTAAGAAAAGTAGTAGCAATAAGTACCAAGTAGGAAAAAAAAGACTGATCTAGTGAATAAGCTAAGCTAGCTTCGACTTAGATAGTTTATGCGTGTTGATTCTACTAAAAATATAAATAATACTTTTCAAACCCAGTAAATTAGATGGAATGTGGTAGAATTTTGAATTTGCACTCATTATTAGCTTATAATTAACTTACTAAGGGAGGGGTAGGAAAGAATCGACGATTCAACGAAAACCGAAAGGTGCATCTCAATGTAAGTATTCCTCTTAAAATTTAAAGCAACAAAACTATATATGAAACTTAGGGTATGTCCGTAGATAATAAGTTGTATTTTATTTATTTCTTAGTGTTCAGTAATTAAGTAAAAAAATATTATCGATATTTATATATAATTTGTACAAGCACTTTTGTGTTTAGGGTGTGTGTGTGTGGTGTGGGGGGGGGGGGGGGGGGGGGGGGGGGGGGGGGGGGGGGGGGGGGGGGGGGGGGGGGGGGGGGGGGGGGGGGGGGGGGGGGGGGGGGGGGGGGGGGGGGGGGGGGGGGGGGGGGGGGGGGGGGGGGGGGGGGGGGGGGGGGGGGGGGGGGGGGGAGGGGGGGGGGGCGTGGGGGGGGGGGGGGGGGGGGGGGGGGGGGGGGGGGGGGGGGGGGGGGGGGGGGGGGGGGGGGGGGGGGGGGGGGGGGGGGGGGGGGGGGGGGGGGGGGGGGGGGGGGGGGGGGGG